>NC_083424.1:58213933-58524766 GCF_020745735.1 Hemiscyllium ocellatum | reverse complement strand
GCTAAGCAATTGCACAATCAATGGATCACATCTAAGCTCTGCAGTCTTGCTACATCCAGCTATTAATGATGCTGGATAATTAAACTAGAGGAGAAAGTGCCACATTATCCAAATTTTCAATGATGAGAGAACCCAGCACATTAGTTCAAAAGACAAGGCTGAAGTGTTTGCAACAGAACATTTTAGCCAGAAGTGCCGAGCAAATGATCCATCTTGGCGTCCTCCAAAGGACCCCAGCATTGTAGATGCCAGTCTTCAACCAATTTGATTCACTCCGTGTGGAATACTACAAAGACTAAGGACCCTTAAACCATTCCAGCAATTATACTGTACTGGGCTAGCCATATAAATATTGTAGCTACAAAGGAAGGTCAGAAGCTTGGAATACTGCAGTGAGTAACTCACCTCCTGACTCCCACCATCTATATGGAATAAGTCAGGATGTGATGGAATACTATTTGTGTGGATGGATGCAGCTCCAACAACACTCCAAAACTTGTACTCCAGAACTTGTCAGACCCCTAGCCAGTAGAAAATGAGGTCTGCAGATGCTGGAGATCACAGCTGCAAATGTGTTGCTGGTCAAAGCACAGCAGGCCAGGCAGCATCTCAGGAATAGAGAATTCGACGTTTCGAGCTGTTCATGTACAATTATAACACTGGCATCTACCCATAAATGTGGAAAATAGCCAAAGTGTGTCCTGTTTATAGAAAGCGGGAGAAATCAAATCCAGCCAATTACTATCATATCAGTAAAGTGATGGAAGGTGTCATCAACAGAGCTATCAAGCTGCACTTGCTTAGCAGCATCCTGTTTACTGACACCCAGTTTGAGTTCTGTCAGGGCTATTCTGAGGTAAGCTGAGAATGACTGCATTTGACATTAAGGCTGCTTTTGATCAAGTGTGACATCAAGGAGTCCTAGCCTACCAAAACCGGATTGAATAGGAATCAGGAAAACTCCGCTGGTTGGAAGCATGATGGTTATGATTGTTGGGGGGGGGGGTCAGTCATTCAGCTCCAGCAAATTTCTGTTGGCATGCCTCGTAGGCTCAAGCATCCTCAGTTGCTTCATCCATAACTTTTCTGCAATCATAAGAACAGAAATTGTACAATGTTTAGTACCAATCACAATTCCTCAGATACGGAAGCAGTCTGTGTCCAGATGCATCAAGACCTGGACAGGTTTTGATAGACAGGTGGCAAGAAACATCTACACTACATAAGTGCCAGGCAATGACTATGCAGTTATAGAGTCATAGAGATGTACAGCACAGAAACAGATCTTTCAGTCCAATTCGACCATGCCGACCAGATATCCCAACCCAATCTAGTCCCACCTGCCAGCACCCGGCCCATATCCCTCCAAACCCTTCCTATTCATATACTCATCCAGATGCCTTTTAAATGTTGCAATTGTACTAGCCTTCAACACTTCCTCTGGCAGCTCATTGCATACACATATCACCCTTTGCATGAAAATGTTGCCCCTTAGGTCTCTTCCATATCTTTCCCCTCTCAGCCTAAACCTATGCCCTCTAGCTCTGGATTCCCCGACCCCAGGGAAAAGACTTTGTCTATTTATCCTATCCATACCCATCATGATTTTATAAAGCTCTATAAGGTCACCCCTCAGCCTCCGAAGTTCCAGGGAAAACAGCCCCAGCCTCTTCAACCTCTCCCTATGGCTCAAATCCTCCAACCCTGGCAACATCCTTGTAAATCTTTTCTGAACCTTTTCAAGTTTCACAACATCTTTCTGATAGGAAGGAAACCAGAATTCCACGCAATATTCCAACAGCAGCCTAACCAATGACCTGTACAGCCGCAACATAACCTCTCAACTTCTGTCCTCAATACTCTGACCAATAAAGGAAAGCATACCAAACGTCTTCTTCACTATCCTATCTACCCGTGATTCCACTTTCAAGGAGCTATGAACCTGCACTCCAAGGTCTCTTTGTTCAGCAACACTCCCTAGGATCTTACCATTGAATGTATAAGTCCTGCTAAGATTTGCTTTCCCCAAATGGAGCATCTCACATTTATCTAAATTAAACTCCATCTGTCACTTCACAGCCCATTGGTCCATCTGATCAAGAACCCAGTTGTAATCTGAGATAATCTTCTTCGCTGTCCACTACACCTCCAATTTTGGTGTCATTTGCAAACTTACTAACTATACCTCTTATGGTCACATCCAAATCATTTATATAAATGATGAAAAGTAGTGATCCTTGTGGCACTCCACTGGTTACAGGCCTCCAGTCCGAAAAACAAATCTCTACCACCGCCCTCTGTCTTCCACCATTGAGCCACTTCTATATCCAAATGGCTAATTCTCCCTGTATTCCATGAGATCTAACCTCGCTAACCAGTCTCCCATTGGGAACCTTGTTGAACGCCTTACTGAAGTCCATATAGATCACATTTACCGCTCTGCCCTCATCATTCCTCTTTGTTTCTTCCTCAAAAAGTCAAGTTTGTGAGACATGATTTCCCATGCACAAAGCCATGTTGACTATCCTTAATCAGTTCTTGCCTTTCCAAATACATCCTGTCCCTCAGGATTCCCTCTAACAAGTCAGACTCACTGGTCTATAGTTCCCTGGCTTGTCCTTACCACTTTTCTTAAACAGTGGCACCACGTTAGCCAACCTCCAGTCTTCTGGCACCTCACCTGTGACTATCGATGATACAAATATCTCAGTTAGAGACATTTACCACTTACCACTCACTCATTCCTATCTCCATCATGTGCAATACTTGTTCACTCCCAACTTCACTACCCGCATCTCTTGCTTGCTCTCATTCTTTCCATTTGCATCATTCACTTCCTCTCTCCTATCTCTACTGCTTACAACACTCGCTCCCACCTACATTGCATGTATCACTTGCTCCCTCCCTTCCATTGCCACCACTCTCATCATTCAGTCCTCCCATTTCCATTGCTTGCAACACTTCCTCAGTCCCATTGCCTTTCCCCAAATTGCTGCCCTTCACATTCCCACAGGTCACCCATTTCTTACAGCAGATGGATATATCTCTTGTGTCCTGAATTACAAGTTTGATAATACTAAGTACGGCAAAGTTTTTATTAACTGGCACATATGGGACTAGAAGTGTGCTAGTTGATGAAATATTCCAGATAATTAAGATATATGTATAATCGCAGTAAACCCTGACCAAATATGAGGCTTTGAGACGTCAACATCCCTCAAAAAGTTCTTTGTAAAACATCAACACACCTACTAAAAATCAATGTAAGACACACACAGTAAGTAAAAGAAACATAGTACAAGGAAAAACACATCGCGGTTATAACTTATGTACAGCATAAATACTTGGACATTGTGGTAGATTGTTGTATTTGAAGTATATAATTTTTGCCAGTTTATCAGGAGTGTCAGTTGATATGGTCTTGGTTAAAACAAAGTTTGTTGTATTTCATTGGCTGTAAAAAGTTAAAAATCACAGCACCAGGTTATAGTCCAACAGGTTTAAGTGGAAGCACTAGCTTTCGGAGCACTGCTCCTTCATCAGATGATTGTGGAGTATATAATTATAAGACACAGAATTTATAGCAAAAGCTTACAGTGTGATGTAATTGAAATTATGCATTGAAAAATACTTTCATTGTTTTTAAGTCTCTCAAATGTTAGAATGACCACATTAGTTTAATCCTTTTGGGATCTTCCCTGCATGCTTGCATTTCTGTGGAAACTTGATGTCTGTGTCGATATGTGCGATCAAGTTTCATTCTACTGTTCACACTGTAAACTTTTGCTGTAAATTCTGTGTCTTACAATTGTGTATTCCACAACCACCTGATGAAGAAGCAGCGCTCCGAAAGATTAGATTAGATTAGATTAGATTAGATTACCTACAGTGTGGAAATTGCTTTCAATTAATGCTTTCAATTAATCCTATTGGACTATAACCTGGTGTTGTGTAATTTTTAACTTTGTATACCCAATCCAACACCGCATCTCCAAATCATAGCTGTAAAGTGCTTTTAGACATCATGTGACCTATATAACTGTGTACAAGTCTATACAGATGCAAGTCTCTTTCTCACAGTCATGAATTTTGATGTTGATTAATAGGTCAACAGAAGAAGAGGAATGCAGTGATCAAGAAGATGCAGAGTGACGTACTGGAGAGAGAGGGGGTACGTGGGGTTTAATAGTGCAGACTAACTGGGGAGTTCATGGGTATGTTATGTCATTTAACACTGTTGGCTCTTACTCCATCTTGACACTTTGTGGTGTTACTAGTAAGCTCTCTCGAGCTCTCCTCCTGTCATCAAAGGGACTGGAAGGTGAGCAAGCAGATTGCAGACTGAAATGGAACAGCGCATATGCAATTTGTCTGGGGGCTAATGTGTGTGTCGCTTGTGTGTTTAAACTGATCCATGTTGATGGACAGCAAGTGGACAAGGAATTAGAGACTCATGGGAATGCAATTTGTCAACATCTTTATGAAAGGAGGAGAAAAAAGGGTGTGTGCGTCTGTATGTGTGGAAGAGGGAACATTAGGGGCAAGAAATTCTGCCAAAGACATACAAAACTGTGGTTAGACTGTGGCGAAATTTGACAAAACATTTGAGCCAAACTTTTCAGGAATGATATTGCAAAACATCAAGGGTGGTAAAGTTCAGAACTCATTTTGGCAAGTGGCAATTGATCTTGGTCAGTTGTTCATTTTAAATCTGGGATTGATAGATTTTTGTCATCCAGACATTTTAAGGGATAGGATATTTAGGTGTATAAGACAGGTATTTAGATCATTAAACAGAGAGACTAAATGCCCTCCCTCTGTATGTGTAGTTTTGTGTATGTTATATATATAGATTTCTTTGATCATAGACTGCATTTTGACCCCTCTCTCATACAACCTGTTATTTATTCAGTGCATTATTTTGCTTTGTATTAAGCCATGTTTCACTCTGTTGCCTTCCCTTCTCCATTTTCTTGTTTTCAGGTGCTGTCAGTGACTGAGCTGCAAACAGGTATGTGACTGGGTCTGTTTATATTCAGCAGATCACACACTGGTGTTGTGCTTGTTCTTCCCCCATCCTTAATCTGTGCTTTCCTGTCATACCACTTACGTCTCCTGCTACGATTGCCATTGGGAAAGTGTAAACCATGGGGAAAGTCACCAAGTGAAGAAATTGCCAAGATTTCACTTTTTTTAGTTTTTAATTTGAGGACAATCAGAATCAATATAAAATATACATGATTTAACAGGCAAGTTATAATAAAAAGGTAATTTTCAGTGTACACAGTCAATACAATACAGGTGGTTCCTCTATAATGTGATAGCTACGTTCTTGTGCAACCCTGTGTTATAGAAAAATTGTGCTTTAGGAACAGCGCTTAAAGTATTGGTGATGTCATTGCATTACAGCCAGTACACGTTTAAAAGTTCGCACTTTAGAAACAGTGTCTTCAATTTGTCAATTGTGTTACAGTGAATTTGTGTTAACGAAACGGGCTTTATAGCAGAACAACCTATACAGGTACATCTCAGGCAAAAACAAGTACCTACTTTACTCCAAACTGATATGGCTTCAACCTCAGGCTTTCAACTAAATTGTTTGGTTGCGATTTGCATTCTCTGGCAGGTGTATTCTATCCAATGTCCCTGGATAGAGTTAAAACCGTCAAGGCACACATCTATCACTCTCTCCTGTCTGGCCATGTCAGTCTTGTGGGCCTAGTTTTTGAGATTTCCATTTTAACTGAATGACCAGTCGTACCTGGTTCATGATTGGTCCTCTAATACAAACTGTCAGCAATTTTACTTGCTGAGGTTATGTTCATCACTTTTTAGAATTTTGTCTTTTTTTAAAAGCTGGCTTGTGCATTGCATCTGTAAAAGCTGATTGAGTTCTATTTCTGTTTTTACTCAACAGAAAATTAGCCTTTTCATTGACAGCTTTACTGTCTTCACTTCATATACATTTGTGTTTGTCTTTCTGTCTTTGCTTTTTCTTTGGTTGCACTTGTGTGCTGATTGCCTTCTGTTTACAGCTGTCCTTTGCCTTCTTACTCTCCTGTCAGCCACAAGGCTTCTGTGTTTTAACTTCTTTCCTGTCGATACTGATTCCAGGTCAAATATTGCCAACCTCATTGATCATTAATTCTTACTACCAAGAAAGTTACATTTGATTCCTTTACAATTGGTGCAAACTCTTCAAGGTCCTTTTCAAAACAAGTACAGACCCGTTCTTCGATGCCTTTACTGCATTGTAATCAGGAGGTCATGTGGTACAATAGTCGCAAACCTACCTCTGGGTGCATGATCCATGACCTTGCAGAGGCTTGTGTTTGGTAATTGCTGCAGGACTTCATTAGCGTTTCCTGTATGTTTACTTCAGGAGTTCAACTGTTGGCACTCACATCTGTTGGGAAGCTGGCTCCCAGTGTACTATCCAGGACAGGTACAGTACAGCTTAGATATAGAATAAAACTCCTTTAGTGCAGAGAACAATCCTGAATTTAACTGCCCTGCACTGCCTAAGTGTAAGTCATTTCCAGATCTGACTCTGCTATTCTTCGCCAGTTCTGTGCAGGAACTATATCGAAAGTGGCTGATATTTACTTCAGATTGCAGCCAGAGGAGAGTTTGTTATGTTGGCTTGGGCAGAATTTGAACCCAATGCAAGAGATGAAAGTGGAATGCCTGACCCTGTGCTCTTCCTTCCTTACGCCCCCATTTTTAAAATTAATTTGTAATTTCTCGTTCCTGATGTCCTGGGCTGGCTACACACTCTATTCTGAGTCTTTAGCCATTTTGGTGTGAATCTATGCTGCATTCCAGAGTAGCTATCTGTTGGACTTTTATGGGGTTTTGTTATAGTTGATTCCAGTAATCCCATTATTTCAGGGAGTTGTTTGTCTCTTTTTATTAGACTGCGCTGTTAATCCTCTTGGGGGTGAAGTGATTGACTTTAACTGGCAGTAACTTGGAGGTTTTGTTATTCTTTCAGTCAGTGCTTCTGTGGAGAAGCATGTGGGCTGGTTTACCTGCACTGATCACCTTGAACTGCTGTTAAACAGAGTGTCTGACACCCTTAGTCACCTGTTGGAGTTCGAGAGCATGGGCAACAGAGACTGGAGTCAACTGACTGTCAAGGTGAGGCATTTCCATTGCTTATCCTTTTTGATGTGTTTGCTGTAGTTTAATGGACTGGTTTGTTGTGTTGAGACCTCTCTCTCATGATGAGCAGTCTCTAAGCAATGTTGGTTGTTGATGTGCCTGAGGTGGAAAGTAGACTCTCACCACCATCTGCAGGGGCACTCCTGAATTAACAGTTAAAGGTCATGTTATTAATGTTTCTAAGATTTATTTTATTCATTGTATTAGTGAAGTTATAATCCAAATGTTACACCTTTATTCAAAAGAGGATGCAAGGATATGTCCAAAAACTCCAAGCCAGCCAGTTTCACCCTGGTAGTGGAGAAGCTTCTAGAAATGATTATACTTAGGATAAAAATAACCCTCAAGCAAATGCAGCTTTGTTCGGGGATGACTGGATTTTTCTAAAGTCAAATGTTTAACTATTTTTCTTCAGTTTTTTGATGAACCAACCAGGAGTGTTTGAGGAGAATGTTTGATGTGGTGGACATGAAACCATTTGGTAGAGTGCCATATAATACACTTGCCAGCAAAAGTTAGTGGTTATGGACCAAGAAGGTCAGTAGCAGTTCAAATTGGAATTTAAAATTCACACAACACCAGGTTATAGTCCAACAGGTTTAATTGGAAGCACATTAGCTTTTGGAGCGACACTCCTTCATCACCTGATGAAGAAGGGTCGCTCCTAAAGCTAGTGTGCTTCCAATTAAACCCGTAGGACTATAATCTGGTGTTGTGTGATTTTTAACTTTGTACACCCAAGTCCAACACCGGCATCTCCAAATCACAAATTGGAATTGGCACAGTGACAGGAAACAGATAATACTGGTGAACAGTTGTTTTTCAGACTGTAGGAAGGTTTCTTGCAATGTTTCCAGGAGTTAGGGTCAGGACTTCAACTTTTCCTTATCAACATTAATGATCTAGATCTTGTTGCCAGGGGGTATAATTTCAAAATTATCAGATGGCTTAAAACTGGGAAGACATAGACATGTGCTGGTGGAATAGATGGAAATGGGGCAGATGAAATTTAATACAGAGAATTTGAAGTGATTCAGTTTTGCAGGAAGAATGAGGTGAGGCAGTCAATAATGAAGGGCACAATTCAAAAATAACCATTCCATGATCTTGCCGGCTAACAATCTAACTGGCACGATATTGTCAGTTAACATTGAGGAGGAACTAATTCCATCCCCTGGTCCAGTGATGGATCATGTTAATACCAGCAATGGCAATAGTAGTTCAAATTTCACGGCTTTTCCTCAGAGTCAAGAGTTTCGTCCACAGACAGCACTAAACAACCAGCAGACGTTTTTGCAACTGTTTCCATCTGCTGCACCAACATCTCAGACTCCCCAAACCCAGCAACCAAAAACAGTCAAGTCTGAAGTACCTTCTGACATGTCTCTGAATACCCAGTTGTTCGTAAGACCAGAGGATCAGAAGTTTACTTTGCCTGCTTCACCAGCACCACCACCACCATCACCAGCGATTACTCATCCTGCCTCATCTATGTTTACACAAATTCCTGCTGCAACTACATTCACCTAAAATCAGAATCTTCATCTTGCCACAAAACTACAAGGAGTGCCTTGTAATGTTATTATGCAGCCACCAAATATTCTACACCTTTTGCTGTACCAAAAGCTGGTACTTTTCCAGGGCTTGGATGTAGGCCTCCTAAACAGCTCCAGAAATTAGGTCCTATATTAAAGTCAGACTCAGTTCCCATAGCACCTGCTCCTTCACCAAATGCCTTAGCACAATTTTTGGCATCAGGTAAGAAAACTTTGACCTTAAATTTGATGACAGACATACAGACTCAATAGCATGAATGGCCTTCAGTGGCAAATGATTCTAATAAGACTGCCTCTTTCCAATTACAATATTTTGTTTTGAAGCAATTGTTGACGCTGTTCCTCTGTTACACGAGTATAGATCCAACCAGAGAAAACCAATGGGTGTGATTCATTGCAAGCCATCATTAGGTCTCTGGATTGGAATCTAGATTAGAGTGGTGCTGGAAAAGCACAGCAGGTCAGGCAGCATCCGAGGAGCAGGAAAATCGACGTTTCGGGCAAAAGCCCTTCATCAGGAATAGAGGCAGGGTTCCTGCAGAGTGGAGAGATAAATTAGAGGGGGGTGGGGGTGGGGAGAAAGTAGCGTAGAGTACAGTAGGTGAGTGGGGATGGGGTTGGAGGTGATAGGTCAGAGAGGAGGGTGGGGGAAGGTAGCAAAGAGTACAGTGGGTGAATGGGGGTGGGGATGAAGATGATAGGTCAGAGAGGAGGGTGGAGTGGATAGGTGGGAAGGAAAATAGGCAGGTAGGACAGGTCATGAGGGCAGTGCTGAGCTGGAAGGTTGGAACTGGGGCAAGATGGGGGGAGGGGAAACGAGGAAACTGGTGAAATCCACTTTGATGCCATGGGGTTGAAGTGTTCCGAGGTGGAAGATGAGGCGTTCTTCAGGCGTCGGGTGGTGAGGGAGCAGCGATGGAGGAGGCCCAGAACCTGCATGTCCTCGGCAGAGTGGGAGGGGGAGTTGAAATGTTGGGCCACAGGGCGGTGTGGTTGATTGGTGCGGGTGTCCCGGAGATGTTCCCTAAAGCGCTCTGCGAGGAGGCGTCCAGTCTCCCCATTGTAGATGAGACCGTATCGGGAGCAACAGATACAATAAATAGTATTGGTGGATATGCAGGTAAAACTTTGATGGATGTGGAAGGCTCCATTAGGGCCTTGGATGGAGGTGAGGGAGGAGGTGTGGGTGTAGGTTTTACTGTTCCTGCGGTGACAGGGGCGGGTGCCAGGATGGGAGGGTGGTTTGTTGGGGGGGGATGGGTGTGGACCTGACCAGGTAGTCACGGAGGGAATGGTCTTAACGGAAGGCGGAAAGGGGTGGGGAGGGGAATATATCCCTGGTGGTGGGGTCCGTTTGGAGGTGAAGGAAATGTCTTCAGATGATGTGGTTTATGCGAAGGTTGGTAGGGTCGAAGGTGAGCACCAGGGGGGTTCTGTCCTTGTTACATTTGGAGGGGTGGGGTTTGAGGGCGGAGGTGCAGGATATGGATGAGATGCATTGGAGGACACCTTTAACCACGTGGGAAGGGAAATTGCGGTCTCTAAAGAAGGAGGCCATTTGGTGTGTTCTGTGGTGGAACTGGTCCTCCTGGGAGCAGATACAGCGGAGGCGGAGGAATTGGGAATACGGGATGGCATTTTTGTAGGAGGTAGGGTGGGGAAGAGTTGTTATCCAGGTAGAAAGTCAGTGGGTTTGTAAAAAATGTCAGTGTCCAGTTGGCTGCCATTAATGGAGATGGAGAGGTCCAGGAGGGGGAGGGAGGTGTCAGAGATGGTCCAGGTGAATTTAAGGTCAGGGTGGAATGTGTTGGTGAAGTTGATGAATTGCTCAACCTCCTCGCGGGAGCTTGAGTTGGCACCAATGCAGTCATCAATAAAGAGATGGGGAGTGGTGCTGGTGTAACTACGGAAGACGTACTGTTCTACATAGCCAACAAAAAGACAGGCATAGCTGGAGCTCATACTGGATTGGAATATTTTGCTGGGAGCAATGAGAAGAACTGACTGTGCATCCACCAGTAGAGGGAGGTGTGTAATGGTAAATGGATATGATATGAAATGTAAGGATCCTACATTTAGAGTCCCTTCCTTTTATTCATCCTCAGAATTCTCACATGCATTACATAACAAAAGGTACTTATTGACTGTAGTTACAGTCTGTAGATGAGTTTAGACTATGTGATTGTATATAGGGCAAATACTAACTCAGTGTTCGCAGATTACTGGACTCCCTCTGCTTGGTTCCATCTGTTGACAATGGAGTCCCTTTTGGGTGTTCATTTGAGAATGTACAGGATTGTTCTCCAGCTTTGGATGAGGAAGGGGTAATGGTCAGGGACAGAATGGACAAAGTACTCAAAGAAATTGTGATTTCAGAAACACTTTTCTGATAAGAGTAAATCAAGATGGAACAAAAGGTCAGCAAATTTCTAGCATTAACTTTTGAAACATTAAAAAGTAGCTAATATTATCTCACTCCTCAAATTGAGGGTATAGAGACAGACTAGCAAGCTGCATAGATGTTTGTTATTTGGAGATGCCGGTGTTGGACTGGGATGTACAAAGTTGAGGATCACATGACACCAGGTTGTGGTCCAGCAGGTTTGGTTGGGGGCGCACTGGCTTTCGGAGCGACGCTCCTTCATCAGGAGTTACCACCTGGTGGGGGAGTGTTGCTCCGGGGGCTGGCGTGCTTCCAGTTAAACCTGTTGGACTGTAGCCTGGTGTTGTGTGATTTTTAACTTAGATGCTTGTTGGTTAAGAAGAGAAAAGAATGTTGAGGTAATGAAGAAGGAAATCTCTTGACATTGGAGCTAAAAGCTGAGCTTTGAAGGAATGAGGACTTTCGTCACAACAGGTTCTGTAAATATGCAATATTCTGATTTTAAGCAAGGTATTTCATCCTATGCCACAGAAGCAATTCCCTTGCATGGTTAAAAGATACAGACTTCTCAGGGAACTGAAAATTGGCTAAAGCACAAGTGACATCGAATGGGATAGGAGTCAGCGCTGAATATACAAATCATTTGGAATTAGGGCCATTAATAAAGTTGTGTAAGTTTGAAGATGACAGGGTTGAAACACCTGAGAATGGGCAAAATAAATATAAAGATGTGAAGATGAAAGGTGACTGAAGAGCAGCTAATTGTATTTAATGTAGACAAAGGCAAAGTACTGTGTAGGAAAACCAACAGTAGGAATGTGACCTTTGTAGCTCTAGGCTACAGGATACACCAAAAGCAACGGATTTGGGAATATTAGTGCATAGATCACTGAAACCAGCAGTGTCAGCAATGAGGGATGATGAGATCTCGAGAGGGGCAGAGAGAAAGGGCACAAATGTTTGCATAGTAATTGTTCTTCACATGCACCTGGATTATTGGCTCCAGCTGGGATTTTTCTGATCCCCTGAGTGATTTAGGAGAGTAAGCTGCCCGTCAAATGCTCAACGTTAATCAAGTTTTTTCTAACTTGTCTGCTTACTTTGATATAAACTGCTGCAGGGACAAGCCTTTAGCCATCATTCAAAACCACTATTTCACCATGGTTTCCTTTTTATATGAAATATTGAGCTTTCTTTCATTGAGAATGGGTGGTTTTTAATGTGTTGGAACGCACTGCAAGATCACACAAACAGCAATGTGGTAATGCCAAGATAAACTGATGGTGATCAAAGGATAATCATTGGCCAGGACAGAGAGGATAACTCCCACTCTTTCAAATACTGTGTGGGATCCTTTGTATCCCTCTCAAAGAAACGAATAACCTTGCAGTTGTTATTTTCAATAATTTGGGAAAAATGAACAGCAACTGGATATAAAATACCGTCAAACTGGTACTTGGGATGTTGGTTTGATACCAGTGTCCTTTGTACAGATGATTTATAGTTACCAGGAAAGGTCAACTTTCTCCTTCATTACATTCTGCTCTCAAAAGCTAAGATCACAAAGGTATCAGTAGTTTCAGAGGCAAAGTTCCTAAATATATTGGCACTCAACAAACCAAGATGATTTTTCTGGCTCAAGGGCATTGCAGAAAGGAAGATACAGTCCCTGTAACTCCCATGGATTTTCCATGCGGCGTTTTGTTGGAACCTCAATCAACCTTTTCTTTTGCAGTAATTCTCTCACAGGTTCTCCCAATAACCCCCCATTAATATTCACTTAACCATTTCTCTCTCCTGCAATATGAGGGAACTCCCCTTTTCTGGAACACTGCACCTTTACATTTGTATCATCCCTTTGCTGAGGTAGTTGATCAAAACTGAAACACTGGCCACACAAATCTGCAACAGATTGGGAGGATATTACATTCCTGCAAGGAATGGGCTGAAAGCAGGAGCAGGATCTCTCCTAACACTTCACTTGCCAATAATGGTTATAGACCCTAATGTTACTGGAACCCAGGCAGGTGTCACTGCAAGGAGGGGCGAAATAA
Source organism: Hemiscyllium ocellatum (assembly GCF_020745735.1). Classification (NCBI taxonomy): domain Eukaryota; kingdom Metazoa; phylum Chordata; class Chondrichthyes; order Orectolobiformes; family Hemiscylliidae; genus Hemiscyllium; species Hemiscyllium ocellatum. The sequence goes on along the minus strand of NC_083424.1, from coordinate 58,511,609 downwards.
AAGATGACTGTTAGTCTCTAATATATGCTTGAAATGAAGGCATCTAATATGCATATTTAATTATACATGCACATTATTTAGATTGATAAATTCTTGATGTCACAAGGAATTAAGGGCTACAGGGAGAATGCGGGTAAGTGAAGTTGAAATGCCCATCAGCCATGATTAAATGGCGGAGTGGACTTGATGGGCCGAATGGCCTTACTTCCACTCCTATGTCTTATGGTTTTATTTGTACTTTTATATAAGATAATGGACACTCAATTTGTCCATCAACGTGTTTAATGTCAGGCTGCTTACCTTCTGAAATTAATAGAATCTGGGCTAGTGTTGGAAGTTTTGAAGAAAGTGAAGAAATTATAAGGACACTGTCTTCACTTGCCTTGAGGGAGGCTAAATGCTGGAGAGTTGCAAACGCTATTGCATTGTTCAAGAAACATAAGTATAAGCCCAGCAGTCACAGACTAGTCCGTTTAACTTTCGTGTGTAGGGCAGCTTCTCGAAACAATTGTTAAGGATGGAATCAATAGTTATATTGAAAAAAGTGGTTGATTAGGAAGAGTCAGCATGGATTTCTAAAAGGGAAATCATGTTTAAATAATGGTGGAGGTTTTTGAAGAGCTAACAAAAAGGCTTAAGGAAGGTAGTGCTGTTGATATGGTGTCCGTGGACTTTCAGAAGCCATTTGATACAGTACCACACAGCAGATTTGTCAGGCAAGTTATAGGTCATTGAATTAAGTATGGTGGAGACAGGTTTAATTGAGGCATCCAAGAGGGCATATATTGCGCTCAGCCAAATAATTAATGTCCAAAGGAATGGGGAGAAAGTAGGAGTTTGGCACGAGGTAATGATGCTTGTTTAATGAGCCAGTGTAGGAATGGTGGGCCGAATAGTCTCCTGTGTCACAGCACTTCTCTGATTCTGTGAAATGGATTTTGCTAATTGCAAACTAATTTCCCAAAATGATTTTTGTTTTGCTGGTTATGATATTTCCTTTGAATTCATTACTAAGTGGTACGTAGTCTGGGTTGAGCATTCTGTTGTGTAACCTAATGCTATCTTTGGGTGTACAGACAAAATGATGTTAAGTAGAAATGATATCAGCCCAGAAGGCAATTCTGCCCAAAATGCCTCCACCGTTGTTTTTATATAAGAGCTAGTAATTACTCCTACTCCCTTGCTCCTCTGCGTTAGTTCTACAAATTTTCCTTTTTAAATTTTAAATGCAATTCCCTTTTTTTTAAGTTGCTATTGTAGTCTCATTTCATGAGTGGTGAACTGCGGGGATCAGTGCTGGGTCTCCACCTATTACAGTAGATATAAATAGATTAAGGGAGGAAGGAATGGTTGTAAAAATTTGCTGATAACGCAAAGATGGATGGGGAAGTAAGTTGTGTGGAAGACATTAAGGGGTTTCAAAAGGATATAGATTATTTCAGTGAGTGGGCAAAGCTTTAGCAAATGCGATACAATGTAGGAAAATGTGAAATTGTCCATTTTGTTAGGAAGAATATAAAAGAAGCATATAACTCATATTTTGGAATAAATTGCAAAAGACTAATATGCAGATATAGCAAGTATTTAAGAAAACTGATTGATAGAATGTTATCATTTATTGCAAGCAGAATCAAATGTCAAAGTATTTTAGGGAGAGGTTGAATAGGCTAGGGCTGTTTTCCCTGGAGCATCGGAGGCTGAAGGATGACTTTATAAGGTTTATAAAATCATAATGGGCAAAGTCTTTTCCCTGAGGTAGAGGAGTCTAGAACTAGAGGGCAAAGGCTTATGGTGAGAGGGGAAAGATATAAAAGAGACCTAAGGGGCAACTTTTTCATGCAGAGAGTGGTCCTTTTATGGAATGAGCTGCCAGAGGAAGCGGAGGAGGCTAATACCAGTACATCTAGATGGGTATATGAATAGGAACGGTTTGGAGGGATATGGGCTGGGTGCTGGCAGCTGGGACTAGATTGGGTTGGGATATCTGGTCAGCATGGATGAGTTGGACTGAAGGATCTGTTTCCATGCTGTATATCTCTATGACTCTATGATTACGTGGTCCATGTATCTCATGTGCAGGAATGAACATTATCACAGTTTACCGGGAAAGCATGCGGAAAATCAAGTCCCACTATTCCTGGAGTCATCACAGAAGTCAAAGATATTTGAAAAGAGACACACAGATTCCCCAGTTTACTTGATTTCTGTAGTGGTTCTGTTCGCCGAGCTGGAAGTTTTTGTTGCAAACGTTTCGTCCCCTGGCTAGGAGACATCATCAGTGCTCTGGAGCCTCCTGCGAAGCGCTTCTTTGATGTTTCTTCCGGTATTTATAGTGGTCTGTCCTTGCCGCTTCCGGGTGTCAGTTTCAGCTGTCCGCTGTAGTGGTTGGTATATTGGGTCCAGGTCGATGTGTTTGTTGATGGAGTTTGTGGATGAATGCCATGCCTCTAGGAATTCCCTGGTTGTTCTCAGTCTGGCTTGCCCTATGATAGTAGTGTTTTCCCAGTCGAATTCATGTTGCTTGTTGTCTGAGTGTGTGGCTACTAGGGATAGCTGGTCGTGTCGTTTCGTGGCTAGCACAACAACAAGCACCCAAGCTACAAATCTTCGCACAAACTTTGATTACTTGATTTCTACATTTAAGTTGATAGAAAGCACAGACCCGGTTTCTGTACTTAACAAGAATTGTTATTTATTACAAATAATTAGACTCTAGCTACAGGCAAACAATTATAAACCTTCGCCATATAATTCAGATTCCCTTGTAAACCCCCCCTCTCTCCCACATATAGATATAAATGTTGAAGGAAAAAATATGGATGGAGGGAGAACTGGGAAAGTAGTTCAGTCGTCTTTGTTAATAAAGTCCGTTGAGCTGGTTCTTGCTGATCAGAAGGTTTCTTCTCAACCTTCTCTGGATGCTTTCATTGATTTGCAAAACACACTGGGTGGCTGGTTCACTTATAAAAGTTCTTCTTGTCTTATCTAATCAGTGTTACGGCAGCTGCATAAGCAGTATTTTAAGATACTGGGATGGCAAACCAAACCACCTCAGCCTCACTATCACTAGATTTGCAACACAGTTTTCAATGACTCTCAAAATTGCTCTATTGTTGCGTGCCTCTAGATTTTTCAAAGGACAGATCTTGGACACCAATTTAAAAATTATCAATTTCTTATTAAGAATATAACTTTAGCAGAACACAGATAAACTACAAGATAGCCTAATTAATATCTGTGATTTAAACTCAGTTTTCTTTGTTCATAAATTCATACACCGACCAACAGACAGACACAGCTAAAAGATAAATGAAGGAAGAATATGTAAGAACTTGCCAGTTCAATAACTGATTCAACAATAGACTTCAGGCTTCCATGAAATCTTTGGAGGATGGATCATATTACTGGTAGTTGCTGGATATCATGTTGGAATTCCAAAGTCACTGGTCATTGCAGCTTCCACAGACCCCTGGAGACTTGGATTTATTATATTCTGGGATTCTTTTTCTGTAAACTTTCAACAAGTAACTGGAGAATAACTAGACAGGACAACACGGAAAAGTACAGCCTCAGCCTGGGATCTTTAAAGCAAACTGCCTCCTGCCCAGAACTATTCAGCACACCAGTTCACTCTATTTTTCCCCCTTTTTTCCAACATTCTCTGTGGGTGTCTGGTTAGCACCAGCCCTCCCTTGATTAACTAATTCAACATTCAACTAGCTGCCAGACCTTGAGCACAGGATATAGTTTGCTGAGAACAGTAATTAACTTGCATTATGTTTCCAAGCCTACATTCCCTTCATTTTACTGTCATCCATGTGCCTATCTAAGAGTTGCTAATGCCCCTGATGTATCTGACTCTACCACCACTGTTGGCAATGCATTCCACAAGGTCACAACTCTGTGTAAAGAACTGACCTCTAACATCTCCCCTAAACCTTCTTCCAGTCACTTTAAAATTATACCACCTCATGATAGAATTTTCTGTTCTGGGAAGAAGTCTCTGACGAATCACTCTATCTATGCCTCTTAGCATCTTGTACACCTCTATCAAGTCGTCTCTCACCCTTCTTTGCTCCAATGAGCAAAGCCTCAGCTCCTTCAATCTTTCTTCATAAGACATGCCCTCCAATCCAGGCAGCATCCTGGTAAAACTCCTCTGAAACCCCTTGAAAGCTTCCATATCCTTCCTAAAATGAGGCGATCAGAACTGAACACATTATTCCAAGTGTGATCTACCCAGGCTCTGTAGAGCTGCAGCATACCCTCAAGGCTCTTAAACTCAGTCCCCCAGTTAATGAAAGCCAACACACCATACATCTTCTTTACAGCCCTATCAACTTGGGTGGCAAATTTGGAGGATCTATGCACCTCAGGATCCCTCTGTTTCTCCACACTGCTAAGAATCCTGCCATTAACTCTGTAATCTGCTTTCAAATTCCATCTTCCAAAATGAATCACTTTCCAGGTTGAACTCGAACTGCCATTTATCAGCCTAGTTCTGCATCCTGTCAATGCCCCACTGCAACTTATAACAGCCTTCCACCCTCTCCACCACTCCACTTTGGTGTCATGGGCAAACTTACTAACCCACCCTTCTACTTCCTCATCCAAATCATTCATAAAAATCACAAAGAGCAAAGGTCCCAGAACAGATGCCTGCGGAACATCACTGATCACCGAGCTCCAGGCTGAACACTTATCATGTACTACCATCCTCTATTTTCTTATGGGCCAGCCAATTCTGTATCCAGACAGCCACATTTCCCTGTATCCCATGCCTACTTACTTTCTGAATGAGCCTACCATGGGGAACCTTACTAAAATCCAAATACACCACATCCGTTGCTCCACCTTCATCAATGTTTTTTGTCATATCCTCAACGAATTCAGTAAGGCTTGTGAGGCATGATTTGCCCCTCTCAAAGCCATGCTGACTATCTCTAATCAAACTATGGTTTACCAAATAATCATAAGTTCTATCTCTCAGAATCCTCTCCAATAATTTTTCCACCATAGACGTAAGACTGACTGGCCTGTAATTCCTAAGATTATTCCTATTCCCTTTCTTGGTCAAGAAAATAACATTTGCCATCCTCCAATCATCTGGTGCTACTCCAATGGACAGTGATGATGCAAAGAGTGTAGTGCTGGAAAAGCACAACAGAGCAGGCAACATCGGAAGAGCAAGAGAATCGACATTTTGGGTAAAAGCCCTTCATCAGGAAGCCCAGCACCACACACTCTAACTGCCTAGTGAGGACACAAAGATCATCACCAAAGATGCAGCAGTCTCTTCCCTCGCTTCTTGCAGTAACCTTGGTTATATCCCATCTGGGCTGAAAATGTGTTGCTGGTTAAAGCACAGCAGGTTAGGCAGCATTCAAGGAACAGGAAATTCGACGTTTCGGGCCAGAGCCCTTCATCAGGAAATCCTGATGAAGGGCTCTGGCCCGAAACGTCGAATTTCCTGTTCCTTGAATGCTGCCTAACCTGCTGTGCTTTAACCAGCAACACATTTTCAGCTCTGATCTCCAGCATCTGCAGACCTCACTTTTTACTCTATATCCCATCTGGTCCAGGGGGCTTACCTATCCTTATGTGTTTCAAAGTTTTCAGCACATCTTCCTTGTTACCATCATCCTGTTCAAGCGTATCAGCCTGTTTCATGCTGTCCTCATAAACAATAAGGTTTCTCTCACTGGTGAATACCGAAACAAGGAATTCATTAAGGACCTCCTCTGACTCCAGGCACAAGTTCCCTCCACTATCTCTGATCGGCCCTACCCGCACTCTGGCTATTCTCTTGTTCTTCACATATGTGTAGAATGCCTTAGGGTTTTCCTTAATCCTACCCACTAAAGCTTTTTCATGCCCCCCTTCTTGCTCTTCTAATTCCATTCTTCAGTTCCTGCCTGGTTACTTTGTAACCCTCTAGAGCCCTGTCTGATCCTTGCCTCCTCAACCTTATGTAAGCTTCCTTCTCCCTCTTGACTATATGTTCCACCTCTTTTGTCACCAAAGGTTCCTTCAACCTACCATCCCTTCCTTGCCTCTGTGGGACAAACCTCTCCAGTACTATCAGCAAGTGCTTCTAAACAACCCAGTTCCTGCCTAATAACATTGTAATTCACCCTCCCCCAATTAAATACTTTTCCATACTGTCTGCTTCTATCCTTCTCCATGACTATAGTAAAAGTTAGGAAGCTGTGATCACTATCACCAAAATGCCCTCCCACCGGGAGATCTGACACCTGGCCTGGTCCAATGCCAAGCACCAAATCCAATATGACCTCCCCTCTAGTCGGCCTATCTACACATTGAGTCAGGAATCCTTCCTGGATACACCTGATAAAAACTGTTCCATCCAAATTATTTGAACTGAGGAGGTTCCAGTCAATGTTAGGAAATTTGAAGTCACCCATGACAACAGCCCTGTTCCTTCTGCACCTTTTCAAAATCTGCCTTCCAGTCTGCTCTTCTATGTCTCTGTTGCCATTGAGGGGTTTGTAGAAGTGACTGCTCATTTCCTGTTTCTGACTTCCATCCGTACTGACTCAGTAGACAAGCCCTCCTCAATGACCTCCTTTTCGGCAGCTGTGACACTATCCTTGAAGAGCAATGCCACTCCTCCTCCTCTTTTAACTCCCTCCACACCATGTCTCTTGAAACATCTGAACCCTGATACATCCAACAACCATTCCTGCCCCTGTGATATCTAAGTCTCTTGTAATTGCCACAGCATCATAGTTCCAATACTGATCCATGCTCTAAGTTCATCACCCTTATTCTTGACACTTGTTTTGGTGTTGAAATAGACACATTTCAACCCATCATATTGACTGCAACTTTGCCCTGTCAACTGCCTATGCCTTTTCATAGATTCTCTGCATGCCGTATCTGGCTGTATACTAGCTACCCCATCCTCAGATCTGCAGCTCTGATCCCCAACCCCCTGCCAAACTGGTTTTAACCCTCCTGAAGAGCTCTGGCAAACCTCCTGCCCACTGCACTTAAAGTGCAACCCATCCTTTTTGTACAGGTCCCACGTTCCCCAGCAGGTATCCCAGCAGGTATCTGAAGCCACTCCTCCTACACAAGCCTTGCAGCCATGTGTTCAGCTGCACTCGCTCTCTGTTCCTAGCTTCACCAGTCCGTTGCACTGGTAGCAATCCTGAGATTGCTACTCTGCTCTTCCTGCCTTTTAGTTTCCAACCTAACTCCCTCTATTTTCTTTTCAGGTCCTCCTCCTTTTCCTAGGTATGCCTTGCTACTGATGTGTAGCTCGACTTTTGGCTGCTCTCCCTCCCCCTTAAGAATCCTGTAGACTCAATCTGAGACATTCCTGACCCTAACACCCGGGAGGCTACACACCATCGTGGAGTCTCGCTCATGACCACAGAATCTCCTGTCTGTTCCTGTCACCATTGAATCTCCTATCACTATCGCTCTCCTATTCTGTCCCCTTCCCTTCTGAGCCACAGATAGTGGATGATTTTAATTTTTCAAACATTGACTGGGACTCCCATGGTGTTAAAGGTTTGGATGGTGAAGAATTTGTTAAATGCATTCAAAAAAAGTTTCTTTATCAATATATAAATATTCCTCCTAGCGAAGGAACAAACCTTACCTTGAGTAATAAGACAAGGCAAGTGAATGAAGGGAAATACTTTGAGTCTAGTGATCATAACTCTCTTTGGTTTAAAATAGTTATGATAAAGGATAAGCCTTACATAAAAATTAAAGTTTTTAATTGGAATAAGCAAATTTTAATGGCATGAGACAAGAGCTTTCAAAAGTTGATTGGAGTAGATTATTCACAGGTAAAAGAATGTCTGATAAATGGGAGGATTTCAGGAGTGTGATAACAAGAGCTCACGGTCATTATGTTCCTATTAAAGTGAAAGACAGGCTGGTATGATTAAAGCATAACGGATAAATAAAGATATTGAGGTTTTAGTCAAAAATAAAAAAAAATCGTATGTTAGATTTAGAAAGTTGGATTCAAATGAATCATTTGAACAATGTAAAGAGTATAGGGCATTCTTAAGAGGGAAATCAGGAAGGCAAAGAGAGGATATTACATAGCCTAAGACTAAGGTTAATCAAAAGAGGTTCAACAAGTACATTAGAGCTAGAGTGCAACTAGGGAGAGAGTAGGACCTCTTGAAGTTCAAAGTGGTCATCTTTATGTCATCTCGTCAGGAGATGGGAGAGATAATAAATGAATATTTTGTGTCAGTTTTTACTGTGGAGAAAGAATGGAGAATAGAGAACTCAGGAAAATAAATAATGACATTTTGAAAATTGTTCACATTACAGAAGAGGAAGTGCTGGAGGTCTTAGAAAATATAAAGGCAGATAAATCTCTAGGACTTAATCTAGTATATCCCAGGACATTGTGGGATGTCAGGAAGAAAATTGCAGAAATATCTATATCAACTATAACTACAGGTGCTGGATGACTGGAGAGTGTGCCTTTGATTAAGAACGGTTGTAAGGAGGAACCTGGGAATTATAGAGCTGTGAGTCTGACTTTGGTAGTTGGTATGTTGTTGGAGGTGATTTTGAAAGATAGGATTTATATGCATTTGGAGAGGCAAGGAATGACTAGGGATAGTCAGCATAGTTTTCTTTGAGGGAAATTGTTTCTCACAAACTTGATTGAGTTTTTTGAGGAAATAACCAAGAAGATTGATCAGGGCAGAGCAACACAGATTGTTTACTTGGACCTTAGTAAAACCTTTGCCAAGGTTCCTCATCGTAGCCTAATTCGTAAAGTTAGATCCCAGAGGATTCAGAGTGAGCTTGCCAGTTGGTTACAAACTTGGTATAATGGCAGGAGACTGAGAGTGATGATGGATGGTTGTTTTTCAGACTGGAGGCCTGTCACCAGCAGTGTTCCATGGGAATTGGTGCTGAGTTTCATTTTGGTTTGTCATTTACATAAAGGATTAGATGAGAATATAGAAGGCATGGTTACTAAGGTGGTGGATGGCACCAAAGTTGGGGGTACAGTGGACAGTGTAGTAGGTTATCTAAGATTGCAAATAGATCTTGATTAATTGGGCCAATCAGCTGAAGGATGGCAGTTTAATTTGGATAAATGTGAGCTATTGCATTATGGTAAAACAAACAAGAGTGGGACTTATACACTTAAAAGTAGGGCCTTGGGTAATGTTGTAAAACAGAGAAACGTAGGAGTTCAGGTACAGAATTCTTTGAAGTTTGCATCATATCTAGACAGGGTGGTTAAGAAGGCATTTAGCATGCTTGCCTTCATTGCTCCGATCTTTGAGTACAGGAATTTGGAGGTTATGTTGAGGTTGTACAGGACGTCGGAGAGGCCTCTTCTGGAATACTGTGTCCATTTCTGGGTGCCCTATTAGTAGAAGGATATTACTAAGCTGGAGAAGGTTCACAAGAGTTTTACCAAGGTTTTGCTGGAAATAGAGGATTTCAGTTATAAAGAGAGGCTGGATAGGCTGGGATGTTTTTCACTGGAGCGTAGGGTGTTGAGGGGTGACCTTATAGAGGTTTATAAAATAATGAGGGGTATAGTTAAGGCAGTGGGAGGTGTCTTTTCCCTAGGGTGTGAATTTTCAAGACAAGGGGTATATTTTTTAAGGTGAGGAGAGAGAGATTTAAAAAAGATATGAGGGGCAATTCTTTTACACATGCAGTGGTTCTTATATGAAATGAACTTCCTGGGGAGGTGGTGGATGTGGGTATAGTTACAACATACCCACAATGATTCTGACTGTCAACCCTATCTATGCATCTCATAATTTTATAGACTCCCTTCAGCCTCCGCCACTCTAGAGAAAGCAACCTAAGTTTTTCTAGCCTCTTCTTATAACTCATACCCTCTAATCCAGGAGCATCCTGATAAACCTCTACTGCACTCTGTCCAAAGCCTCCACATCCTTTCTGTAATGCGGCAACCAGAATTAAGCACAATCTGCTCAGCGTGGCCTAACTAAAGTCTTATAAAGCTGCAACATGACATCCTGACTCTTGTACTCACTTCCCTGACCAGTAAAGGCAAATATGCCATAGTGGGGCACTGGACTCTGGCACAGAGTCTGTCCCTGCTGCTCAGAAGGGAAGGGGAAAGAGGAGCAGAGCAGTAGTCATTGGGGACTCCATGGTTAGGGGGACAGATAGGAGGTTCTGTAGGGATGAGAGAGACTCATGGTTGGTATGTTGCCTCCTAGGTGCCAGGGTTCGTGATGTCTCTGATCGTGTTTTTGGGATTCTTAAGGGTGAGGGGGAGCAGCCCCAAGTTGTGGTCCACATAGACACCAACAACATAGATAGGAAGAGAGATGGGGATTTAAGGCAGAAATTCAGGGAGCTAAGATGGCAGCTTAGAGCTAGGATGAACAGAGTTGTTATCTCTCGTTTGTTGCCCGTGCCACGTGCTAGTGAGGCGAGGAATAGGGAGAGAGAGGAGTTGAACACGTGGCTACAGGCATGGTGCTAGAGGGAGGGTTTTGGATTCTTGGATAATTGGGGTCTTTCTGGGGTAGGTGGGACCTCTACAAGCAGGATGGTCTTCATCTGAACCAAGAGGGTACCAATATCCTGGGGTGCGGGGGGGGGGGGGGTTCGCGGAATTCGCTCAGGCTATTGGGGTGGGTTTAAACTAATCCAGCAGGGGGATGGGAACCAAAACTGTCGTTTGAGTGTAGAACAGTTTGAGAGTAGGGTGGTCCGAAATCAAGTTTCAGGGACGCAAGATGGCACCGGCAAGCAAGAAGTTGGTTTGAAGTGTGTCTACTTCAACGCCAGGAGCATTCGGAATCAGGTGGGTGAACTTGCAGCATGGGTTGGTACCTGGGACTTCGATGTTGTGGCCATTTCGGAGACATGGATGGAGCAGGGACAGGAATGGTTGTTGCAGGTTCCAGGGGTTTAGATGTTTCAGTAAGAACAGAGAAGATGGTAAAAGAGAGGAGGGGGGGGGGGGAGGAATGTGGCATTGTTGGTCAAGGACAATATTATAGTGGCAGAAAGGATGTTTGGGGACTCATCAACTGAGGTAGTATGGGCTGAGGTTAGAAACAGGAAAGGAGAGCTCACCCTGTTAGGAGTTTTCTATAAGTTTCCGAATAGGTCCAAAGATGTAGAGGAAGGGATAGAAAAGATGATTCTCAATACGAGTGAGAGAGACAGGGTAGTTGTCATGGGGGACTTCAACTTTCCAAATATTGACTGGGAACACTATAGTATGAGTATAGAAGGGTCAGTTTTTGTCCAGTGTGTGCAGGAGGGCTTCCTGACATAAGGGGTGAAGCGACATTAGATTTGGTACTGGGTTAGACTTGGAAGTAGGTGAGCACTTTGGTGATAACGATCACAATTCTGTTATGTTTACTTTAGTGATAGAAAGGGATAGGCATATGCCACTGGGCAAGAGTTACAGCTGGGGGAAAGGCAATTAGGATGCAATTAGGCAACTTTTAGAAAGCATAGGATGGGGAACGAAACTGCAGGGATGGGCACATTAGAAATGTGGAGCTTATTCAAGGAAAAGCTCCTGTGTGTCCTAGATAAATACGTACCTGTCAGGCAGGGAGGAAGCTGTTGGGCACGGGAGCTGTGGTTTACGAAGGAAATGGAGTCTCTGGTCAAGAGGAAGAAGAAGGCTTCTGTTAGGATGAGATGTGAAAGCTCAGTTAGGGTGCTTGAGGGTTACAAGGTAGCCAGGAAAGACCTACAGAGAGAGCTCAGAAGAGCCAGGCGGAGACATGAGAAGTTGTTGGCAGATAGGATCAGGGTAAACCCTAAGGCTTTCAATAGGTATTTAAGGAATAAAAGAATGACGAGAGTAAGATTAGGGCCAATCAAGGATAGTAGTGGGAAGTTGTGTGTGGAGTCAGAGGAGATGGGGAAGGACTTAATGAATATTTTTCGACAGTATTCCCTCTAGAAAACGACAACGTTGTAGAGGATAAAATTGAGATACAGGCTCCTGGACTAGGTAGGAGTGAGGTTCACAAGGAAGAGTTATTAGAAATCCTGCAGAGTGTGAAAATAGATAAGTCCCCTGGGCCGGATGGGATTTATCCTAGGATCTTCTGGGAAGCCAGGGAGGAGATTGCCGAGCCTTTGGCATTGATCTTTAAATCGTTATTGTCTACAGGAATAGTGCCAGAAGACTAGAGGATAGCACATGTGGTTCCTTTGTTCAAGAAGGGGAGTAGAGACAACCCTGGTAAATATAGACCAGTGAGCCTTACTTCAGTTGTTGGTAAAGTGTTGGAAAAGGTTATGAGACATAGGATTTATAATCATCTAGAAAATAATAATTTGATTCTGGATGGTCAGCACGGTTTTGTGAAGGGTAGGTCATGCCTCACAAAACTTATTGAGTTCTTTGAGAAGGTGACCAAACAAGTAGATGAGAGTAAACCGGTTGATGTGGTGTATATGGATTTCAGCAAGGCGTTCAATAAGGTTCCCCACAGTAGGCTATTGTACAAAATGCGGAAGAATGGGATTGTGGGAGATATAACAGTTTGGATTAGTAATTGACTTCTGAAAGAACACAGAGGGTAGTGGTTGATGGGAAATGTTTATCCTGGAGTCCAGTTACTCGTGGTGTACCGCAAGGGTCAGTGTTGAGCCCACTGCTGTTCGTCATTTTTATAAACGACCTGGATGAGGGCGTAGAAGGGTGGGTTAGTAAATTTGCAGACGACACTAAGGTCGGTGGAGTTGTGGATAGTGACGAAGGATGTTGTAGGTTACAGAGAGACATAGATAAGCTGCAGAGCTGGGCTGAGAGGTGGCAAATGGAGTTTAGTGTGGACAAGTGTGAGGTGGTTCACTTTGGTTGGTGTAACTGGAATGCAAAGTACTGGGCTAATGGTAAGATTCTTGGGAGTGCAGATGAGCAGAGAGATCTTGGTATCCAGATACACAGATCCTTGAAAGTTGCCACCCAGGTTGACAAGGTTGTTAAGAAGGCATACAATGTTTTAGCTTTTATTAATAGAGGGATCAAGTTCCGGAACCATGAGGAAATGCTACAGCTGTACAAAACTCTCGTGCAGCTGCACTTGGAGTATTGTGTACAGTTCTGGTCACCGCATTGTAAGAAGGATGTGGAAGCTTTGGAAAAGGTGCAGAGGAGATTTACTAGGATGTTGCCTGGTATGGAGGGAAGGTCTTACGAGGAAAGGCTGAGGGACTTGAGGCTGTTTTCGTTGGAGAGAAGAAGGTTGAGAGGTGATTTAAAAGAGACATATAAGATCATCAGAGGGTTAGATAGGGTGGACAGGGAGAGCCTTTTTCCAAGTATGGTGAAGGTGAGCACGAGGGGGCATAGTTTTAAATTGATGGGTGATAGATATAGGACAGATGTCAGAGGTAGTTTCTTTAATCAGAGAGCAGTAAGGGTATGGAATGCTTTGCCTGCAACGGTAGTAGATTCACCAACTTTAAGTACATTTAAGTCGTCATTGGACAAGCATATGGACGTACATGGAATAGTGTAGGTTAAATGGGCTTCAGGTTGGTATGACTGATCGGTGCAACATCGAGGGCCAAAGGGTCTGTACTGGATGTTATTTTCTGTGTTCTTTCCCACCCTATCTATTTGCATGGTGACATTCAGGGCGATATGGACTTGAACCCCAAGATCCCTCTGTGAATCAATGCTGTTCAGGGTCCTGCCATTAACTGTATACTTTTCCTTAACATTTGATCTTCCAAAGTGCAAGACTTCAAACTTACCTGGATTAAACTCCATCTACCATTTCACTGCCCATATCTGCAACTGATCTATATCTTGCTGTATCCTTTGACAAACTTCGACACTATTCACAACTTCACCAAACTTTGTATCCTCTGTGAACTTACTAACCCATCAATCTATGTTTTCATCCAAGTTCATTATTTATATCACAAAAGTGGATCCATTGGAGAGAGTACAAAAGCGCTTTATGAGAATGTTTCCGCCATGAGAAGCATCAATTATGAAGCTGGATTGGAGACGTTGGGACTGTTTTCTTGGAGAATAGAAGGCTAAGATGAGATTTGATTAATGTTTTCAAAATCATGAAAGGTCTGGACAGAGGAATAGGAAGAAACTATTCCCTTTGGCCATAGGATCAAGAATGAATGGATGCAGATTTAAAGTGACTGGCAAAGAGATAAAATGTCATTGAGAATGAATTTTCTCCTACAGCAAGTAGTTACGATCAGGAATGTACTGTCTGGAAATGCGGAGGAGGTGGGTTCAATTGACACTTTCAAGAGGGCATTCCTGTTGTCTGTCACTGGATACCAGCCTCCAGTCACATAAACAGCCTTCAGACATCACACTCTGTCTCAACTTGGATCCAACTTGCTAACGTACCCTGAATCCCATGTGCTTTTGTGTTCTTCATCAATTTTCCATGCGGGATCTTGTCAAAGGCTTTATTGAAATCCATAGAACCAACATCATCTGCACTATGCTCATTTACATATCTGGTCACTTCCTATAGAAGTTTAACCAAATTTGCTATGCATGACCTCCCTCTGCCGTGCTAATTATCTCTGATAAAACCTAGCCTCTCTAAATAGGAATTAATTTTCTTCAGAATTTTCTCCAAAAGGTTTCCCAACCACTGATGTGAGATTCATTGATCTGTAGTTCCCTGGTCTATCTCTATCACCCTTCTTGAAACATGGGAACATATTTGCTGTCCTCCAGTCCTCTGGCACCTCCCCTGTGGCCAAAGAGGAAATAAAACTTTGGGTCAGGGATTCGATAGTTTCCTCCTTCGTCTCCCACAGCAGCCTGGAATACAACTCATTTGGATCCATGGATTTCTATATCAAACTGCTCAAGAGCTTCACAGATTATCATCATCTGATTCATCTGTCTGGCTTATTCCCAGAAGTAGGTCCAGCGCTGCAACATCCCTTGTAGGACCATACACATGTCTTTATGAAAAGTTCTCCTCAATATAGTTCAAAAAGTCTGAGTCCTCTAAACCGTTTATACCATGATTATCCCAATATATACCGGGGTAGTTGAAACCCCCTAACATAATTACCCTGTTGCTTTTTTTGCATACTTCAGTGAATTGTCGACATATTTGCTTCTCTATTGCCTCTGTCTATTTGTCTTATTCTTAAGCTTTACCAGAAAACCTCATTTGACATTTCTTCTGTATTGTTAGACTTAAAGGACCTCATGGGATCTTTAAATTGCTCAAAATGTTTGCAAGGACACACATGCATGTCAATATGTAGCTAATTGAGTAGCTAACTCTACCTAATATATCCATCAACTAATGAGATAATCTATTACCTTAAACTACTTTATACATTTTTGCAAGGTTTGTGAAGATTTGTAGCTCAGGTTGAGGTTTAGGGTGTAGGTTTGCTCACTGAGCTGTAGGTTTGATATCCAGACCTGGCTCGGTAACATCATCAGTGGGGACCTCCAAGTGAAGCGAAGCTGTTGTCTCCTGCTTTCTATTTATATCTTTCTCCTGGATGGGGTTTGTGGTGATGTCATTTCCTGTTTGTTTTCTGAGGGGTTGATAGATGGTCCATGTACAAACTAATGAGTCTCACTGCCTTGTCTTCATGCAGTAACTTTGAATGGCTGGCACTTGGAGTTCTATCTCCGATTCTGTGGCATTGGTCTATATAACCCCAGTCCTACAGGGAAAGTCCATGGCCCCGGTCCCATGAACACAGTCTGATGTTGAAAGTTCAACGAATGGGACTGTTCTGGTTCATGCTGTATTGTCATTTTATAGTAATTTCAGTACTTTTCCAGACACTCCATTGTGCAGATCATCAGTTGAAAAAATCTCCAAGTGACTCTGTGTTAACTGCATAAAAGAATGGTTCCTTCAGATAGTCATGGATACCTCCCAGCCAAAATAGTTTGTTTTTTTTTACAGCAGAGTTATTTCATTTATTTTTCCACTTTCCTTCAGTTGCTCATTGTCATGTCCAAATATAATTTTTAACCCCAAGAGTGTACCTTCCAAGATGAGATTGAGTGAGTGGACAAAAGTGAAGTTTGCAATTTTTGAGAAGATTTGTCACTCAGGTTGAGGTTCAGATTGTAAGTTTGCTCACTGAGCTGGAAGGTTGGTTTCATTACCACGCTAGGTAACATCATCAGTGAGCCTCCAGTGATGCACTGGTGTTATGTCCCGCTTTCTATTTATGTATCTCGGTTTGTTAAGGTGAGGAATATCATTTCTGGTTCTTTTTCTCAGATGTTGGTAAATGGAATCCAAATCGATGTGGTTATTGATGGAGTTCCGGTTTGAATGCCAGACCTCTAGGAATTCCTGTGCGTGTCTGTTTAGCCTGTCCTAGGATGGATGTGTTGTCCCAGTAGAAGTGGTGTCCTCCTTTATCTGTATGTAAGGATACTAGTAGTAGTGGATCATGTCTTTTGTTCACTTTGGCAGGAATAATTAAAAAGCAGAGAACAACTGCAGAATTCCTAGGTGTAGAAGGATCTAGGTGTTCACTCCAGGAATTACAACAAGTTCGTCTGAATGTTCAGCAAATAATTATGAGTGCTATCCTTTATTGAAAGAGAAATTGTGCATAAAGGTAAAGATGTTATGCTCAAATTGTACAAGGCATTGATGAGACCACATAGAACATAGAACATTACAGCACAGTACAGGCCCTTCAGCCCTCAACTTTGTGCCAACCTGTGGAACCGATCTGAAGCCTATCTATCCTACACTATTCCATTTTCATCCATATGTTTCACCAATGACCATTTAAATTCCTTTAAAGTTGGCGAGTCTCCTACTTTGCAGATAGTGTGTTCCAATCCCCTACTAGTCTCTGAGTAAAGGAACTGTCCTTTAACCAATGGTCTATCCAAATGGATGTATTACTCTCATGAAACAATCTTAAACAACTATTTTCTACACTGTGTACAGTTTGGTCTCTTTATTTAAATACAGATGTAAATGCATTGGAGAAGTTCAGAGGAGGTTTACTAGGTTAATACCTGGAATGAGTGGGTTGACTTAGTTTTTCAACGAATTGGACCAGCTGAACTTGTTTTCACTGGGGTTTAGAAGAGTGGGGTATGATTTAATTGTAGTGTGTAAGATCTTCAATGGTCTTGATATTAAATATTTTTGTTTCCTATTGGAGATACTTCCAGAACTAGGTCATTCTGGAAAGTGCCTTTGCTAAGAAGGTCTGGAGATAAGTGCACTGGTTTTGTTGAGTTCATCCTGAGCAGCCTTATGATGCAGAAACATGTTCTCCAGGTTGTTCACGGGGACACAGACCAGAAAAAATATCAGCTGTACCTGGAGGGTTATCACCTTGGTGAAAGATGCAGTTTGGTGTCCCTGAAACTGGCTGGCCTTCCAGCACAAAGAGTTGTCCTCAAGCAAGTGTTGCACAAAAGCCCATTCCAAGATCCAGCACTGCATACTGAGGGGACAGCCACTAAGGATGTGCAATGAGGAAAGATTGCTGTCCAAGGAGTTAATAACTTATCAAACTCCATTGAATGCTTGTCACTGAATGTACGTATTAAACATAGCAGGGATTTCAATTGAATTGAGGTATTCATTGTGCTTAATGGAGAAAAGTTATATTTTATTGTGTTTTTCATGATGTCCAATTTGAAATATTTTGGAGTGTACTTTTAGATATTTTTTGAACAAGTCTAATGCAATTGAAGGATAGCAGTGTAATAGTTTCTAAGGGCAGAAATTAGTCAGAATAAACACAGCTAAGCTTGCTGAGATATTGTCAGAAACATTTGCGTCTTTGTTTATATGTGTCTGATGACCCATTCTGGCTTCCTAGATCTGTCTTCAGATCTTCCAGGCTGTACCCAAAAATGTTGGAGCCATTGTATGGAGGGGGGAGTGTGGAAAAGAAGCTCTGCAAAGGATTGTGGGATTTCTGTTCCAAGTCATCATGAGCCAGGTGAGTCACTGCCAAGGTTCCAATGTGTTTGCAGTACATCCCAGTGCATTGCTCTGCATTCAGAAGACTGGAGACCATTTTCATTCCTCTGGATTGTTAGTCTAGTTGTTGGTGTGTACATGGAGATAGGATTCAGTTGATAAAAGAGATTGAGTCATATTTTCCTTAAGAAGTTTCAGTGGATGAAAGCGACAAGTGTCTCTAATCTTTAATTAGAGTGAGCAAGTAAAAGGAGACAGAATCTGAAGTCAGGATTGGGAAGGGCAGAGTGATACTGGGGAGCAGGACAAGATTGATTCCATCAGAGTACGTGAGAGTGGGATTGGGTATATGCTCTCCTGGTAATACCCCCTTCTGCTACTCAAGCATAAGCTGGTAAGATAATGTAGAGAAAGCACTGACATGCAGTTGAGCTTTGAGTTTTAAAGCAGGAAGAGAAGGAAATGTGTGCCGGCTGCAGGTTTCCATCTTTCAGAGACGTTGGAGGGAGGAATCAGTCTTCATATGAATGTAGGCGACACAGGAAAGTGGGGATCTGCATAAAGTAGCTTCTGGAATAGAGGTGGAAAATTCGGAGGATCACTGAACATTTACAAAATTAGGAGGAAAGGCTGATTGCATGTATGAGGAGTTAGTTGGAAGACTTTTCCCTTATTTCCTGCCAGGAACAGGAACCTGATTTGGGCCGATGGAGCTTTTGTGGAGAATGAGTCATTGAAAAGATCCTGCGGGTTTCACAACGAAGGAATCCGCTTTTGAGAAGAGCTTTAGGAAACTGGTGATGTTGGTGTCCTGAATGGATCAGAAGAGTGAATGAGGCCAAGTATCATGATTGAGGGGCAAGCTAGAGGGATGGGTGGTTGCGATGGTGGAATAATGCAGGCTGTCTCTATTTCTTACCCCTATGTTGTTCGCTGTTGCAGAGTTTACACACAGACATTCGACTACTGGCCAGTACAGCACTAGTGAAGCTGATCAACAGCAGCCCTCAGCCCCAGCTTGGGGCAGTGGCAGCACTCCATGCTGTCCAATTGACACAAGAAGGTCAGTAATCATTCCACTTCCTCACACAGTGAAACCAGATGCGGATGGTGCTTGAGTAACCTTGCACACCCATTTCTGCGGTTCTTTTACCTTGATTTTCCAGTTTTAACTCTTTGTACTTTGGCCTCATTTTCAGGCATTGGTGACTTTGTTTGAAGAGGTATAACTTTGGAAGGCAAGATAGAGCAACACTTGTAGAAGAAAAATTGCAGAGTTATGCAGAGAAAGCACATCAGACCGTAAAAAATAGGAACAGGAGTAGATTGGTCAGCCCTTTGAACCTGCTCCACCATTCATTGAATCATGGCTGATCGAACACTCATCACGTCCACATTCCTGCGCTTTGCCATAACTCTTGGTGCCTCTCCTGATCAAGAGTCTACCTACTCAGCCTTAAACATTCACGAGGATTGCTCCACAGTTGTCTGTGACAGGGAGTTCCAAAGGCACTCAGCCCTTCTAGAGAAGAAATTACTCCTTGTCTCAGTCTTAAGTTGGCACACCTTTATTCTGACACTATGCCCTCTGGTCCTAGAGTCTTCTGTGAGTCATAGAGTTATACAATTCATAAACAACCCCCTTGGTCCAACTTGTCCACACTGACCAGCCATCCCAATCTGACTTAGACCCATTTGCCAGCATTTGGCCCATAACTCTCTAAATCTCCGATTCATATACACATCCAGATGCCTTTTAAATGTTGTAATTGTACCAGCCTCCACCACTTTCTCTTCCATACATGCACCAACCAAAAACCTACCCCTCAAGTTCTTTTAATAGCTTTTGTTTCTTACCTTAACATGCCCTCTAGTTTTGGACTCCATCACCCTAAGAAAGAGATCTTGGCTATTCGTGCTATCCATGCCCAGCGTGATTTTATAAACCTCTATAGGGTCACCCCTCAGTCTCCAATCTTCCAGAGAAAAAAAGATTCCAAGCCTATTCAGCCTCTCCCTATAGTTCAAACCCTCCAATCTTGGCAATATCCTTGTAAATCTTTTCTGCACCCTCTCAAGTATAACAACATCCATTCTATGGCAGGGAGACCAGAATTGACCACTGTAAATGAAAAGTAGTATTCAAAATATCCTTGATAAAAGGACAGCATGTGACTGACCTTGGTGTGTTATGTCAACAAAGGACAGTGGGGAATTATAGATTGGCTGGGGGTGTGTCACTGAAGATGTGAGATAGTGAGTGTGGCAGAAGTTATTGATAGGTTGCACAGTTATCGATGGGATCTGCAGGGATAGTGTTACTGACGCTGTGAGGGAGTATGATTGATGTAGTTTACAATAGTTGGGGTGTTTATGTGGTGGTTGATGGGATGAGCAACTGTTATTGATTTGGTACCAGTCATTTCCAGCTTTCTGCCCTTGTAATCTGGTAATCTGGTCTGTTATTTGTTCCCCAAGAGATTGATGGCTTGACTCTCGGAGAGCTGAAGGTCACAGTTATGGCAAAGCGAACTGATGGCTTGGGAAATTTGCTGATCAGTCGGGGTCTGGTGAGCTGCAATCACAATGAGATGCTTGTCTGCCAACTACCAGGCTTCCAAAGTGGGGTAACGTAGAAAGATTTCCATTATTTCACATATACAAATTTTTATCGTGGATTATGATGGCATAGGAATAAGTATTTCACATGGATGAGTTGGACCGAAGGGTCTTTTTTGGTATAACATGCGTAACTTGCTTCCTCTACAAGGGTGGCCAGAATTATATACAGTATTCTAAAAATGACCTCACCAATGTCCTGTTGAGCTGCAAGGATTTGCCAGGGTTGGAGGTTTTGAGCTATAGGGAGAGGCTGAATGAGCTGAGACTGTTTTCCCTCGAGCATTGGAGGCTGAGGGGTAACCTACTAGAGGTTTATATAATCATGAGGGGCATGGATAGGATAAATAGGCAAGGCCTTTTCCTTGGGGTAGGGGAATCCAGAATTAGAGGGCATTGGATTAAGGTGAGAGGAGAAAAATTTAAAAGCAACCTAAGGGGCACCTTTCTCACACACAGGGTGGTGTGTATATGGAATGAGCTGCCAGAGGAAGTGGTGGAGGCTGGTACAATTACAACATTTAAAAGGGACCTGGATAGGTATGTGAATGGGAAGGATTTGGAGGGATATGGGCCAAGTACTGGCAAATGGGACCAGATTAGTTTAGGTTATCTGATCGGCATGGCATGTTAGACTGAAGGGTCTGTTTGTGTGCTGTATATCTTTGTGACTCTAACAGACCTTAGTTGATGAAGATTGATGGAGAACTTGCCAGAAGCACCACCACGCATATCTAAAAATGAGGCGAGATTCAAGACTACAGGGCAGTATCATGGCTCAGTAGTAAACACTGCTGCCTCACGGTATCAGGGACCAGGGTTCAATTTCTTGGGCGACTGTTTGTGTGGAGTTTGCACATTCTCCCTGTCTCTGCATGGGTTTCCTCCAGGCTCTCTGGTTTCCTCTTGTTGACCAATGATGTGCAGGTTAGGTGGGTTGGCTATGCTCAATTGCCCATTGTGTCCAGGAATTTGGAGGTTAGGTGAATTGGCCACGGGAAATGCAGAGTTACAGGGATGAGGGGGGCGTATGGTTGGGATGCTCTCTGGTCTGTTGGTGTGGATTCGATGGACTGAATGGCCTGCTTCCACACTGTGGGGATTTTGTGATCCTTATGTGCTAAGCTGTGGAAGCTGCATACAGTAGAAAATTTCAAGGGCAGTGGTTATTTTCTCACTTGTTGGAGATGGCTGTGGTCTGGCACTTGTGCAGTGTGGATGTTTCTTGTCACATATCAGCTCAAGCCTGAGACAGAACCTTGTCCAGGTTTTGTGGCTTATAAACCCAAACTGTATCTGAGGAGTTGAAAATGGTAAAGAACATTGTGCAGTCATCAGCAAATATCTGCACTTTTCACCTGATGATAGAGAGAGGGTCATTGAAGCAGCTGAAGATGTTTGGGCCTAGGACACTATATTGAGGAGGTGCAGTGTTTCGAACGAGAATGATATGATTCACCTCCAACAATTACAGCCATCTTCCTGTGTGTTCAGTATGACACCAACTAGTGGAGGTTTCCTCCAATTCCCTTCAATCTCATGTTTGTAAGGATTCTTGATGCCATAGTTTGTAAAAATGCAGTCATACCAAAGGCAGTCCCTGTCACCATTCTGGAGTTAGGTCTTTTTTTTTACACATTTGGAACAAGACTATAATGAGGTCAGGAGCCAAATGACCCTGGAGCAAATCAGAGCCTCAGAGAGTGTCCATCCATGCATCCATCACTTTGCTAATAGTTAGAGTAGACTGATAAGATGGTAATTCTCTGGGTTGGATTTGTCCTGCTGTTTGTGGACAGACCACACTGAGGCAATTTTCCATATTTGGAAAATATGTGCCTAAGCCAAGATGTTCCAGTACAGCTATGTCATTGCTGTGTCACTCAGTGTCATTGCTGTACTGGAACATCTTGGTTAGGCACAGCCAGATCTGAAGCACAAATCTTCAGTACTATTGCCCGAATGCTGTTAGGGCCCTTAGCCTTCTGCTTTTTGATACAATGTGGAGTGAATTGAAATGGCTGAATCCTGGCACTTGTGATGCTGTGGACCTCAGGAGGAGACTGAGACAGGTCATTCACTCAACATTGCTGGCTTAGGCTGAATGCAAATGTTTTCGCCTTGCCATTTGTACTCACGTTGATCTCAATCAATGATGCAGATATTTGTAGAGCCTCCACCTCCTTTTAGTTCTTTAATTCATAGATCATAGAATCCCTACAGTATGGAAACAGCCCTTCGGCCCAACAAGTCCATACCAACCTTCCAAACAGTATCCCACCCAAACCCACTCCCCTTTACTCTACATGTCCCCCTGACTATCCCCCTAACATCCCTGAACACTATGGCAATTTAGCACAACCAATTCACCTAACACTGCACATCTTTGGATTGTGGGAGGAAACTGGAGCACCCGGAGGAAACCCACGCAGGCACGGGGAGAATGTGCAAACTCCACACAGTCACCTGAGGGTAGAATTGAACTTGGGTCCATGGCACTGTGAGGCAACTGTGCCACACTAATTGTCCAAGACTGTTGACAATACAAAGGGGCAGGACTGCAGAGCTTTGATCTGATTTGCTGTGCGGAGTCTCTTAGTCCTGGTGGATTTTGTATTGTTTGGACTTGCAGAAGTCATTTGATATATGCCACATGGCAGGCTGGTTGGCAAATTAGAAAGGTTTGGAATTGATGGATCCTTGGCAGCAATGATACAGAGTTGGCTAAAAGATAGAAAACAGAGGGTAGATATACTCGGGCATTTCTTAGATTGGAGAGGAGTTGAAAGTGATGTTCTCCAGGGATCAATGATGGACTTTTTTTCTGATTTATATAGAGGTGGGTGTTGAGGGCAAAAATCTCTGAGTTTGTAGATTACACAAGGTGGAATGATGAGTGAATTGTGAGGATGATACTTAGTGACTTCAGAGGGACAAAATATGAGATAATGCATTTTGTTAGAAGAAACACAAAGAGAAACACAAGCTCAGTGATGCAACTTTGAGGGGAATACAGGAGCAGAGAGACTTCCGAGTTCACATGCATGATTATCTGAAGGTGGCCAGGCAAGTTGAAACAGTTAAGAAGACTTATAAGGATCCATGGGTTTATAAATAGAGTATAAAATAAAGAAACTGATGCTACATCTCTATAAATCATTGGTCAGACCACATTTGGAGTATTGTCTTCAGTTCTGGGCACCTTGTTTAAAGTCTAATGAGAGAATGACACTAAGGAATGAGGGATTTTAGGCAGATAGAAAGATTAGAAAATTAGAGTTATCCTCCTTGGAGCAGATATTATTGAGATATTGTTTTTGTTCAATACTAAGAACAGGTTTGTCAGGATATATTGCTGGTATACTGGTAACTAGGGGTCACAATTTCAAGATTGCTAGCAGGAGAGCTAAGATTGAGATGAGGAGGTATGTTTTTACTCAGAGTTGGAATATACTGCCTGGGAGAGCGGTGGAGTCCAATTCAAAAGAGGTTTCAAAAGCAAGGTGGATATATATTTGAAAGTGATGAATTTAGAGGGCAGTGGAGATGGGGCTAGAAAATGGGACTGGCTGGGAAAGTCTTTTGGGAGCCGGTACAGATATGATGTGTTGAATGGTCTCCTGCTGTACTGTAAAACTCTATGATGCTATGATTAACTCAAGCAAGAGTTAATCATGTGCAAGAATTAAACAGTGGCACTTTAAACAGAAACCAAAAGAACGCGGATGCTGTAAATCAGAAACCAAGACATAAATTGGTGGAAACATGCAGCAAGTCTGGCAGCATTTGTGGAGAGAAATCAGACTAAACATTTTGGATTGAGTGACCCTTCCTCAGAAGCTGACCTGAAATGATTTCTATGCACACGTGCTGCCAGACCTGTTGAGCTTTTCCAGCAATTTCTGTTTTACTGCACTTTAAACAGAATTTTACAAGTTTAGTCAGCAGGGTCAAAAGCTTTGCATTTTTGCACTAGAGCAGTCCTTCCAATCCAGATCTCTGTTCTGCCAGAGCTACATCAGCTGTGTACACACAATGGTTCATAAACTGTGAATTTGTACAACTGGTTTTAGTTTCTCAGGTGTTTCAATGATAACATAACAGCAGTAATGCTTCAGTTTTAAGCAAGATAATTTATTGCAAATTTATTACTGAAGCTACTAAGTAAGAAGTGATACAGTTCATAGGATTTTACAATAAAGAAGAGACCCTTTGAGCCATCAAATCTGTACTGCCAAAAATGTAGTACTACTTATGCTACTCCCACTTTCTGGCACTGGGCTTATAGCCTTGATGAATATTATGACCCTTCCAAGTGCTCATCCAAGTATGTCTTAAAAGTTGTGAGGTTTCCTGCCTCAACTACTTTCCCAGACAGTATATTCCAGAACCCCAGCACTCTCTGGATGAGAAAGAGTTTTCTCAAATCTCCTTTAAAGCTCCTGCCTTTCCCTTTAAAAATATGCCTTCTTGCTATTGACCTTTCAACTAAGGAGAACAGCTGCTTTCTATTCACTGTGTCCATGCCCCTCATAATCCTACACATCTCTATCAGGTCCCCTCTCATTCTTCCCTGCTCCGAAGAGAACAACCTGGGCTTAATCAGCCTCTCTTCGTAGCTGAAATGCACAATCCCTGGTGAATCTCCTTTGCACACCCTCCAGTGCAATCACATCCTTCTTATGTGTGGGGACCAGAAGTGCACACAGTACTCCAGCTGTGGGATAACCACAGTCTTCTACAGTTCCAAAATAACCTCCCTGCCTTTATAATCGGTGCCACAACTGGCAAAGGCAAGTGTCCCGTATGCTTTCTTGACTACCCTATTGACCTGTGTTGCCCCCTTCAGGGGTCTGTGATTAAGCGCCCCAACATCGCTCTGTTCCTCTGAACTACCTAATGTTCTAGAACATAGAACAGTACAGCACAGGAAAAGGCCCTTCAATCCATCATGTCTGTATCAACTTGATGCCATTCTAAACTAATTCCACCTGCCTGCACAAGTCTATATCCTTCTTTCCCTGCCTGTTCATGTGTCTGTTTAAGTGCTTCTTAAACTTTGCTAACATGTATGATTCCAATGTCCAGCAGTGTAGTCCAGATATGTGCCACCCTTTGTATAAAAAAACTTCCCTCACATATCTCCTTTAAAGAGTCCCCCTCTCACTTTAAACTTTTGCCCCATAGTATTTGATATTTTACCCGAGGAAAAAGACTCTGACTGTTGACCTCTCATAATTTTAAATACTTCTATCAGGTCACCCCTCAGCTATCAACACTTGAAAGAAAATAATCCATTTGCCCAAGCTCTCCATGTAGCTAATATACTCCATTTGAGACAACATCCTGGTGAACCGCTTTGTACCCTCCCAAAGCCTTGGGCTTCCATTGTTTTACTCCCTTTGTACATGTTATACATCTCTTTTTTTCCTTTAATCCAGTCCTGAGTATTCCTATAAATTAATGGTTCTTTGGGCTTGTTGCTCCTGAAGGGAAGATGTTGGGCCTTTTTCAATGATCTGTTACAGATTTACCTTCAAGTAGCTGTCCCAGTCTACTTTGGCCAGATCCTGCCTTATTTTAATAAAACTGCCTTACCTCAATCCAAAACCCTTCTTTGCAGATAACCTTGCTCCTTTTCTCTAACAAACTTAAAATTGGTTGTTTGTTAAAGTAGAGATCCAAAGAGTAAAGGTAGATATGGATAAAAGATACTTATGAGAATGAAGATAAGATTAGTCTGTTATCGTTACACTCTTGTTACTTGCTTGAGGATTCTTTTTAAGAAGTGAAGGTTGTGAAAATTTGAACACAGATTTCAACAGTGGCTCTGACTACAGTGGTTGAATAGGTGGAGGTTGCCTGCACTAGTGAACACAATTGGTAGAGAAAGCTTCGGGAGAGAGAGAGATGAACTTTCCTGTTCTTCACTAATTCTATGCTCAAAAATCACACGTCACCAGGTTACATTCCAAAACAGGTTTACTTGAGAACACAAGCTTTCGGAGCTTGGCTCCTTCTTTAGGTATAGTGAGAGAGGGAGACCTAAGGCACAGAATTTATAAGTAAAAGATCAAAAGGTCATACAACTGATGCGAATGAATTGAACTACCTAAGTGGCTGTTAAATCTTTAATTCGTTAGAATGGAGATGCAAGTTCCGACTGATTAATATGCAAAATGTAGAATTTTGTTTTACTTATAAATTCTGCATCTCGGGTCTCCCTCTCTCACTAGCACTGGGAGCGAGGCTAGTGTTTTCAAAGAAACCTGTTGGACTATAACCTGGTGTCATGTGATTTTTGACCTTGTCCAACCTAGTCCAACACTGGTACCTCCACATCATTGCTAATTCCATGGAGACAGCACCTGCAGATTGCCTGGATTCTTCAGTTGAGCCTGAATTGATTTTTGAAAGCCTTTTACCTTTGGTGCACCCTTTGGCTGAGAACTCTTTCTCAGAGGGTACTCTGAGATTCCTGCCTGGGAAGCTTTGCCAGAATTGTTCTCTCAGCTTGTCTTATAATTGTCAGTAATCTCAAAGCTGTTGTATTATGCTTCCATAGTAGTAGATCCATCCTTTGTCAAGGTAATTGACTTTAAACTATCTCAGTTTGAATTGTTCTTACTATGAGATGACAGTGAGCTAGGAGGAGCTCCAGGGAAGCCGTTGTCGGTGAGTTTCTGTTTACTCTTGCAAAAGCTCATTGAAGTTCAGAGAGGTCTGCTGGAGTTTATTTCTGCAATACATACTGTCTAGACCCTATACTAGCTTAATCCATAAAGTAGTCATGATTTGGAGATACCAGTGTTGGACTGGGGTGTACAAAGTTAAAAATCACACAATACCAGGTTATAGTCCAACAGGTTTAATTGGAAGCACACTAGCTTTCGGAGTGACACTCTTTCACCTGATGAAGGATCACCTGATGAAGGAGCGTCGCTCCAAAAGCTAGTGTGCTTCCAATTAAACCTGTTGGACTATAACCTGATATTGTGTGATTTTTAACTTAATCCACCCAGGTAGTCATGTGACATTTGGGTGTCGTTTTGTAAGTTTCTGTGCTCATTCTTAAAAGTAATATTAGCCTCCTTTACAAACTATACAGTATGATAATTATACAGTTGTGACAATTCCAACACACTCAATGAAATTATTTTTGCTTGAGCTGTCCATACATGCTGGGTTACAGCATGTGTGTGTGTACACACAACTTGGATGAACTGCTATACTCCACACGAGTCTCTTGCTTTGAACAGTTTGATTTTTATCAGCTGATTTAAGACCTCTGAAGTGTGCAGTGGAAAAGATTTATTGCTTGAAGAAACTTTAATGATTTAGCAGTTACTGCATCTTAATTGACATGGCTTCATTACCCAGCAAGAAAACTCAGAAGTTTGTAGTTACTACCATAAAAAGCAAAATAAACAATAAGAGATTAACAAAGCCCAGCACAGTCTGATTAACCATTAACTGAGATTAAGATAGTGCACTATGTAGTCAGGCCTGGCTGCGGTATCAGGGCCTGTGGTGAATTAGTTGAGATGGAGCACCCCAATAAACTATCTGTATCTGCCTCTGAGATTAAAAGAAAGGATGATGCTCCTGAGTGTTCTCAGGAACCCCACTATAACATACATCTTTGGATGTTCATTGTGTTTGAGAGGTACCTACAGCAGAATAGCCCTTTTGTCTAAGATGTGAAAAATAGCCTCTTCACTTAAAGTGCTAAGCATGGTTAGGATGGAAGGAGAGCAGGAACATGCGAAGTCATTGCAATTCAGATCACTGAAAAATTCACATCAGCCAAAAACAGAATAAATCTCAATGTTTACTTTCCTCATCATGTATCTCCTCATGTCATTCCATTTCTGGCAGATCACCACTCAGTGAGGAAGAATTCCTATCAGGTTCTGCTAGTTCAAATTCAGCCAGTGTTGACAGAGTTTAGTCTTCTAGTGTTAGCAGGATTTTGTCTCTCTGGGTAGGTGGGATTTGGTCTCTGTGTTTGCGGGATTTAGTTTATCCGTCTTGATGAGGTTTGGTCTCTCGGTGTTGGGATTTGGCTTACCCATGTTGATGAGATGTTGCCTCCATGTGCGTGCAGTGGGTTTCCCCGTGCAGTGGGATTTTATGTCTCTGTGTTGATGGGGTTTGGTCTCTCCATATTGGCGGGATTTGGTTTTCCCTGTCATGGGATTTTGTGTCTCCATATTGGTGGAGTTTGTTCTCACCCTGCAGTGGGATCATTTTCTGTCCATGCTGGTGGGGCCTGGTCTCTCCATGTATTGGAGTGTGTTGCCAGCACATTGCTCAATTATGGCAATGTGTAATCTCCCTGAGTTGGTGAGGTGGCTTTCCCCTTTTGTCTGTCCATGTTGGTGGGATTTGGTCTCCCTCTGCAGTGGGATTTTACCTCTCTGTAATTTGTTCTCCCTGTGTTTTTCTATGAACCACTGTTTAATAGGTGTTCTTTGTCACAGGCGTCTGACTTGCTGAATTTGATGTTTCTTGTCATAGTGACTCACTATGAAGACAAAAGTGTGCAGTGGAATCTGTTTTCCTTGTGTCGCAGGGTTTTGCTTCCCACATCCGCAGGGTTTAGTCTCCCCTCGTTGGCAGGATTTGATCTTCCTGTGTTGGTGGGATTAGGTCACCTCACGCTATTGAATTAAATCTCTCCATGTTGTTCTGTGAATCATTAGGTAGAGCCATAGAGATGTACAGCATGGAAACAAACCTTTCAGTCCAACTCATCCAAGCCGACCAGATATCCAAACTCAATCTAGTCCCACCTGCCAGCAGCCAGCCCATATCCCTCCAAACCCTTCCTATTCATATACCTGTCCATATGCCTTTTAAATGTTGCAATTGTACTAGTCCCCACCACTTCCTCTGGCTGCTCATTCCATACATGTACCACTCACTGTGTGAAAAAACTGTCCCTTAGGACTCTTTTATACCTTTCCCCTCTCACCCTAAATCTATGCCCCCTAGTTCTGGACTTCCCACCCTAAGGAAAAGATGTCTATTTATCCTATCCATGCCCGTCATGATTTTATAAACCTCTATAAGGTCACCCCTCAGCCTCCGATGCTCCAGGGAAAACAGCCCCAGCCGATTCAGCCTCTTCCTGTAGCTCAAACCCTCCAACCCTCGCAACATCCTTGCAAACCTTTTCTGAACCCATTCAAGTTTCACATCTTTCCAGATTTGTACACAATATTCTAAAAGTGGCCTAACCAACATCCTGTAAAGCCGCAACATGACCTCTCAACTCCTATACTCAATGATCTGAGCAATAAAGCAAAGCATACCAAACGCCTTCTTCACTATCCTTACTACCTGTGACTCCACTTTCAAGGAGCTATGAACCTGCACTCCAAAGTCTCTTTGTTCAGCAACACTCCCTAGGACCTTACCATTAAGTGTATAAGTCCTGCTAAGATTTGCTTTCCCAAAATACAGCACCTTGCACTTAATTAAATAAAGCTCTATCCGCCACTTCTCAGTGCATTGCCCATCTGATCAAGATCCTGTTGTAATCTGAGGTAACCTTCTTCACTGTCCACCTTCAATTTTGGTGTCATCTGCAAACTTACTAACTATACCTCTTATGCTCACATCCAAATCATTTATATAAATGATGAAAAGTAGTGAACCCAGCACTGATCCTTGTGGCACTCCACTGGTTACAGGCCTCCAGTCTGAAAAACAACTCTCTACCACCACCCTTTGTCTTCCACTTTTGAGCCAGTCCTGTATCCAAGTGGCTAGTTCTCCCTGTATTCCATGAGATCTAACCTCGCTAACCAGTCTCCCATTGGGAACCTTGTCAAACACTTTACTGAAGTCCATATAGATCACATTTACCACTCTGCCCTCATCAATCCTCTTTGTTCCTTCTTCAAAAAATCAAGTTTGCGAGACATGATTTCCCACGCACAAAGCCATGTTGACTATCCCTAATCAGTCCTTGCCTTTCCAAATACATGTACATCCTGTCCCTCAGGATTCCCTCCTACAAGTTGCCCACTACCGATGTCAGACTCACTGGTATTTAGTTCCCTGGCTTGTCCTTACCACTTTTCTTAAACAGTGGCACCACGTTAGCCAACCTCCAGTCTTCTGGCACCTCACCTGTGACTATCGATGATACAGATATCTCAGTAAGAGGCTCAGCAATCACTCCCCTAGCTGCCCACAGAGTTCTACGGTACACCTGATCAGGTTTTGGGGATTTATCCACCTTTATGTGTTTCCTATCTACCTGCGACTCCACTTTCAAGGAGCTATGAACCTGCACTCCAAGATTTCTTTGTTCAGCAACACTACTAAGGACCTTACCATTAAGTGTATAAGTCCTGCTAAGATTCACTTTCCCAAAATGCAGCACCTCGCATGTATCTAAATTAAATTTCATTTGCCTTCTCAGCCCATTGCCCAGATATCCCAAGATCCCGTTTTACTCGGAGGTAACCTTCTTCACTGTCTACTACACCTCCAATTTTGGTGTCATTTGCAAACTTACTAACTATACCTGTTATGCTCATTTATATAAATGCTGAAAGTGGTAATATGTGTTACTTTTGTCACAGGCCTCTGTCTTGCTGGATCTGCTGTTTCCTGTCATAGTGGCTCACTGTGAGGACAAACGGAGTCAGATTCTGTCCCGTGCTTTTCAAGGTAAGTTACTCTGTGCTATGTTCTCTCTGGGTTGCATAGCCATGATGCTGCTGAGAGGTTCCAAACACAACGATCTCTGTGAGTCACGTGGGTTTCCCTATCATCAGAGGAGATGTTGATTCTGAGAACTTGCTATTTCTAGTCATTCTGCCATTTGACCTGTTGAGTCCATGTTGGCTGTCTGTAGAACTGTTGAATCAATCCTATTCCCTCTTTTTATCTACATAACCCTGCAGGTGGCTCAGTGGTTAGCACTGCTGCTTCACAGTGCCAGTGATTCGGGTTTAATTCCTCCCTCAGGCAACGAGTTTGCATGGTGTACCCATATCTGCATGGATTTCCTCCTGGTGCTCTCATTTCCTCCCACAGTCTAAAGATGTGCAGGTTAAGTGGATTAGCCACAGGAAATATAGGATTACATGGTCAGGGTGGGATGCTCTTTGGAGGCTTGGACCCAATGAGCTGAATGATTGCTTCCACATTGTAGGGATTCTATGATTTGAGGTGGCAAGATGGCACAGTGTTTAGCACTGCTGCCTCACAGCGCCAGGCACCCACTTAAAATTCCATCCTTTGGTGACTGTGTGGAATTTGCACATTCTCCCCTTCAGCTGGTGATGAGTCACTCTCTTGAATTGTTGGAGTCCTGGCGATGTTCGTTTCAGTGTTTATGATTGAGACTTTCAGGATTTTAGTGTCAATGAAGGAACAACGAGGCCGTTCCAAAACAGGATTTTGTGTGCTTTGGAGGGACAAAGATTTCTCATGTATCTGCTGCCTTTCTCCTTTCAGTAATGGTAGAGATTATTCGTTTAGAAGGAGCCTCGGTCAGTTGTTGCAATGCATCTTGCAGATGGTACATACAGCTGTTACCTTACATTGCTGATGGAGAGAGTGAATGTTGAAGTTGGTGAAATGCTGATCAGACAGGCTCCTGGGTGGTATTAAGCTGCTTGAATGTTGTTAGCGCTGATATCATCCATTCAAGTGGAGATTATTCTATCACACTTCTGACTTGTACCTTACAGATGGCAGAGAGGCTTTGAGGTGTTGGGAGGTGTTACTCACCACAGAATCCTCAGCCTCAGGCTGCAATTGTAGTCCAGTTCAGCTTCTTGACAGTGGCACACCAGGATGCTGTTTATGGGGAATTCAGCAATGGCATTGTAATAGAATGTCAAGTGCCAATGGTTAGATTCTCTCTTGGAGATATTTATGGAGTGTGTTTGATGTTTATGTGGTACAGAGTTGCCTATTACAAATCAATTCAAGCCTGGCTGTGGTCTGTGGCTTGTTGCATATGGACATGGAATGTTTCATTTTCCGGGAGGTCATGACTGGTATCGAACAGTGTGTAATGAACAGCAAATATCACACTTCAGATCTTATGATTGAGCGATAGTCATTGATGAAATGGCTGAAGATGGTTTTGAGTAGGCTTGTACCCTGAGGAACTCTTGCGGTGATGTCTTGGAACTGAGATAGTTGTCCCCTGATTGCTGTTCATTCTGGCATTGCAAGGGCTTCTTGATACTGCTCTCAAATGATGTTTTGTCGTCAATGTTAGGATATGGAGGTGAACCCCTCTGTTACTTAAACCCAAATACATAGAAAAGCTCACCTCGCCTCATCATCTGTTAAAATATGAGTGACAGAGAACTCTCAAATTCCACTATTTAAAGAAAATCACATCAGTTTATCTTTTAACTCTAAAAGTGAACATTAAACAACAACCAATCCCCCCTTTCTCTTAACTGCTTACTTTTTGCCTCCAGCTCTATAATAATAAGACACTTATTAAAATTACGTCAACTTAATTTCAGAATGACACAGCCGCTGTCTTCACCTGTCTTCCAGCTGAAGATCCCCCTGGGTTGTCTTAGAACATAGAACATAGAACAATACAGCACAGAACAGGCCCTTCGGCCCACGATGTTGTGCCGAACATCTATCCTAGATTAAGCACCCATCCATGTACCTATCCAATTGCCGCTTAAAGGTCGCCAATGATTCTGACTCTACCACTCCCATGGGCAGCGCATTCCATGCCCCCACCACTCTCTGGGTAAAGAACCCACCCCTGACAACTCCCCTATACCTTCCACCCTTCACCTTAAATTTATGTCCCCTTGTAACACTCTGTTGTACCCGGGAAAAAGTTTCTGACTGTCTACTCTATCTATTCCTCTGATCATCTTATAAACCTCTATCAAGTCACCCCTCATCCTTCGCCGTTCCAACGAGAAAAGGCCGAGAACTCTCAACCTATCCTCGTACGACCTATTCTCCATTCCAGGCAACATCCTGGTAAATCTTCTCTGCACCCTCTCCAAAGCTTCCACATCTTTCCTAAAGTGAGGCGACCAGAACTGCACACAGTACTCCAAATGGGGTCTAACCAAAGTCCTGTACAGCTGCAACATCACTTCACGACTCTTGAATTCAATCCCTCTGCTAATGAACGCTAATACACCATAGGCCTTCTTACAAGCTCTATCCACCTGAGTGGCAACTTTCAAAGATCTATGTACATAGACCCCAAGATCCCTCTGTTCCTCCACCTGACTAAGAACCCTACCGTTAACCCTGTATTCCACATTCTTATTTGTTCTTCCAAAATGGACAACCTCACACTTGGCAGGGTTGAACTCCATCTGCCACTCCTCAGCCCAGCTCTGCATCATATCTAAGTTCCTTTTTTCTTTTTTTTCTTTTTTTCTCTTTTCTCTTTTTTCTTTTTTTTCTTTTTTCTTCTTTTTCTTTTTTTCTTCTTTTTCTTAGGGTTGTTGTTGGCTGCAACAGCCAACAACTTCTTTCTTTTTATTGCGAATATGTTTTATATGAAAAGGTACCTTTGAAAGAGAGTGTTTCCTAATTTCTTGGAGAGCAAGACATTAGCTCTGCCTGTGTTTCTGTCTGGATGGCAGTTGCTCTCTGACCAGTTTTATACCTCCCAACATCAGACCATCTCATTGGTTCAGTGTTGGCAAAGCAATAAATTCAGATTCAGTTGAATTTTAGTATCCTGGGGCATGATTTAAGCTGATTGGTTAAATTCGAATTGTTGTCAAAACAGGAACCAAAACTCAGGTATCCATCTCACAGCCAAATTTTTCATATTTTCAATTTTCCAGTACATTCTGGGACTGCCATCTAGTCATACACACAGGTGTTTGTAAGCTGTCAGTCCCAAACAGCATTCACTCTCTCTTAAAGGTATAGTACACACCTTTAACGTCATAACATCAAGCACAGTCACTCTCACTTTGCATGTAGAATTAAGTGATTTTGTTTATTGCATGATGACAATACAAAGATAGGAAAGCAAATTGTCAGTAGGGCACAAAGAGTTTGCAGAGGAATATAAAGAGATAAGTGGGCAATAAAATGGCAGATGGAGTATGAATTTACCTATTTGGTGGGAAAAATTGGAAAGCAGAAGAGAGTGTGTAGTATCCTGTCATATTTGAATCTCAAACGATTAACATACAAGTACAGCAAGTAATTACTAAGGCAAATAGAATATTGACTGTTATTGAAAAGGGAATGGTGAATTAGTGCAACCTTACTATAACTGTATCGGTGTTTGGTGAGACTACAGTAGAGTACTGTGTACAGATTAAGTATCCCTTTTTAAGGAGGGATATACTCTCAGCTCAGAGAAAACTAATTATTGGGATGAAAGGGTATGCAGACATTGTTAGGAAAGAATCAACAGGGTGGCACTAATTGGAGTTGGAAGAATTTTTGTTCAGAAAAGGGGTGATCTGCTGGTTCAATGATTAGCGCTACTGGCTCACAATGCCAGGAATCCGGGTTCGATTCCACCCTCAGGCAACTGTATGGAGTTTGCCTTCTAACTGTGTCTGCGTAGGTTTCCTCCGGGTGCTCCGGTTTCTTCCCATGGTCCAAAGATGTGTGGGTTAGGTGGATTGGCCATGCTAAGTTGCCCATAGTGTCCAGGGATGTGACTGGATTGGCTGTGGAGTATGGAGGATTAAAAGGATAGGGTAATGGTGTCAGCCTGGGTGTGCTGCTGTTCAGAGGGTCAGTGTGCACTCATTGGGCAAATGGCCTGCTTCCACACTGTAGGGATTCTGTGATTCTCTGAGAGATGATCTTAATGAAACATCATAATCTGGTGTGTTGGCAGGGTAGATATTGAGATGTTTCTTCGAACATCAAAGTAGGGAAGCAGTTTTAAAATAAAGTCTCCCATTTTAAAATGGAGATGAAGAATTTCTTCTCCCAGATTTGCTAATCAATTAAATTCTGTGTTTCTGTCTTTCAATAACTTTTTATTCAAGCTGACACTGATCTTCCTGTTCTTAATTTTGTTAACTAGCCTTTTGTATTGTACTTTGTCAAACACTTCTTTAAAGTACACAGAGACAACATTCCCTTCATCAGTCTTTTTTGTCACTTCACCAATACATTCAATTAGATTTAACAAAAACAGTCTGTCTTTTACAATCCATGTTGATTATCCTTAATATACACAAACCTCTCTTTTGACTTCTTTCCCCTAACTATTATTTCTAAAATTTTACTCACCCCTGCCTTTCACCTCAAGTTACTACGAAGAGTCCTTGCACACTATTTTTTTCTCTCTCTGGTCTACATTGTCTTTGATACCTCCCTCAGAACTGTGGAAGTATTTTGCTACCTCCACTCCCATTTTCTTCAAGATCCTGGGATGCATGTCATCCAGACTTAGGCAACGTAACCATTCTAAGCAAATTCAGCCTTTCCAGTACATCCAGCCTATTCATTTACACTTAACGTGTATTTCAACCATACTTCTACCATCTCCACTTCGACTGATATATTTTATCAGCTTCCTTTTTCTTCGTAACAAAGACTCCTTATGTATTCTAGCCTTGCCCTGAATCTCCAATCACATTTCACCAGTTTGCTCCAAATAAGATCCAGCCGCACCTCGTTCCATGATCATTTTTCTCTCTCTTTGCCAGTCTTATTTTCCTCTTTTCTCTGTTAAGCCTGTATTTGGCCTGATCCTTGTTTGAAGAATTCACCTGACGTGCATCATACACCCTCCTTGTTTCTTTAGTCATATCTTTTCTCCCTCATCATCCACTGTTTGTTTCCCTTCCTGCCATCCTATTTGTGTACTTTAGTTGGTATTTTAGTCATTATCCTCTTAAAGCTCGTTTTGTTAGTTTTCTCTTGTTAATCTTTATTTCCATTTGCCTGGTTGGATGCCCTCTCATCCCATTGAAGTCAGTCTTCTTCCAGTTTGGAAGCAGATTGTTACTTTGCTGTTCTCCATTATTAATCTAACCCTTAAGATATGGTGATCACTCTTAGCCAATGTTTCCCCCATAGATCGACCTGGCCCACCTCATTCCTCACCATCAAATCCAGCAATGCTTGCTTCCTTGTGGGACCAAGAACTGCTGGTGAAAGAGCTTCTCCTTAATATATTTCAGAAAGTTGGCCCCTCCCTTACCCTTTAATATTATTCCACTTGATATTTTGAACATTAAAGCCCATAGTTTCACTATTCTGTAGATCTTCCACACCTCTGATTTCCCTGCAGGCTTGCACCTCTCTCTCTCTCCCTCATGATCTGGAAGCCTCTTGAAACTCCCAAAAAGAAAAAAAGTAGCCGTCATGCTTGACAAAGTAGCTGCTAACTGTGTGAACTGTAAGTCAGATAGTCAAAGGGATAAATAGTGGACGTTATCATGATTCAGATGTATATATATCCTCAAGCAGAGATTCAAGGAGAATGGGGATGAAATGTGTAATGGAACTGAAAACAAACAAAAAATCAAACAGGAAAGTGGATGGACCATTGTTGAAAAGAAACAGATGACAGAGTAAGTAGGAGCATAGAGACTTGGAAAAAGAAATGAGTGAAGCCAAAAACAGCTGATTTTTGCACAGCAACAAGACTCATGATAAAAACTGCATGGTTTAGGCATCATAAGAGAAGACATGATATGGGGAAAATGTTTGGCAACACATATATTTGTTACAGGATGATTTAGTGGTGAGATAAAGAGACAGCACTAGAAAGCTCAACCCAGAAGCCAACACAAATTGAGTTTCTAATCTTCTGACAATGGAAATGGTACTCCAACTAAATATGATCTGAGGTGGAATACAGAGAAAACAGCGGGATCGACAGAAACAGGAAGAGGTAACTGAAGAATTTGTAAATGAAGTAAGTGAGTTAGCTAGAGATATAAAACAACCACCTGTGTGAACAAGCAATGAAAATAGATTAAAGAAACAGGGAACAGAAAACAAAAATTTGGATGGAGCATCTTGAAGAACAATATGGAATATTTGAAAAGCAGGACATGATTGAACTAGAAGAAGAAAATTATGGTCAATTTAAATGGATCAGAAACTGGAGATGTTGAAATAATAGCGGAATAAATAGATAAAAATTAGAAAAGCAGCTGGAATAAGGGAAGTAACAATAGAATTCATGAAAATTGGGAAGAATGTAACCTCAGTCCTTCCAAGCTGTTGTAAAGATATTTACTGATCAGGAGAATGGCCTGAGAGCTTCATTCAAGTATTAATATTCACCTGAAAAAAGGAGCCAAAGAAAAGCCTGAGTTCGGAAACTTAGGAACTTGGGAACAGGAGTGGGCCAGTCATTCCCTCAAGCATACTCCGTCATTAAACAAGGTCATGGCTGATCTGTGGCCTAGCATCGTGCGCTTGCCTTGGGCCCAAAGTGCCTTGGACCTCACACTTTCCCACATTGTATTCCATCTGCCACTTCTTTTCCCACTCTCCTAACCTGTCCAAATTCTTCTGCAGCCTCCCCACCTCCTCAATTTTATCTGTCTCTCTACCTATCTTTGCTTTGTATCTATCTGCAAACTTAGCCAGAATGCCTTCTGTTCCTTCACCTAGATCGTTAATGTATAAAGTGAAAAGCGTGCTCCCAACACTGTGGTACCATCCTGAGAAGGCCCTTTTCAGGAATGAAGGAGCCTGAGAAGGATCCCACTCTCTGCATTCTGCCACACAGCCAATCTTCTATCCATGTGAACATCTTGTCTCTAACACCATGGCTCCAGCCAACAAGACAACACCTTGTCAAAGGCCTTCTTGAAGTCCAGATAGATAACATCCATTGGCTCTCCTTAATCTAACCTGCTTGTTACTTCCTCAAAGAATTCTACCAAATTTGTCAGACATGCCCTTCCCTTGATGAAACCACACTGACTTTGCCCTACTTTACCATACACTTCCAAGTATTCAGAAATCTCATCCTTCACAATGGATTCCAGGATCTTACCCGTGACTGAGGTTTGGTTAATAGGTCTGTAATTTTCCATCTTTTGCCTAACTCTCTTTTTAAACAAGGGTGTCATATATTGATTTTCCCGTCTTCTGGAACCTTCCTTGATTCTAGCAATTCCTGAAAGATCACCACTAATGCCTTCACTTCTCTTTAGTTATGTCCCTTAGAACTCTAGGGTGTAGTCCATCTGTTACAGGTGATTTATCCACCATCAGGCCATTCAGTTTTTCTAGCATGTTCTCTTTGGTGATAGTCACCATACTCAGCTCTGACCCCTGACTCTCTTGAATTTGAGTGATATTACTCATATCTTCCACTGTGAAGACTGATGCAAAGTAATTATTCAGTTGCTCAGCCCTTTCCTTGTACCCCACCGCTATCTCTCCAGCGTCATTTTCCAGCAGCCCAATGTTTACATTTACCTCTTTTTTGCCGTTTATATATCTAAAGAAACTCTTACAGTGTTCCTTTATATTACTAGCTATTTTACCCTCATGTTTAATCTTCTCCTTCCTTATTTCTTATTTTGTTGCCCTCTGTTGGTCTTTGTAAGCTTCCCAATCCTCTGGTTTCCCTCTGCCCTTCATCATATTATATGCTTTCTTTTTTGCTTTGATGTTATCCCTGACTTCGCTAGTGAAGCCTTGGTTGCTTCATCCTCCCTGTACCATGCTTCATTTTCCTCAGGATGAATCTCTGTTGTGTTTCCTGTATTACTCCCAGAGTAATTACTCCTGCCATTGCTGCTCCACTGTCTTTCCTGCTAGGCTTCTATCCCAGTCAATTCTACCCAGCTCCTTCCTCATGCCTCTGTAGTTGCCTTTATTCAGCTGAAACGAACATTCTTCCTAAGGTGTGGTGCCCGGTTCTGCTCACAGTGCTTGGGAGTTTAATCAGGGTTTTGTAAATCTGCAGTGTTATGTCTGCATTCTTGTATTCCAGTCCTTTAGATATGAAGACCAGCATTCCATTAGCCTTCTTGACTATTTTCTGCCCATGTTCATTTCATTTTAAATAGCTATATGTCTGAACCCCCAAATCTCATTGGATAGCCACTGTATTTAACTTTGCGCCTTACAAAAATATCCTGGTGCATCCTTTTTCGATTCAAAATAAATAACTTCACACTTTATTTTAAAATCCGTCTACTACAGCTTTGCCCATTCACCTGTTGCAATTTTATGCTGTCAAGAAAACTGTCTACAATACTGCCCAATTTTGTGTCATCACCTGTTTTGGATATTTGACTTTACATGCCGTAAGGCGAAAGTGAGGACTGGAGATGCTGGAGATCAAAGTAAAGAGTGTGGTGCTGGAAAAGCACAGCAGGTCAGGCAGCACCTGAGGAGCAGGAAAATCTATGTTTTGGTTAAAAGCCCTTCATCAGGAATGCCATTATCCAAATTATTAATGAATATTGTGAATAATTGAGGCCCGACACATTTCTATGTTCTATAGTACAAATACATGGATGGCAGTAATTTAAGGGGTGTGTAGGTTCGGTTGATCTTAGGTTAAGCTAAATGCTCGGCACAACATCGTGGGCTGAAGGGCCGGTACTGTGCTGTACTGTTCTGTGTTCCATCCCTACAAGGTCACTACTAATCATGTCCTGCCGATGAGTATTGACCCAATGTTCTAACCCTCTGTTTCCTGCTAGTCAATTGATTGCCTATCTATGTCAGTAATTTGCCCTCAATTCTGAGTTACCAATTTAGATAACAATATCTTGTGTGGGGCTTTATCAAAACCCTCTGGGAATCCATATAAACAGCATCCATCCACAACATTTGTCACCTCTTTCAAATCTCTATGAGGTTTTCATATCATCAGGTCGATTGGTTGTCCAAGCATCAAAGGTTGTGTTGAGAATTATAACAAAAAACAATAGATAGGAAGGCAATATCAGAGATAACCAGGACAAGAGAAATTACTCAGCTTGTTAAGATTAATGTGTGGCCAGGGTTTGTATGTTTGTTTTGTAGATTTAAAAAAAATTGGTTGGACTGACTTTGTAAGTTCTTGACAGTGCTGAAAGACATTAGAGTAGCGTGGAAAAAGAAACTACAGATAAGTGTTGCACCATGTGGGGCAATGCACTGGGAATCAAGACCTGCTATTCCCAAATTCGTTACAAACGTTAAGGATGTTAAAAAGTGCTCACAGTTATCCAATTTACCTGTCATTTAGATCCAGGTTGACAGAAAGTGCAGACCATGTTTCTACTTTACTGAAATACTCTTAACAACAGGTAAATAATTAGGAAACATCATTGTATAGTTCTACTAATGAAAAGTCAACTCCTCTTAAATTTCCCCTTTATGTGCATAAAAAAAGTCATGGACGTTATGGATGAAGATACAGACTGGGGAAGCAGTTCAGAGATTCTTATTTCCAGGGTTGCTGAGACTCCTGTGCAGGTCAGAATGGTGCTCCTTGGCCTTCCTTCCCTACCAGATTTGCATTGGTTTGCAACAGGCTGTTTCAACTGGAACTGAGAAAAGGAATTATCAAGTAAAAGTCCACAGCTTATAGCAACTAATTTTCTTCAGTTTTAAAGTGGCTTTTACTGCAGAGAACACAGAGAGCTCTTCAGCTGGTGGAGATCTGATGCCGAGTCTGTAGACCAATCAGTTTCCAGTTGTAAATGAAAGCTCCCTTGGCTTCACCTCAACTACAACTATACTTCAACGCTGCAGCTGTGTAAATGTTTATTCGGGAATTGTCAGGTTACTTGCTTTCAAAACATACAACAATCTTACACCTATCCTTGATCTTTTAAAATAGTTCTTTTTTCATATTGGTTCACAATTAAAAATACAGAAAAATAAAAAAAACTGGGGTTTTATATAAGTACATGGATAAAGAACAACAGTGAGAGTGGTCAGCAGGGATTTAGAATCAGGTGGAATTGGAAGAGGAGTCTGACAATTGGGTGTGGTTTATTGCCATTGCTCTTCGATGTTTATGCAAAAGCCATGATCAAACACATATTTGAAGACAGAGTCTGGCACTTATATTTGGAGGTGAATGATAGCATCAGTTAGATTTGCAGATAACAAAACTCATAACTAGCACAGAACAATCAGAAGAATTTCTGAATTTCTCAGAAGGCTTTCTTGAGATTTTGAATTAAAGTGAACGTCAGCAAAAACCAAAGTGATGCATATCTCAAGTGAACAAATTCGAGTGTTTAGCAGTGAATATTTGTTTGGTAGTACAGAACTTGAATATTGTTGAAAAATGACACGTTTTGCCAAAGCTTTTTCTCTTGCATTCATCTCAACAATTTGCAAGATATTCCAACGTGACAGGAAACTAACATTTATATTTTGAGAAGAGAGTGCTGATTGGTTGACAGGTGGAATCAGATTGGTAGATGTGTTGCTGGGCAGAATAATGTAATTAATAATGATTGACAATTAACTGTCAACGTTAATTTGCCTTTCTTGATTAGGTGATGGGCCTGCATTCTATGTTTTTGTGATGCATACACTGGAGCACATGACTCCCTCTGCACTTCGGAATTTCACAGTTGTCCTCCATTTAAGAAATACTCTTCTTCTTCATTCTTCCTGCCAAAGTGAACAATTTCACATTTTCCACAGTCTATCTTCCAGATTTTTTTCCATTTACTCAACCTATCAATATGTGGCTGCAATTTCCTTATATTTTCTATTCAATATGATTTATGCTCTATCATAGTGTCATCAGTGAATTGAGCTCTCAGGCTTTTGCTTCCCTCATCTTAGTCATTGATGTAAATTGTAAGAAGTTAAAAGCCCAAACAGAAATCACTGAGGGTCTCCACTTCCGATCCAACCAGAGGACACTGAGACATCGCTTATTTGCATTCTGGGAGTGGATTTTGCAGTCTGTGCAGGTGCAAGGGGTATCGTGGAAGAACCTACTGTTAAGGAATGATCAGCCCCAAACATTACATTTCTGTAGTGTTTCCATTCGTCCTCCCTCCTCTAACCAAACAAAAGAGAGGCAAGGTTCAGAGGAGAGAAGACAGAACATCATGAGAGGAAGGTTGGCAGTGAGAGTTCCAGCAGGTAAAGCAGTGTGAGCCTAAACAGCCTCTGGAAACTGTTTTGAGAAATTGTTATCAAAGCAGAGAGCATCAGCAGCTTCAATTTAGTTTTAAAAGTATTTGACATTGGAAAGATTAATTACATTAAAGGCTAAGACATGGCAGGAGTACTCCAAATTGTAGTCTGCTCCTCTTGCTCAATGTGGGAAGCTGGAACATTTCCAGTGCCTGGGACCTGCATGTGTGCAAGAAGTGCTTCTGGCTGCAGCTCCTGGAAGCCTGAGTTTCGGCATCTGGGGACACTGGACAATTCACAAGGCAGAGAGTATCGTGGATAGCATGTTTAGAGAGGTGGTCACATTGCAGACTCAGACTCCACAGGCAGGAAGGGAATGGGTGAGCACCAGGCAGAGCAGGAGGGCTAAGCAGGCTGTGCAAGAATCTCCTGTGGCTATTTCCCTGCCAAACAGATTTAACGTTTCAGATACTTTTGAGTGGAATAGCCTCGCAGCCAAATTCGTGGCACCACACTCTGCTTCAGAGGTTTTTCTGTGGCTGCAAACCAGAGTCGATGATAGTGTGTTGCTTCCCCGGTGTGAGGGTACTAGATATCTCGGAGCAGTTGCCGGACATTCTGGTGGGTGAGGGCAAAAAGCCAGTGGTTGTGGGACACGTTGGTACAAGTGGCATAGGTTAAAAAAAGGGATGAGGTCCTAAAAGCAGAATATTAGAGAAGTAGGAAGAAAGTTGAAATGTAGGACCTGAAAGGTAGTTACCTAAGGATTACTAGCAGTGCCACAAACTAGTCAGAATAGAAACAGCAGGATGTATAGGATGAACACATGGCTGATAAGATGGTGTGAGGGTGAGGGTTTCAGATTGATGAGGAATTGGGGCTGGCTCTGGGGGAGGTGGGACTTCTACAAAC
The DNA here is from genome assembly GCF_020745735.1 of Hemiscyllium ocellatum. Taxonomy (NCBI): domain Eukaryota; kingdom Metazoa; phylum Chordata; class Chondrichthyes; order Orectolobiformes; family Hemiscylliidae; genus Hemiscyllium; species Hemiscyllium ocellatum. The sequence continues at coordinate 58,468,131 of NC_083424.1, read as the reverse complement.
TGGACGGGGTACACCTGGACAGGATCGGGACTGATGACCTTTGGGGGGGGTGGGGGTGTTAATGAGAGTTGTTGGGGAGGGTTTAAACTAGTGTGGCAGGGATTGGGAACCAGAGGACTGGGACAGTAGGTGCAGAAATTGAGGGAGAGTTAGAAACCAAGCAAAAATGACTAAGAACAAGAACAGACAGGACATTGCTGCTGAAAACACAGGAGTTGGTTTGAAATGCATGTGTTTCAGTGTGAGAAGAATAATAGGTAAGGTAGTTCTAACTTTGGTTGGCACTTGAAACTATGATATCATTGTGATTTTGGAGACTTGGTGAAAGAGAGATAAGATTGGCAGCTGAATGTCCGAGAATTCAGATGCTTCAGGTGTGATAGAAAGGGATGTAAAAGGGGTGGGGAGTTGCATTACTGGTAAAGAAATATCTCACAGCTGTACTGAGGGAGGATACTTCAGAGGACAGTGAGGCAATATGGGTAGAACTCAGGAATAGGAAAGGTGAAATCACAATGCTGGGAATATACTACAGGCCTCCCAACAGCCAGTGGGAGATAGAGGAGACCATATGTGGATGAATTTTGGAAAGATGTAAAAATAGCTGGGTTGTTATGGTGGGTGATCTCAATTTCCCATTATTGACTGGGATTCATTTCATGCTGGGGGCTTGGATAGGGCAGAATTTATAAGGACTACTTAGGAGGGTTTCTTGACGCAGGGAAAAGATTGAGATTCTGAAGGGAGATTACAGAGAGTTAGGCAAGAATTTAAAAAGGAGGTCTTCGAGAGTAGTAATATCTGGATTACTCCCGGTGCTGCGAGCTAGTGTGGACAGGAATAGGAGGGTAGAGCAGATGAATGCATGGCTGAGGAGCTGGTGTATGGGAGAAGGATTCACATTTTTGGATCATTGGAATCTCTTCTGGGAAAGTCGTGACCTGTACAAGAAGGATTGCACCTAAATTGGAAGGGGACTAATATCCTGCAGGGAGATTTGCTAGAGCTGCTCGGGAGGATTTAAACTATAAAGGTGGGAGGGGTGGAACCCAGGAGGACGTGAGGAAATAGATCAACCTGAGACTGGTACAGTTGAGAACAGAAGTGAGTCAAACAGTCAGGGCAGACAGGGACAAGGTAGGACTAATAAATTAAACTGCATTTATTTTAATGCAAGGGGCCTAACAGGGAAGGCAGATGAACTCAGGGCATGGCTAGGAACATGGGACTGGGATGTCATAGCAATTACAGAAACATGGCTCAGAGATGGACAGGACTGGCAACTTAATGTTCCAGGATACAAATGCTATAGGAAGGATAGAAAGGGAAGCAAGAGAGGATGGGGAGTGGCGTTTTTGATAAGGGAGGATATTCCCGGAAATACATCCAGAAAGGTTATTTGGGTGGAACTGAGAAATAAGAAGGGGGTGATCACCTTATTGGGATTGTATTATAGAACCCCTAATAGTCAGAGGGAAATTGAGAAGCAAACTTGTAAGGAGATCTCAGCTATCTGTAAGAATAATAGGGTGGTTATGGTCGGGGATTTTAACTTTCCAAATGTAGACTGGGACTGCCATAGTGTTAAGGGTTTAGATGAAGAGGAATTTGTTAAGTGTGTACAAGAAAATTTTCTGATTCAGTATGTGGATGTACGAACCAGAGAAGGTACAAAGCTTGACCTACTCTTGGGAAATAAGGCAGAGCAGGTGACCGAGGTGTCAATGAGGGAGCAGCGACCATAATTCTATTAGATGTAAAATAGTGACAGAAAAGGATAGGCCAGATCTAAAAGTTGAAGTTCTAAATCGGTGAAAAGCTGATTTTGACGATATTAGTCAAGAACTTTCAAAAGCTGATTGGGGGCTGATGTTCGCAGGTAAAGGGGTGGCTGGAAAATGGGAAGCCTTTAGAAATTAGATAACAAGAATCCAGAGACAATATATTCCTGTCAGGGTGGAAGGAAAGGTGGTAGGTATAGGGAATGTGGGATGACTAAAGAAATTGAGGATTTGGTTAAGAAAAAGAAGGAAGCATATGTCAGGTATAGACAGGATCGATCGAATGAATCCTTAGAAGAATATAAAGGCTGTAGGCGTATATTTAAGAGGGAATTCAGGAGGGCAAAAAGGGGACATGATATAACCTTGGCAAATAGAATTAAGAAGAATCCAAAGGTATTTTACAAAAAGATTAAGGACAAGAGGGTAACAAGGGAGAGAATAGGGCCCCTCAAAGATCAGCAAGGCGGCCTTTATGTGGAGCCGCAGAAAATGGGGGAGATACTAAACGAGTATGGAGTTTAATTCAAATAAATGTGAGGTGCTGCATTTTGGGAAAGTAAATCTTAGCAGGACATATACACTTAATGGTAAGGTCCTAGGGAGTGTTGCTGAACAAAGAGACCTTGGAGTGCAGGTTCATAGCTCCTTGAAAGTGAAGTCACAGGTAGATAGGATAGTGAAGAAGGAGTTTGGTATGCTTTCATTTCTCGGTCAGAATATTGAGTACAGGAGCGGGGAGGTCATGTTGCGGCTTTACAGGACATTGGTTAGGCCACTGTTGGAATATTGTGTGCAATTATGGTCTCCTTCCTAGCAGAAAGATGTTGTGAAACTTGAAAGGGTTCAGAAAAGATTTACGAAGACGTTGCCAGGGTTGGAGGATTTGAGTTATAGGGAGAGGCTGAACAGGCTGGGGCTGTTTTCCGTGGAGCATTAGAGACTGAGGGGTGACCTTATAGAGGTTTACAAAATTACAGGGGCATGGACAGGGTAAATAGACAAAGTCTTTTCCCTGGAGGGCATAGTTTTAGGGTGAGGGGGGAAAGATATGGAAGAGACCTAAGGGCAACTTTTTCACACAAGCGTGGTACGTATATGGAATGAGTTGCCAGAGGAAGTGGTGGAGGCTGGTAACAATTGCAACGTTTAAAAGGCATTTGGATGGGTATATGAATAGGAAGGGTTTAGAAGGATATGGGCTGGGTTCTGGCAGGTGGGACTAGATTGGGTTGGGATATCTGGTCGGCATGGATGGGTTGGACCGAAGGGTCTATGTCCGTACTGTATATCTCAGTGACTCTATGTAAACAGTCGAAAAGTGTGGCACTGGAAAAGCACAGCAGGTTAGGCAGCATCTGAGGAGCAGGTGAATTGATATTCCTGATGAAAAGCTTGTGCTTCAAACGTTGATTCTCCTGCTCCTCGGATGCAGCCTTACTGGCTGTGCTTTTCCAGCACTATACTTTTTGACTCTGACCTCCAGCATCTGCAGTCCTCACTTTCTCGGAGTATGTGAACAGTCTCCAACTAGGGAAAGGCCTAAGGGGATATATCAGACCTGGTTTTGGGAAATGAGCCTGGCCAGTTGAGTAAAGCTTCAATGGTGGAGCATTTCTGGAGTAGTGACTATAAAACCATGAGTTTTAAGATAGTCAGGATCGGGATAACCACAGTCCCCAGTGAAGATGGTTAAATTGGGGCAAGGCAAACTTCAACAATATTAGGCAGGAACTGGAAAATTCTTATTGGCTGTTTGGGGGTAAATCAACATTGGACGCATGGGAGTATTTTAAATGGCAGTTGATGAGAGTTCAGGATGGCATGTTCCTGCCATTATGAGCTTGGTCAAAAAGGACAAGGAAGCATATGTAAGGTCTAGGAAGATGAGAACTGACAAAGCCCTTGAAGTATATGAGGAAAGTAGGAAAGAACTTAAATAAGGAATTAGAAGGGCTAAAAGGGTCATTAAAAGTCATTAGCAAACAGGATGAAGGAGAATCCCACGGCTTTTTATACATATATAAAAAGAAAGAAGGTAGCCAGGGAAAGGGTCGACTCAGTCGAGGACGAAGGGAAGAATGTGTGTTTGTGGAGCCAGAAGAGCTGGGTGAGGTCTGAAGCAAATACTTTGCTTTGGTATTCACCAAAGAGAAGGAATTGGTGGAGGATGATCTCAGGGAAGAGGATATCGAGTTTCTAAGCCAAGGTGCTATTAAAAAGGAAGAGGTGTGCATCTCAAAAAGTATTAAGGTAGATAAGTCCCTGGGTCCTGATGGAATCTGTCCCAGAAGACTGAGAGAGACAAAACAATTTGCTGGAACATTGAAAGGCGCCTTTGTATTCTCCTTGGCCGCAGGTGAGGTCCCGGAGGACTGGAGAAGAGCCAACGTTGTCCCATTGTTTAAGAAGGGTAGCAGGGATAATCCAGGAAATTACAGGCCTGTGAGTCTCATGTCAGTGGTAGGGAAATTATTTGAAAAGAGTCTTAGGGACAAGATCGATACACATTTAAAAGCAAATGGATTGATTAGCAATAGACAGCATGGTTTTGTGCAGGGGAGGTCATGCTTCATTGAATTGATAGAGTTTTTTGAGGAGATGCCAAAGATGATTGATGAGGGAAAAGCAGTTGATATTGTCTCCACGGTCTTCAGTAAAGCCTTTGACAAGGTCCTTCATGGCCGACTGGTACAAAAGGTGAAATCACATGGTATTAGGGGTGAGCTGGCAAGATGGATACAGAACTGGCTTAGTCATAGCAGACAGAGGGTATCAGTGGAAGGATGATTTTCGGAATTGAGGGTTGTGACTACCAGTGTTCCACAGGGATCAGTGTGGGGACCTCTGCTGTTCATGGTCTATGTAAATGACGTGGTGGAAAATGTAGCTGCTCTAATTAGTAAGCTCGCAGACGATACAAAGATTGAAGGAATTGTGGATAGTGGGGAGGATTATCAGAGGATACAGCACAATATAGATCAGCTGGAGGTATGGGCAGGAAAATGGCAGATGGAGTTTAATCCAGACAAATGAGAGGCGATGCATTTTGGAAGGTCAAGTACAGGTGAAAATTATGCAGTGAATGGCAGAACTCTTAGGAGTATTGATATGCTGTGGGATCTGGATGTGCAAGTCCACAGATCACTGAAGGTGACAGCACAGGTAGAAAAAGGCCAATGCCATGCTTGCCTTCATTGGAAGGGGCATTTAGTATAAGGGTAGGCAAGTTATGCTGCAACTTTATGGAACTTTAGTTAGACAACATTTGGAATATTGCGTACAGTGCTGGTCACCACACTACTTGAAGAATGTGGATGTTTGGAGAGAGTATCGAAATGATTTACCAGGATGTTGTCTGGGAAGATGAAAGGTTGGATAGAGAGGGCTTGTTTTCACTAGAACACAGGTGTTTGAGAGGCGACCTGATTGAAATTTATAAGACTGTGAATGGCTTGAATAAAGTGGAAAGTATAAGATTTTATTTCTCCAGTTGGAGGTGTCAATTACTGGGGAACACAGGTTCAAGGTGCAGGGTGGGAAGTTTAAAAGAGATGTGCACAACAGGTTTTTCATAGAAAGGGTGGTGAGTGCCTAGAATGCGCTGCCAGAGGAGTTGGTGGAAGCAGACACAATAGCAGCATTCAAGAAATACCTGGACAAATACATGCATATGGAGGGAATAGAGGGTTACGGATCCTGTAAGTGGAGACACATTTAGGATGGAAGGGCAAAATGTGTCGACGACGCTTGGAGGGCCGAAGGGCCTTTTTTAATGTTTTTTTTGGATGTGGGCATTACTGGCTGGGTAGCATTTATTGCCCGTCCCTAGTTGCCCTTGAATAAGAGCCGGTGAGCTGCTTTCTTGAACTGCTGCAGTTCACCTGCTGGAGGTTGACCCACAATGCCAATCGGGAGGGAATTCCAGGATTTTGCTCCAGTGACAGTGAAGGAACTGTGATATATTTCCAAGTCAGGATGGTGAGTGGCTTGGAGGGGAACCTGAAGCTCCTTGTCCTTCTAGATGGAAGTGGTCTTTGGTATGGAAGGTACTGTCTGAGGATATTTGGTGAATTTCTGCAATGCATCTTGTAAATAGGACACACTTCTGCTACTGAGTGTTGGTAGTGGATGGAGTGAATGCTTGTGCATATAGTGCCAGTCAAGCGAGCTGCTTTGTCCTGGATGGTGTCAAGCTTCTTGAGTGTTGCTGGAGCTGCCCTCATCCAGGCAAGTGGGGAGTATTCCATCACATACCTGACTTGTCAGGAGATGAATTACTTGCTGCAGTATTCTTAGACTCTGACCTGACTGTATTTATGTGATGAGCCAGCTGATCAATGATAACTCCCAGGAAGTTGCTAATTGGGCATTCAGTAATGGTAACACCATTGAATGTCAAGAGGATGTGGTTAGATTGATAGTCATAGCCTGGTATTTGTGTGGCGCAAAGATTACTTGCCACTTGTCAGCCCAAGCCTGGATATTGTCCAGATCTTGTTGCATTTGGGCACAGACTGCTTCAGTGTCAAAGGAGTCACAAATGGTGCTGAACGTGGTGCAATCATTGGCAAACATCCCCATTTCTGACCTTATGATGGGGGAAGGTCATGAATGAAGCAGCTGAAGATGGTTGGGCCTAGGACGCTACCCTGAGGAACCCCTGATGGAGTTCTGGAGCTGATCTCCAACAACCACAACCATCTTTCTATGTGAATCATCCAGAGAGGCTTGCCTTGCCTCATAATCTGTTAAATGAAGAGTGACAAGGGGTACAACCTACCTCTCACCCCCAAGTCTGTTATAAAGGAGTGGTTAAATAAAATGAAATCCTTTCATTCACTCTATAACCAAAAAGTAACAATTTATTTTTCTAACTCCAACAGTGAACAAATTGACAGAATCACTAACAAACCAAATAATTCCCCTTTAAATTTAATTGGTCTTTTGTCTCCAAGTGTCTGGTTTAAATTAATTGGCTAAATTTAAGAAATCTGTTGTCTTGGTAAAATTGCTACTAATGGTATAGCCTTTTGATACAGATGTTTCAATTAGAACACTTGCAACTGGCAAGCTGCTGCCCACAGACACTCATTTTCAAATTGCTATGCACAGAAAAAAACACACAATCATTTAAAGGGACCACACACTCTTCCCCTTATCATTTTACAAACATCAAAGCCTAACATCCTGCCTTCCAATCCACAAATACTCTACCTAACTTCGCAACAGTCAGGTATGAATCTAACCACTGGAGAGTTGTCCCCCTGATACCCATTGATTCCAATTTTGCTCGGGCCCCGTGATGCCACTTTTGGCTGAACACAGCCTTGATGTCAAGGGCTGTCATTCTACCTCCCATTTGGAATTCAGCTCTTTTGTGCATGTTTGAACCAAGGATGTAATGAGGTCACGAGCTGTGTGGGCCTAGCGGAATCAAACTGTCCCTGTGCTATATTGTTCTTTGTTCTTGTTCTTGCCGCATTCCAACAGCCAGCCAAAGAACCACTTATAAAGACACTGTTTTATTCTATCCAGCCGATCATGTGTCTATGCTAACATATTATACCCCACCATGAACTTTCATTTTCTTAAATGACCTTTAATGTGGCACCTTATCAAATGGTTTCTGGAAATCCATGTGTGAAGCATCGACTGGCTCCCTTTTAGCCATAGTGCATGGTGCTCCTTCAGAGAACTCTAATAAACATGATTTTCCTTTGACAATAACCAGGGCTAATTCTTCCTGAGTTTTTTGAAACATGTAGCTATATTCTTTTTAATGATCAATTCAAACATTGTCCCACAACAGACAGCAAATTAACTGGCTGAATGTTTCCTGTTGTCTGACTCCCTTCCTCTTGAATTTAGGGGTTATACTGCTCCTTTCCAGTTTGACAGAATTTTTTCTGAGTCTAGGAAATTTTAGACATTGAACACCAACATATCTACTAGCCCATTAGCAACTTCTTTAACGAACCCAGAATGTAGTACGTTTGGACCCTGAGACTTGACAATCTGCAGTCCCATTGGTTTGCATCGTCCCACTTCTCTCATCATTGTATTTTGCTCAGTCCTTCTCTCCTTTCCACCTGCTGATTTACAGTTATTGTTGGAATGTTTGTTAAATTGTCTATGGTGAAGACACATTAGACTATTTGTTCATTTCATCCACCATTTCCTCATCTACTGTTTATTCACATTTTCACTTTCTGGAGGACCATCACTCGCTTTACTTATTCTTTCTCCAGCAATATCGGTAGAAACTCTTGTAATTTATTTTTCTATACCTAGCTAGTTTCCTCTCACACTGTAAGTTCTTCCTTCTGTTTTAATTTTCTGGCATTCTCTAGCATTCTTTATGTTCTGATCAATCATTTGACTTGCCACTCATTTTGTCCCTATAACACACGCATCCAATATTTCTTGTTGTATGCTTTGTCCCACATTGTAGTTACTGTTCACCACTCCGATTAGCAACCTCTTTTTGCTTCTATTCCTCATCTCCAACTAAACTGATTCTCCACATCCTGATCTCCTGAACCAAGGCCACAACTAACTGTTGCACAGATGTGTCATTGATGAACAGTGCTACCCCTCCAGCATTACCTAGCTTTTTATTTTTCTTGACTTGTGATATTCAGGACCCAATCCTGATATCCTGCATGCATGTCTCTGTAATGGCAAGCAGATCATATTTTTTTTTCCATTGTGTACTATCAATTTATTTACTTTGTTATAAATGCTGTGTACTTTCAGATACAGCACCTTTAGTTTTGGCTTTTTGGTATATTTGTAGCATCTAGTCTTTATTATTGGTATATTCTTAGGTTTTATCTCTCTGCCCGTCCTACCATTCTCTGATCTTTATTTCACATCTTATTATTTTCCCCTTTTGTTCTACTATTTGATATTGCACTTTTGATCCCTTGTCCCCACTATTTATTTTAAAATCCTCTCCGTCTCTTAAGTTACACAGTTTGGAAGTACACTTGCCCTATCATGGTTCTGGTGTAGACCGTCTCAATGGTACAGCCCAGCTTCAATATGCTCTCCATTCAGTAGGGTCATGGCTGATCCAACACTCCTTACACTTTCCTGCCCTTTTCCCATAACCCTTGATTTGCCTAATAATCAAAAATCTATCTATGTCAACCTTAAATACACAGAAGGACTCTGCTCTCACAGTGTCTGTGTCAAGAGGTTCCAAAGTCTCTCAATCCATTGAGAGAAGAAGTTCATCCTCCTCTTAGCCTTAAATTGGCACCTCTTCATTTTAAGACTGTGTCCTCGAGATTCTCTCATGGAGGTAAACATCTTCTCAGCATTTATCTTGTAAAGATCTGAACAAATCCTACATGTTTCAATGAGATCACCTCAGTCACATCAGCTGTGACAAGATTTGGGTAGAGTAAGGAGTGTCATTAGGCACCAAGGGCCAGTCTGTGCATGAAGTCAGGGGACATTGGTACTGTTAAATGAATAATTCACATCCATCTTTACTTGCGAGAAAAAAGGATCTAAGTACAGAATATGACAAGAGGGGCCATCAGGTTTTTGAGAAGATTGATATAAAAAGCAAGGAGGTGTTGGAAGTTTTGGCAGATTTAAAATTGGATAGATCTGCAGGTTGGGATGAGTTGTATCCCAAGCTCCTATAGGAGAAGAGAGAGGAAATCACAAGGTCCTGACCAAAATTTTTAATTCTTCTCTGGCCATAGAGGAGGAGGTGGTAGTCGGCTGGAGGACAGCTACTGTGGTTCCACTTTACAATAAAGATGGTAGAAATAGGTCACGAAGGGAGTGGTCCTTGCGGAACGCTGATAGGGGAGGGGAGGGAAATATATCCTTGGTGGTGGGGTCCGTTTGGAGGTGGCGGAAATGGCGCCGCATCTGCTCCCAGGAGGACCAATTCCAACACCGCACAGCCCAGATGGCCTCCTTCTTCAAGGACCGCAGATTCCCCCCAGACGTGATCGACGATGCCCTCCACCGCATCTCCTCCACTTCCCGCTCCTCCGCCCTTGAGCCCCGCTCCTCCAACCGCCACCAAGACAGAACCCCACTGGTTCTCACCTACCACCCCACCAACCTGCGCATACAACGTATTATCCGCCGCCATTTCCGCCACCTCCAAACGGACCCCACCACCAAGGATATATTTCCCTCCCCTCCCCTATCAGCGTTCCACAAGGACCACTCCCTTCGTGACTCCCTTGTCAGATCCACACCCCCCACCAACCCAACCTCCACCCCCGGCACCTTCCCCTGCAACCGCAGGAAATGTAAAACTTGCGCCCACACCTCCACACTCACTTCCCTCCAAGGCCCCAAGGGATCCTTCCATATCCGCCACAAGTTCACCTGTACCTCCACACACATCATCTATTGCATCCGCTGCACCCGATGTGGCCTCCTCTATATTGGTGAGACAGGCCGCTTACTTGCGGAACGCTTCAGAGAACACCTCTGGGCCGCCCGAACCAACCAACCCAATCACCCCGTGGCTCAACACTTTAACTCCCCCTCCCACTCCACCGAGGACATGCAGGTCCTTGGACTCCTCCACCGGCAGAACACAACTACACGACGGCTGGAGGAGGAGCGCCTCATCTTCCGCCTGGGAACCCTCCAACCACAAGGTATGAATTCAGATTTCTCCAGCTTCCTCATTTCCCCTCCCCCCACCTTGTCTCAGTCGGTTCCCTCAACTCAGCACCGCCCTCCTAACCTGCAATCCTCTTCCTGACCTCTCCGCCCCCACCCCACTCCGGCCTATCACCCTCACCTTGACCTCCTTCCACCTATCCCACCTCCATCGCCCCTCCCCCTAGTCCCTCCTCCCTACCTTTTATCTCAGCCTGCTTGGCTCTCTCTCTCTTATTCCTGATGAAGGGCTTATGCTCGAAACGTCGAATTCTCTATTCCTGAGATGCTGCCTAACATGGGGTTTGTAGCACCGGGATTGAGATAGGGTCAGTAGCATTGGGATCGGGAATGGGTTCAGTGGTGTCGGGATCAGGGAGATGTCAGGACCAAGTTGGCACAGGGTTGGGAGTGACTGAGTTAGCACAGCACAGGTTTGGAGATGTGTCATTGTTGGGAGTGTTGGGATCAGGATGTGCTCGGGTTGTGCTGATGGTGATGGGATGATGTGACATTGGTGTCTCATTTGATTTCAGTGCTGACTCTGTGGCTGAAGTGCATCAAGGTGAATATTGCCACAATCTGGAGACTGCGTGCTGGGAGGCTGCTCGAGCAGCATTCAGCTGTTACCACCCAACTATTGGAGCTGATATGGCACAGGATTGAAAGCCCAGTAAGCAATTGCGAGGGATCGTCTGTGGGTCAGAGGGTAGAGCAGGCAGGATTAGGATGAGGTTCTCTGGGGTGTGGCAGTAATCGTAACATTCCTGTGAACTTGTGCACAGGTAGATGCACTGACGTCAGCGGACAATATTTTTGCACTGAAATAGTCCATTCTCTCCAATAATAAATTCAAGGGCTTATTGAGGTAGAGAGGAGGACAGAGACAGGACAGCAATGGAGGAATAAGGAACAGGACAGATCTGTTATAAGAGTTTTCAAGATATAGATCAGTAATTATTTATTGGAGAAGAATGCTGAGAGATTGAGAATGAAGGCAAGTAAATGGAGTTAAAATACAGAGGAATCATGTTTAAATTGATCAAGCAAAAGGGTGTGAGTTGTTTACTCTGTATTAATCCTGTCCTTGTACTGAGACCGCTTCAAGGGAACAGTGTAGGTGAGGCTTTACTTTCAGCAATGGTAGAGTTAGCTTTACTTACAATTTAAAAGAGAAGAAGGAGCTTTATTTTGTATTGAACCTTGTGCTGTGCCTGCCTTGAGAGTGTCCTCGATTCCCAACGCTGGGAAAAAGACTGAGTGCATTCACCCTATCCATGCCTCTCATGATCTTATATGCTTCTATAAGATCCCTCCTTATTCTCCTGTGCTCTAAAGGAAAATGTCCGAGCTTGTCCAACCTCTCCCTATAACTCAGACCCTTGAGTCCTGGCAACATCCTTGTAAATTTCTTCTGCACTCTTTCCAGTTTAATACCATCCTTCCTATAGCACGATGGCCAAAACTGAACACAATATTCCAAGTGTGGCCTCACCTACATCCTGTACAACTGCAGTATAACTTCCCAATTTCTATACTTAATGCCTTGACTGAAGCAGGCCAGTGTGCCAAAAGCTTTCTTCACAGCTCTGTCTACTTGTGGCCCTACTTTCAGAGAATTATGCACCTGAACTCCAAGGTCCCTCTGTTCCACTACACTTCTTAAGGTCCTACCATTCACCATGAAACTCCTATCATGATTTGACTTTCCAAAATGCAAGACCTCACACTTATCCATATTAAACTCCTCACTTGCCATTTCTTGGCCCACTTCCCCAGCTGGTCAAGGACCTGCTTCAATTTCCGATAACCTTTCTCACTCTCCACAATACTGTCTAACTCATTGTTATCAGCGAACTTATTAGTCATGCCTTCCTTGTGCATTCTCATCCAAATCATTGATATAGATAACAAACAGTAATGGACCCAGCAATGATCCCTGAGACACTCCACTAGTCACAGGCCTTCAGTCCGATAAGCATCCTTCCACTATTATCTTCTGCTTCCTACCATCAAGCCAATTATGTAGCCAAATTGCCAGCTCCGCCAGATTTCATGCGATCTAACCTTCCAGAGCAGCCTACCATGTGGAACCTTACCAAAAGCTCTAACAAATTTGTGTGGCATGATCTCCCATGCACATAGCCATGCTGACTACGCCTAATCAAACCCTGTCTTTCCAAATGTATGTATACCTTATCTCTCAGAATCTTACATAACTATTACAAGTGTTAAGCTGAATAACCTCTCGTTCCCAGGTTTTTCTTTGCAGCCCTTCTCGAATAATGGCACAACATTTGCTACCCTCCAGTCTTCCGGGACATCACCTGTGGCTAACAATGATGCAAAAATATCAGCCAGGGTCTCCACAATTTCTTCTCTAGCCTCTTGCAGTGTTCTTGGATATATCTGGTCAAGCCCAGGAGATTTATCCACCTTCATACACTTGAATACATCCAAAACCTCCCCTACTGTGATATGGACTGTCCCCAAGATGTCACAACTAACTTTCCCAAGTTCCCAAGTCTTCATGTCTTTCTCCATAGTAAACACAGAGGGGAAATACTCATTGAGAACCTCATCCATCTCCTGCGGTTCTACACATCCATGTCCACTTTGGTCCGATTCTGTCTCTAGTTATTCTTCTTCCTTTATACTAAAGAACTTCCTTGGATTCAATTTAACCTCCTCAGTCAAGGCTATTTGTGCCTGTTTTTCACCCTCCTGATTTCCATCGTCAGTAAACTCCTGTATCTCCTTTATATCTCCAGGGAATCCCTTGATCCCAGCTGCCTGTACCTGAAATGTGCCTCCTTTTTTCTGGTCAAAGCCTTAATATCTCTTGTCATCCAGGATTCCCTGTTCCTGCCAACCTTGCTCATCACCCTCACAGGAAAATGTAGACTTTGAACTCTCGCTATCTCCTGTTTAAAGGCCTCCCACTTGCCGGTGGTCCCTTTGCCTGCAAACAAACTACTCCGATCAACACCTGCAAGCTCCTGTCTCATTCCATCAAAATTCGCCTTGCCTAATTTAGAACTTGAAGCTGCGGACCGGTCTTGTCTCCCTTCTTGACTATTTTAAACTTAATAGAACCACGATCACCGGTCCCAAAGTGTTCCACCCATGTCACCTCAGTCACCTGTCCTGTTCTATTTCCCAAGAGTAGGTTGAGTTTTGTCCCTTCTCAGGTAGGACCATCTATGTAAGGAAACTTTCCTGAACGCAGTTAACAAATTCCACCCCATCTAAGCCCTTAATGCTGTGTCAATCCCAGTCTATGTTAAGAAAATTAAAATCCCCTACTATGACCACCATATTGCTTCTGCAAGTCTCCCCAGTTTCTCTGCATATTTGTTGCTCTAATTTCTGTTGACTACTTGGGGCCCTACAGTACAACCCCAATGACATCACCACCCCCTTCTGATTTCTTAGCCTCACTAGATGATCCTTCAGTTATTTCATCTCTGATTACTGCTGTGGGAAACTCGCCTTAATCAAAAATGCAACTCCACTTCCCCTTTCCTCCAACTCTGTCCTGCCTAAAGCACCTGTACCCTGGCAGATTGAGCCGCCAGTCCTGTCCCTCCCTTAGCTATGTTTCTGTAATGTCTATAATATCCCACTCCCATGTACCTATCCGCACCCTGAGTTCATCAGCTTTACCTGTCAGCCCTCTTGCATTGAAAACAATGCAGTTTAGTACAACGGGCATTTCTCGTTCTCCGTTGTGTTCCAACCTGATCTGTCTCTTCAACTTACTATTTCTGATTACTGCATCTCCTTCCAGCTTCACACTTGCCTCCCTACTGTTGAGGATCCCAACCCCCTGCCAATCTAATTTAATTCCTCCCTTGTAGCACGAGCAAACCTTGCCACCAAGATATTGGTCCCCTCCAATTCAGGTGCAACCTGTCCCTCTTGAATTGGCCACCTCTGCCCCAGAAAAGATCATAATGATCTAAAAATCTCAAACCCTGCCCCCTGCACCACAGCCTTCTGACCTTACCCTCACTAACACATGCCATTGGAAGTAATCCAGAGATTACCATCGTTGAGGCCCTGGTTTTTAACTTTTTTCCTAGCTCTCTATAATCAATCGGCAAGACCTCATCCCTATTTCTATCTATTTCATTTGTGTCAACATGCACAATGACCTCTGACTGCTCACCGTCCTCCTTGAGAACATTAATCAGCCTCTCCGAGGCATCTTGGACCCTGGAACCCAGGATTCCTGTTTGTGGCCACAGAACCTCCTGTCTGTCCCCCTAACTATTGAGTCGTCTCTCACCAAGGTTCTATTTATCTTTATCCTTTTCTGCTGTGCCCCAGAGCCAGTCAAAGTGCCACGGACCTTGCTACTGCTGCTTTCCTCTGAACGATCATCCACCCCTCCCAACAGTATGCAAATGATATACTTGTTTTTGAGGGGAATGGCCACAAGGGATTCCTGCACGCTCTGCTGACTCACTTTAGCTTTCCTGGTGGTCTCTCCTCCTGCATCTCAGATGTGACCACCTCACTTCATGGATTTTCTCCAGCTATTTCTATTCTTGTCAAAGAGAGCTTTGCTTTTAGTTTACTTTCAGGTTAAGAGAGTAGAAGAGCTTTACTCTGCATCCTGCCCCGCACAGTATGTCTCTTGAGAGTGTTTGATGTAGACAGTATCGAGGGAGCTTTACTTTCAGGATAAAAGAGTAGTGAGACTTTTACTCTGTATCTGACCCTGTGCTGTACCTATGCTGGGATTGTTTCGTGGGACAGTTTCGAGGGACAGTGGTGCTGGAAGAGCACAGCAGTTCAGGCAGCATCCAAGGAGCAGCGAAATCGACGTTTCGGGCAAAAGCCCTTCATCAGGAATAAAGGCAGAGAGACTGAAGCATGGAGAGATAAGCTAGGGGAGGGTCCTTATCTCTCCATGCTTCAGTCTCTCTGCCTTTATTCCTGATGAAGGGCTTTTGCCCGAAACGTCGATTTTGCTGCTCGTTGGATGCTGCCTGAACTGCTGTGCTCTTCCAGCACCACTGATCCAGAATCTGGTTTCCAGCATCTGCAGTCATTGTTTTTACCCAGTTTCGAGGGACAGTTTCGAGGCAGTTTTATATTTAGTATAAAAGAGTAGAGAGAGCCCTTGCTATTCCCGTGCTGAGATTGTTTGATGAGGACAATGTAAAAGATGTGTTACTTTGTAACTAAGTGTGTGCAGTTCCTGTCCTCGGAATGTTTAAAGGAACAGTGTAGAAGGAGCTTTAATTCCAGTTTAAAAGAATAGAGGGAAGTTTACTCTGTGTCTGACCCCATGCTGTCCCTGTCATACAGCACAGAAGTAGATTATTTAATCCAACCGATCCAGGAAACACGTAATCCCAAACTAAACCAGTCCCAGCTGCCTGCTTCTGGTCCATATTCCTCCAAATCTTCCTATTCATGCACTTATCTAAGTGTCTTTTAAATTTTTGTAACTGTACCTACGCCCACCACTTCCTTAGGAAGTTCATTCCACACTTGAACCACCTGTGTAAAAAAGTTTGCCCTTATAGCTTTTTAAAATCTCTCTCCTTTCACCTTAAAATATGTCCCCTAGTCTTGAAATCCTCCATCCTAGGGCAAGACACCTACAACCAACACCTCCTGATTTTATGATTCTCTGTAAGGTCACCTCTCAACCTTCTGTGCTCCAGTGAAAGAAAGTCGTAGCCTATCCGCCTTTGTTTAACAATTCAAACCTTCCACACCCAGCAACACCCTGGTAAATCTCTTCTAAACCCTCTCCAGCTTAATAATATCCTTCCTATAACTCAGCGACCAGAATCAGACACAGTACTCCAGAAGAAATCTCACTAATGTCCTGTACAACCTCAACATGACGTCCCAACTCTGAAACTCAAAGGGTTAAGTAGTAAAGGCAAGCGTGCTAACTGCCTTTTTAACCAACCTCTCTATTTGTTATGTAAACTTTAAAGAATTATGTACCTGAACCTCTAGGTCTCTCTGTTCTATAACTCTACGCAAGGCCCTAACATTAATTGTATAAGCCCTTCCCTTGTTTGTTGTACCAAAATCCAATACCTTGCATTCATCCAGATTGAACTCCATTTGCCTTTTTTCAGCCTATTAACCCATTTAATTAAGATCCCTTTGTAATCTTAGAAAATCTGCTTCACTTTCCACTATGCCACCAATTTTGATGTCATCCGCAAACTTACCATCCTTGCCTTCTATGGTCTCATCCCAATCATTTATATAAATGACAAACAAAAGAGGACCCAGAGCCAATCCCTATGGAACATTGCTGGTCACAGGCCTCCAGTCTGAAAAGCAGCCCTCCACTACCTCTCTCTGTCTCCTATCATTAAGCCAATTATGTATGCAATTGGTAAGTTCACCCTGTGACCGAATTTTACTAATTAGTTTCCCATGCAGAACCTTGTCGAAGGCTTTACTAAAGTCCAAGTAAACAATGTCTACTGCTCTGCCCTCATCAATCTTTTTGGTAACTTCCTCAAAAAACTCAGTCAAATTTATGAGATATGATTTTCCTCACGCAAAACTATGCTGGCTATCCGTAATCAATTTGTGCCTCTCTAAATGCCTATAAATCCTACCTTTTACAATCACCTCCAACAACTTACCCATATCCAAAGTCAGACTCACAGATCTCTAGTTCCCCAGTTTCTCCTTATGAACCTTCTTAAACAAAGGCACAACATTCGCCATTCTTCAGTCATTAGGCATCTCACCTGAAGTTATGGATGATGCAAATATTTCTGTAAGGGGTCTTGCAATTTCCTCCCTTACTTCCCATATAGTTTTGGGATAGTTTAGACCAAAGATTTATCCATTTTTATCAATATTTATTTTCCTGCGTTCTCCATTTCTTTCTCCATAGTAAAAACTGACACAAAATATTCATTTAGTATCTCTCCCGTCTCCTGGGGTTCAACACAAAGTCGACTTTCTTAATCTTTAAGGAACCCTATCCTCTCTGTAATTACCCTCTTACTCTTAATGTACTTGTAGAATCTCTTCAGATTACCCTGAACCTTACCTGCCAAAGCGATCTCACATTCCCTCTTTGCTTTCTTGATTTCTTTCTTAAGAATGCTCCTACACTATTGTGTAAGAGATTCATTTGAACTCAGTTTTTTTTTTAGATTAGACTTACAGTGTGGAAACAGGCCCTTCGGCCCAACAAGTCCACACCGACCCGCCGAAGCGAAACCCACCCATACCCCTACATTTACCCCTTACCTAACACTACAGGCAATTTAGCATAGCCAATTCACCTGACCTGCACATCTTTGGACTGTGGGAGGAAACCGGAGCACCCGGAGGAAACCCACGCAGACACGGGGAGAACGTGCAAACTCCACACAGTCAGTCACCTGAGTCGGGAATTGAACCCGGGTCTCAGGTACTGTGAGGCAGCAGTGCTAACCACTGGCCCACAGTTGTCGATATCTAATATAAGATTTTCTTTTATTCTTGACTAGAACCTCAAAACTTTATTCCATAATTGTTCCTTAATCTTACCAGCCTTACCTTTCACTCTAATGCGGCACGGTGGCTCAGTGGTTAGCATTGCGGCCTCACAGCACCAGGGACCTGGGTTTGATTCCAGCCTCACGTGACTGTCCATGTGGAGTTTGCTCGTTGTCCCCGTGTCTGCGTGGGTTTCCTCTGGGTGTTCCGGTTTCCTCCCACAATCCAAAGATGTGCAGGTTAGGTGAATTGGCCATGCTAAATTGCCCATGGTGTTCTGTAGGTTAGGGGTAAATGTAGGGTAATGGGGAATGGGTTTGTGTGGATTACTATTTGGAGAGTTGGTGTGGACTTGGAGGACCAAAGGGCCTGTTTACACCCTGTAGGGATTCTATGAATTGAAATTCTATGAAACAAGCTCTCGTCATTACGTTCTTGAAAGCCTCCCACTTGTTCGATGTCCTTTTACCTGCGAACAGTCTACTCCAATCAATTCTCGAAAGTTCTTGTCTCATACCAAAAAAATTTTGTTTAACTCCAGTTGAAAATATTAACGTTTATGGAAGGCTTATCCTTTTCCATAACCATTTTGAAACTAATAGAATTATGATTGCAAGATCCAAAGTGTTCCCCTACTTTTACTTCAGTCACCTGCCCTGCCTTTTTAGAACAAAAAACAATACAGCACAGGAACCGGCCCATCAGCCCCCCAAGCCTGTGCTGACACATTTTGCCTTTCCATACTAATTCAGTCTTCACTTACAGGATTCGTATCCCTCTATTCACTTCCTATTCATGTATTCATCCAGGTGTTTCTTGAATGCTGCTATTGTGTCTGCTTCCACCACCTCTGGTGGCATGTTCCAAGCACTCACCACCCTTTGTGTGAAAACCTTGCTTCATTAATTTCTTTTAAACTCCTCACGTACATTGAACCTGTGTTCTGTAATTGACTCCTCAACCTGAGATAAAGCCTCATACTTTCCACTCTATCCATGTCATTCATAACCTTGTAAACTTCGATCAGGTTGCCCCTCAACCTCCTGCATTCCAGTGAAAACAAACCCAGTCTATTCAATCTTTCTTCATAGCTAAAATCCTCCAGACCAGGCAACATCCTGGTAAACCTTTTCTGTACACTCTCCAAAGCGTCTGCATCCTTCTGGTAGTGTGGTAACCAGAACTATACTCAATATTCCAAATATGGCCGAACTAAAGTTCTGTAAAACTGCAGCATAACTTGTCTATCCTTATACTCAGTGTCCCTTCCAATGAAGGCAAGCATGCCACAGGCCGTTTTTGCTACCTTATCTCCCTGCACTGCCATCTTCAGTAACCTGTGGACCTACATACCCAGATCCCTCTGCCTATAAATACTCCGAAGGGTTCTTTGTATAATTTCAATCTGTATTTGGCAAATCACCTCAGATTTGTTGATTTTTTTTGCCCAAAAGAAGGTCAAGTTTTGCTCCTTCTGTTGTAGGAGCATTTACATATTGATTTAAAAAAAAGTTTTTTGAACACATTTAACAAATTTTTCACCATTCAAACCTTTACTGTTATGGTAGCCCCAGTCAATGTTTGGAAAATTAAAACTCCCCAGTATTACAACCTTTTATGCTTTCATATATCTGAGATCACCTGACATACTTGTTTCTCAATTTCCCCCAGACTGTTGGGGGGGTGGGGGCGGGGGGGGGTGCTATCGTACAATCCCATCAAGGTGACCTTTCCTTTCTTATTTCTAATTACTACCCATATATTTTCACTGAACAATTTTTCATTGGGAAGATTTGATGGGAACAATATAAAGGAGCTTTACATTAAATTTAAAGGAGTTGAGGAAGCTTTATTTTCAGTTGAAAGAGTACAGAGTGTTTCAATTTCAAGTTGACTGGGGGCTTTATTTTTAATTTTAAAGATGTGGGGAGCCTTGCTTTCAGTTTAGATAATTAGAGGTAGCTTTACTCTGTACCTAAGCTCATGCTGTCTGTCATGTGAATGTTTGATGGGGACCGTCAAGAGGGATCTGTACAATGTATCCGAGACATGCTGTCGATGTTCTGGAAGTGTATGATGGGGGAACAGTGTAGGGGAGGCTTTACATTCTAATTAAAAGAGTTGAGCCTTACTCCGTATCTAATCCCATGGTGTATTTGCCATGGGAGTGTTTGATGGGAACAAGTGCAGAGCTTTTCTTTCAGATGAAAACTATAGAGGATGTTTTACTGTGAATTTAATCCTCTGCTGCACTTGTCCTGGAAAAGTTTGATGGGGAAGAGTGTAGAGGCAGCTTAACTTTGCACCTAACTCTGTCATATAACTATTTGATGGGGACAATATAACAGGAGCCCTATTTTCGGTTTAAAAGAGTAGAGGTAGCTTTACTGTGTTACTAGCCCCATGCTGTACCTGCATAGGGAATGGTTAATCGGGACAGTGTAGAAGGGATGCTTTACTCTGTATCTAATCCCTTACTGTACTTTTCCTGGAAATATTTACACTGGTCTGGAGGTACATAGGATGAAGGGTTCCTGCCCGAAACGTCGACTTTCCTGCTGCCTGACCTGCTGTGCTTTTCCAGCACCACTCTAATCTTGCTTGTTGGTCCCAGGCTAATTCAGGTAACTCAGCCTCACAGTGAAGCTTGGTCCTTACTCAGGGCCATGCAGACAGCTGCTGAAAAGGATAGGGTGAGAGGGGAAAAATTTAAAAGGGACCTAAGGGGCAACTTTTTCATGCAGAGTGTAGTGCATGTATGGAATGAGCTGCAAGAGGAGTGGTCAAGACTGGTACAATTACAACATTTTAAAGGTATCTGGGTGGGTATATGAATAGGAAGGGTTTGGAGGAATATGGGCCAAGTGCTGGCAATTGGGAGTTGATTAGGTCGGGATATCTGGTCGGTATGGACAAGTTGGATAGAAGGATCTGTTGCTGGACTATACATCTCTATGACTCTAAGTCTGGAGTTTCTGATTTGTGTAACTGATGCCCTGCAATGTTCTTGTTGTTGGCAGGTGGAGGGTCTGCTGGACTCTGTACATTGTTCTTTCCGCCTGTTCTTGGATATTTACAGACAGGAATGCAGCCACTTTGGGGATGTGAAGCTGCCTCTTTACTCATTCTTACTGCATCGTCTTAAAGCCCTCCCATGGCAGGTGAAAGCCAAATATTTGCTCCTCTCCTCTCTCGTCTCCTGCTTTGGTGCAGATAAGGTTTGTATCTGTTTGCTTGTTTGGGCTTTTCACCCAGGTCATGAAACAGCTCCAATTGTTTGTTCTGCCCTCAGCCCTGTGAGCTTCCTCGTCACTGGAACCCTTTCCTCTGAAGAATGCATGAAAATTCTGGTCCAAAAGCTGTTTCTCCAACCCTCACTGCCTCCCTTTCTTAATTAGAGGCAGGTGTTTGCCCCCAGTTATTAGCCTCCCCCTTCCACCCTTTCAAGTCAGTGTGTACATCTCATTTGTATCTGATCATTCCTTTATCCATTCAGCTGTTGAGGTTTGGGTTTCCATTAATTGCAGCCCCCCTCACCCTGCCCATTACTGCCAGGGTTTCCATCCCCAACCATAGAATCCCTACAGTGTGGAAGCAGGCCATTTGGCCCATCAAATCCACACCAACCCTCAGAAGAGCATTCCACTCATCCCCACCCATTCCCTGTAACCACGCATTTCCTATGGCTAACCCACTTAGCCTGCACAACCCTTGATACTACGGGCAATTTAGAATGGTCAGTCCACTAAACTGAATGTGCAAACTCCACACTGATGGTCGCCCGAGGATGAAATTGAACCCGGGTCCCTGGTGCTGTGAGGCAGCAGTGCTAATCACTGAGTCACCGTGCTGCCCCAATCATTGGCCTCAATCCAACTGTTACAGCTACAGTTTCCAGCCTCCTTTGTCTACAAACATAAAGTAGGAGTAGGCTATTCAGACCCTCAGACCTGTATCACCATTCATTTTAGCTGTTTATCATACTTAATAGCCTATTCCTGCTTTTCCACCATATTCTTTGATCCCTTTAGCCCCAAATGCTGTATCTTACTACTACTACTACAAATCTTATAATGTTCTGACCATTCTGGAAGGTGGGTCACTGGACTGAAAGTTTACTCTGCTTTCTCTTGACAACTGTTTCCAGACCTGCCTAGTCTTTCCAGCAATTTCTGTTTTTGTTTTGTATTTCCAGCATCAGCAGTTCTTTGATTTTTTTTTGTGTTGTTGATGTTTTGCCCTTAACTGTTTTTTGTGATAGTGAATTCCACAGTCTCACCATTCTCTGGACGAAGAAGTTTCTCCTCATCTTAGTCCAAAATGATTTACCTCCTGTCAATTACTATTGTACTATTTACAAGGTGCATTGCAGAAATTCACCAAAGATCCTTTGACAGTACCCTCGAGACCCAGGACCTATACCATCTCGGAGGCCAAGGAACTCCACCACCTCCTCCAAGTCCTCCTTCCTGACACTCACCATCCTGACTTGGAAATATATCACTGTTGCTGGGTCAAAATCCTGGAATTCCCTCCTTAAGGGCATTGTGAGTCTGTTGACAGCACATGGATTTTAGGAGTTCAAGAAGGCAGTTCACCAACACCTTCTCAAAGCAACTAGGGATGGGCAATAAATGCTGACCCAGCTAGCAATGCCCACATCCCATGAATGAATAAATTATTCTGTGACCCATGATTCTGTCATTCGGAACATCCCTCCTCCACTCAGGTTGTCTATTCCGTTTAAAATTGTATAGGTTTCTGTGAGGTCTCCCCTCATTCTTCAGAAGTACGGTGAATATAATTGTAACTGATTCGGGCTTTCCTCATATGTCAGATCAGCCATCCCAGCAATCAGTCAGCTGTACTCTCTCTTTAGCAAGAACCTCCTTCCTCACATGTGGAGACCAAAACCAAGGCCCTGTATCATTGTAGCAAGGCATCCCTTCTCTTTTATTCAAATATTCTCACCATTCTATTAGTTTTAAAATAGTGATGAAAAAGGATAGACCAGATCTAAAGCTTGAAGCTCTAAATTGGACAAAGGCCAATTTTGACAGTATTAAGCAAGAACTTTCAAAAGCTGATTGGGCGCAGGTGTTCACAGGTAAAGGGATGGCTGGAAAATGGGAAGCCTTCAGAAATGAGATAACAAGAGTCCAGTGGAAGTATATTCCTGTTAGGGTGAAAGGAAGGCTTGCTAGGTATATGGAATGCTGGATGACTAAAGAAATTGAGGGTTTGCTTAAGAAAAAGAAAGAAGGATATGTCAGGTATAGACAGGATAGATTGAGTGAATCCTTAGAAGAGTATAAAGGCAGTAGGAGTATACTTAAGAGGGAAATCAGGAGGGGAGGAAGGGGATATGAGATAACTTTGGCAAATAGAGTTAAGGAGAATCCAAAGGGTTTTTACAAATACATTAAGGACAAAAGGGTAACTAGGGAGAGAATAGGGCCCTAGGAGAAAGTGAGGACTGCAGATGCTGGAGATCAGAGCTGAAAAGGTGTTGCTGGAAAAGCGCAGCAGGTCAGGCAGCATCCAAGAAGCAGGAGAATCGATGTTTCGAGCATGAGCCCTTCTTCAGAGAATAGGGCCCCTCAAAGATCAGCAAGGCGGCCTTTGTGTGGAGCCACAGGAGATGGAGCAGATACTAAGCAAGTATTTTGCATCAGTGTTTACTGTGGAAAGGACATGGAAGATACAGAATGAAGGGAAATAGATGGTGACACCTTGCAAAATGTCCATGTTACAGAGGAGGAAGTGCTGGATGTCTTGAAAGACATAAAAGTGGATAAATCCCCAGGACCTGATCAGGTGTATCCGAGAACTTTGTGAGAAGCTAGAGAAGTGATTGCTGGGCCTCTTGCTGAGATATTTGTATCATCGATAGTCGCAAGTGACGTGCCGGAAGACTGGAGGTTGGCAAACGTGGTGTCCCTGTTTAAGAAGGGTGATAAAGACAAGCCAGGGAACCATAGAATGGTGAGCCTGCCGTCGGTGGTGGGCAAGTTGTTGGAGGGATTCCTGAGGGACAGAATGTACATGTATTTGGAAAAGCAAGGACTGATTCGCGATAGTCAACATGGCTTTGTGTGTGGGAAATCATGTCTCACAAACTTGATTGAGTTTTTCGAAGAAGTAACAAAGAAGATTGATGAGGGCAGAGTGGTAGATGTGATCTATATAGACTTCAGTAAGGTGTTTGACAAGGTTCCCCAAGGGAGACTGGTTAGCAAGGTTAGATCTCCTGGAGTACAGGGAGAACTAGCCATTTGGATACAGAACTGGCTCAAAGGTAGAAGACAGAGGGTGGTGGTGGAGGGTTGTCTTTCAGACTGGAGGCCTGCAATCAGTGGAGTGTCACAAGGATTGGTGCTGGTCCAGTACTTTTCATCATTTATATAAATGATTTTGATGTGAGCATAAGAGGTAAAGTTAGTAAGTTTACTGATGACACCAAAATTGGAGGTGTAGTGGACAGTGAAGAAGGTTGCTTTAGATTACAACGGGATCTTGATCAGATGGGCCAATGGGCTGAGAAGTGGCAGATGGAGTTTAATTTAGATAAATGTGAAGTGCTGCATTTTGAGAAAGCAAATCTCAGAAGGAATTATATACTTAATGGTAAGGTCCTAAGGAGTGTTGCTGAACAAAGAGACCTTGGAGTGCACGTTCATAGCTCCTTGAATGGGGAGTCACAGATAGATAGGATAGTGAAGAAGGTGTTTGGTCAGAATATTGAGTACAGGAGTTGGGAGGTCGTATTGTGGCTGTACAGGTCTTTGGTTAGACCACTGTTGGAATATTGCGTACAATTCTGGTCTCCTTCCTATCAGAAAGATGATGTGAAATTGGAATGCACTGTCTGGAAGAGTGATGGAGCCAGATTCCAGAAAGGTTTCAAAAGAGAGCTGGATATATATTTCAAAGTGATGAATTCAGAGAGCTACAGAGATGAGGCTGCAGAATGGGGCTAGCTGGAGAACACTTTTGGAGCCAGTACAGACATAGTGGGTTGTATAGCCTCCTGCTGCACTGTAAAATTCTAAGATCCTATGTTACTTTACTTCGAGAACTATCAGGATTTGGAATGTGCTACGTAGGAGAATGGTGGAGAAAAAACTGCAGATGCTGGAATCCCAGGTAGACAAGCAGGAGGCTGGAAGAGCACAGCAAGCCAAACAGCATCAGGAGGTGGAGAAGTCGCAGTTCGGGTGTAACCCTTCCTTAGGACTGGGGGTGGGTGTAAAGGAGCTGTAGATAAAGGGGGTGGGGGTGCGGAGTGGTGAGGTGGGGATAGGTGTAGATAGGTAGAGGTACGATCTCGTTGATTGATGGGAGGGATGAATCCGATAGGTGGCTGAGAGGAATGGAGGGGAGGGGGAGAGGCTGGGAAGAGAGGGTATTTGAAATTGGAGAGGCAGATTCCGTAGGAAGTTTCAAAAGACAGCTGAATATATATTTGAATGTGATGAATTTAAAGGGCTATGGAGTTGGGGCTGGAGAATGAAACTAGCTGATAGCTCTTTTGGGAGCTGGTATAGATATGATGGGTCAAATGGCCTCTTTCTGTACTGTAACATTCTATGATTCCATAATTGTACTATATCTGGTATGTATTTGTCAGTCACTCAATTTATCCAAATCACCCTGAAGCATCTCTGCATCCTCCTCCGAGCCCATCCTTCCATCCAACTTTGTGTCATCTGTAAAACTGGAGACATTATATTTCAATCCCTCATTAATACGTATTGTGAATAGCTGTGGCCCAGCACTGAGCCCTGCGGTACCCCACTGGTCACTACAAGCCCTTTGGAAAAAGACCAGTTTATTTTCCTATCTGCCAACCAGTTTTCTGTCCATCTCAATACAGTAGCCCCAATTCCATTTGCTTTTATTTTCACATTAATCTCACATCTGGGACTGTTGCAAGCCTTCTGAAAGTCCAGATAAATCACATTCACTGGTTTCCCCTTATCAATTCCGTTAATTTGTGGGCGGAACGGTGGCGCAGTGGTTAGCACTGCTGCCTCACAGCGCCTGAGACCCAGGTTCAATTCCCGACTCAGGCGACTGTGTGGAGTTTGCACATTCTCCCCGTGTCTGCGTGGGTTTCCTCCGGGTGCTCCGGTTTCCTCCCACAGTCCAAAGATGTGCGGGTCAGATGAATTGGCCATGCTAAATTGCCCGTAGTGTTAGGTAAGGGGTAAATGTAGGGGTATGGGTGGGTTGCGCTTCGGCGGGTCGGTGTCGACTTGGGCCGAAGGGCCTGTTTCCACACTGTAAGTAATCTAATCTAATTACGTACTTAAAGAATGCCAGTAGATTTTCTTTCCTAAATCTATACTGACTCCATCTGATCCTGTCACAACTTTCCAAGCACTCTGCTATGAATTCCATCATAATAATAGACTCTAACATCTTACACATTACCTCCATATGACTTATTGGTGTATAATTCCTGGTTTTCTGTCTGCCTTCTTTCTTAAGCAGAGAGGTTACTTTAACTACCCTCCAGTCTGTAGGAACTAATCCGTAGTCTATAGAATCTTGGAAGATGATCACCAGTGCAACCATTATTTTTGGGCCACTTCCTTAGATACTGTGGGATGTACATTATCCAGATGTGGGGATTTATCAACCTTCAATCCCATCAAATTCCCCAACGCTATTTCCCTACATATACTGATTTCCTTCAGTTCTTCCTTATCATTAAACACTGAGTTCCCTAGCATTTCTGGTTTCTTATCTGCACTCTGTGTCAACACAGACCAAAGTGTGTATTGACTTCAGCAGCCATTTCTTTTGTATCCCCATTATAGATCTCCTTATTTCTGACTGGAAGGGACCTACGTTTACCTTCATGACTCTTTCTCTCCATGTACCTATACCAACTTTTACAGTCAGCTTTATGTTCCCCTCGAGCTTACTCTATTTTCCCATTTTCCTCCTTTGCTAAATTATAAACTGCTCCCACTCCACACCTGTTGTTAGTTCTGGCTAGTTTCTACACCTCTTCCTTTGTCTTTATCTGTGTGAACCATAGTTGAGCCACCTTTTCTATTTTACCTTGAGACCAGACAGGAATGAACAATTGTTTCAGTTCATCCATGTGCTCTTTGATTGCTTGCCATTGTCTTTCCACTGTTAAACTATTCAGTCGCCAACTCTCACACTCAATTATCATTGTAGTTTCCCCTCTTTACATTCAGGACCCTAGTTTCAGAATCAACTTCGCCACTGTCCATGTGAATGAGGAATTCAGTCATATGGTTGCTCATCTCTGAGAATCCTTGCATAATTAAATTGCTAATTATTCCTTTCTCATGACAAAATACCCAATGTAGAATGGCCTGCTTCCTCCATGTATTGGTTGAGAAAATCATTCTGTTTACATTCCAGGAGTTCTCCCCTGTAGTATTGTTACTAATTTGGTTAGGCCCATCTATAGGCAACTTAAAGTCTCCTATAATTACACATGTTACAATATTGCATATGCCTCTAATTTTCCCAACATCTTGCCTATGGTTTGGCAATCCATACACAAACCCCGCTAATGTTTTTGTGCCTTGGCGTTTTTGAGCTCTACCCACATTCCATATTATCAGAGCATGATGTTTCATTAATTTCTTCTTCTTTAACCAGCAATTCAATTCCATCATTATTTCCTTTTTGTCTGTCCTTCCTAAATATTGAATACTGATGGGTATTCATTTCCCATCTCTGGTCACCTTGCAGCCATGCCTCTCTAACCCTGACTATATCATACCTGTTCATATCTATTTGTGCAATTAATTCATTTATTTTATTGCAAATGCTGTGTGCATTGAGGCACAATGCTCTTAGGCTTGTCTATTAAACATTACTGGTCCTGTCTCCATTATTTTTCACTATGTCCATGTTTGATCCTGGCCTTTGATTTCTCTGCCGATCCCTTTTCTTATTTCCATTTCTTGTCCTTAATTCTCCTTTTTCTGATAAAAAATGAGGTCTGCAGATGCTGGAGATCACAGCTGAAAATGTGTTGCTGGTTAAAGCACAGCAGGTCAGGCAGCATCCAAGGAACAGGAAATTCGACGTTTCGGGCATAAGCCCTTCATCATCCTGATGAATGCTATTCTCCTGCCATCTCCCAGTAACCCTCGACCCCTTACAATCAAGGACCTTTCTGTCTTTGTCTAAAATACAGTCAATGAATTGGCCTCCGCAGCCATCTGCGGCAGTGAATTCCACGGATTCACCACCCTTTGGATAAAGAAATTCCTCCTCATCTCCGTTCCCTTCACTCTGGGGCTATGTCTTTGCATTCCAGTATCTTCTACCAATGGAAACATCTTCTCCATGTCCATTCTGTCCAGATCTCTCAGTATCCTATAAGTTCCAATGAGCTATACCTCCCCACCAACCTTCAATCCTTCTGCAGACCCAGAGTCCTCAATCACTCCTCATATGACAAGTCCTTCGTCTTCGGTATCATTCTTGTAAATCTTCTCTGAACACCACTCCCCTGTCCCACCTCTCCAATGCTAGCACTTTCTTCCTTAGATACGGGGCCTAGAACTGCCACTGTATTTCACATGCGGTCTGAATGGAACACATGTCAATGCTTTTACATTGTAGTCCTCTTGAAATGGTTACTAACATTGCATGTCAGAACCAAGAACAGTACAGCGTAGGAATGGGCCCTTCAGCCCACCAAGACACTAGCCATTTGGATACAGAACTGGCTCAAAGGTAGAAGACAGAGGGTAGTGGTGGAGAGTTGTTTTTCAGACTGGAGGTCTGTGACCAGTGAAGTGCCACAAGGATTGGTGCTGGGCCCTCTACTTTTTGTCATTTATATACATGATTTGTTTACGAGCATAAGAGGTATCGTTAGTAAGTTTGAAGATAATACCAAAATTGGAGGTGTAGTGGACAGTGAAGAGGATTATCTCAGATTACAACAGGATCTTGACCAGATGGGCCAATGGGCTGAGAAGTGGCAGATGGAGTTTAATTCAGATAAATGCGAGGTGCTGCATTTTGGGAAAGCAAATCTTAGCAGGACTTATACACTTAATGGTAAGGTCCTAGGGAATGTTGCTGAACAAAGAGACCTTGGAGTGCAGGTTCATAGCTCCTTGAAAGTGGAGTTGCAGGTAGATAGGATAGTGAAGGTGGTGTTTGGTATGCTTTCCTTTATTGGTCCGAGTATTGAGTACAATAGTTGGGAGGTCATGTTGCGGCTGTGCAGGACATTGGCTAGGCCACTGTTGGAATATTGCGTGCAATTCTGGTCTCCTTCCTATCGGAAAGATGCTGTGAAACTTGAAGGGATTCAGAAAAGATTTACAAGGATGTTGCCAGGGTTGGAGGATCTGAGCTACAGGGAGAGGCTGAACAGGCTGGGGCTGTTTTCCTTGCAGCATTGGAGGCTGAGGGGTGACCTTATAGAGGTTCACAAAATTATGAGGGTCGTGGACAGGATAAATAGACAAAGTATTTTTCCTGCGGTCGGGGTGTCCAGAACTAGAGGGCATAGGTTTAGGGTGAGAGGGGAAAGATATAAAAAAGACCTAAGAGGCAACTTTTTCATGCAGAGGGTGGTACGTGTATAGAATGAGCTGCCGGAGGAAATGGTGGAGGCTGGTACAATTGCAACATTTAAGAGGCATTTGGATGGGTATGTGAATAGGAAGGATTTGGAGGGATGTGGGGTGAGTACTGGCAGATGGGACAAGATTGGGTTGGGATATCTGGTTGGCATGGACGGGTTGGACCGAAGTGTCTGTTTCCATGCTGTACATCTCTATGACTCTATGACTGTACTGACACATGATGGGTTTCTAAACTAAAAACCTATTGCATCTACCTGGCCCATATTGTTTTACACCATGCATATTCAAATATTTGTCAAGATACTTCTTAGGCAATACTATTTTTCTGCCTCCATCATCCCCTCTGGCACTTACCACCCTCTGTGTAAACAAACTTGACAGTCACATCTCTAAAATTTCTTCTTTTTACCTCAAACTTATGTCCCAACTAATTGATATTTTTACCCTGGGCAAAAGACTCTGACTATCCATTCTATCCACGCCTCTCATAATGTTGTAAACTTCTATCAGGTCATTCCTCATCCTCCAAAGTTAAATGAAAACAAAACAAGTTTGTCCAGTCTCTTCTCAGAGCTAATAGCTTCCAAACCAGGTAACATCCTGATAAACCATTTCTGTACCCTCTTCAAAGCCTCTACATCCTTCTTGTCATGTGGCGACAGAACTGTATGCAATAATTAAAATTCTGTACAGCTGTTAGATGACTTGCCAATTTTTATATTCTGTGTTTCATGCCAACTGCCTTCTTGAACACCTTATCCATTTGTGTTGCCACTTTCAGGGAACTGTGGAGCTGTGTGCCTAGCTTTGCCCATTCCTAGCCTGCCCAAGTCCTTCTGGATTCCTTAACACTGCCTGCCCCTCCACCTATCTTTGTGGCATTTGCAAACTTACCAACAGTACCCTCTGTTCCTTTGTCCAGATCATTAATGTATAATGCAAATAGTTGTGGTCCCTACACTGAACCCTGCAGAACCCCACTAGTCACTGGATACTATCCCTTTATCCTCATCCTCCCCTCCAGAGTGTTCTGTAACTGCTCAGAGACATCCTTAGAGCTAGTACCAGAGAGGCAACATACCATCTCATTTGCAGCCACAGAAATCCCTTACAATTGAATCCACTTTAATTACTGAATTCCCACACTTTTTACTCCTCTCCCGTGTACCAGAGCCAACCCTGGTGCTATGAATTTGGGTATTGCTGCTTTCTCTTAGAGGCCTTCCCTTCGACAATATCCAGAGTGATGTATCTGTTTTGCTGGGGAATAGCCATAGGAAACCCCTGTGCACCCTGCTGAGACCTCCTGCTTTACCTTGTGGATACCCATTCCCTTCCCCCGTGGAGCCTTAGCCTGTGATGTGACCACTTCTCTGTACGTGCTATCCATTACACACACTGTCTTGTGAATGCTGTACAGTGACCCCAGTTGCCGCTGCAACTCCACTTCTGAAACTTGGTCTTAAGGAGCTGCAGCTGGAGACATTTCCTGCATGTATGCAGGGTCCAGGCCTTGGAAATGTTTCTGGCTTCCCATGTACAGCAAGAAGAGCACACCATGGCTTTGAGCTCTCCCGCTATGATTTAACCCTTTAAATTAAAACTTTAGGAAGATTCTTCGTATGACATAATATCAGTTGTTTTAGGCTGTTAATCCCTGGTCTTTGTTGCTATAGCGTATAGCCCTTGCAAACTATAAACCATAAAAGAAATGTAATAAGCATATCTTCTCCTCAGCTCTGAATTCGGACTGTGCTCTTAATTCCCAGAACCACACACTTATTCTGGCTATATCTTATAATCACCTTCGTGCCTTCGTCTAGGCCACAGGAAATGGCCTGTCTGTTTTAGTCTATAAAGACTGCTGTCTATAAGGGGAAATGGGAGCTAGGGTTTGGGACCCACTGTTCCAGTCGGTGCTTTTTCTGACAAAGAGTTTTGTCCCCAGATCATGGTTGATTACGAGGAGCTTCCAAAACATTTGTTCAACTGCCTTTCGACAAATCACTTGTGCTCTGCTGCCTCTGAGCTGTACTGGACGATACTGCAGCAGCACAGGTTGGAGTGCACTTTGACCCAAGGAACCCTGAATGAACAGGAACTAGCAGAGAGTTGGGCTCAGTCGTGGCTGCAAATACTGGCTGAAGCTTTAACGTCTGACCTCCCATTATATCAGCAGAACACTGCCAATTACCTCCTAGGAAGAACACTGAAGATCTTCCCAGCGTCCTTCCACCTCCTGGCTAGGGCATTTGATGGTGGCCACCCAGAGCATCACCTTGGCTGGATCACCCTAATCAGCACTCAGCAGGTAATTTCTGGATCCCTGCCCATGGAGACCAACACACAGAGGAATTTGAGGGCCTCCTTACATTGTCTGGGTGACCGTGTGCGTCTCCGTGCTCTTGCTCTGCTGTGCATCAGCCCTAAAACCAACCAGGCACTGAGTCCGAAGGCCATGGGTCTGCTGAAGGAGTTCCTGCCTCTTAACATGAATTGCAGTTCCTCGTCATTCAGACAGTTGCTTCAGGCTAGTGTGAAGAAAGCCCTGGTGAGGGTCAGAGACAGCTGTCTTATGAACCTTCGTGCACTGAGAAGATCAGACAACAGCAAAAAGGGAGGAGAAGGATGCCCAGGAACAGCAGACTGTGTATTTGATGGTATTGGTAAGTCAAAGTTCTTTCTACTTATTGTGACTTGTTGTCAGCACAGGCCTTATTTCAGACACATGGAAGGAGACAGGTTTTGCAGTCTCGGGACTTGTCCGTGGATAACATGAACTGAAACAGTGACACCTTGTATTGATGTAGCATGCACAAGAATTATGTATAATATGGTAAAATTAGTTCATAGAAATGTATGATTTGGGAGCAGGAGTGGGCCACTCAGCCCTTTCAGCTTCTTTCCCCAATCAGTGCGGTTACGGCTGATCT
Organism: Hemiscyllium ocellatum; assembly: GCF_020745735.1. Lineage (NCBI taxonomy): Eukaryota > Metazoa > Chordata > Chondrichthyes > Orectolobiformes > Hemiscylliidae > Hemiscyllium > Hemiscyllium ocellatum. The sequence continues at coordinate 58,435,686 of NC_083424.1, read as the reverse complement.
GTGTGGTCGCACCTCATTGTCTTGTCGACAACACACACGTACACTCTTTATCTAGCTAACTCATCCTTGAATAAATGTAGCAGCCCCACTCCGTGGTAGGACATGGTAGAAATTAGGACATGGTATTGAATGATCTAATAGACATTTAGCTCATGAATATATACAAATGCTACATTCACATCAGTGTCTAGGCTAACATTAACTTATTCAATTACAAAGAGTCAAATGCTTTCATCAGTTTCAAGTGGTTCCAAATAAGCTGGAATCTGAAACCTTATCCCTTCAGGTAACGTGGCGGTGATATGCTGCGTAGTACCTTAAAAGCATATTGATATACAAAGGTCAAGGGAGTGTGAGTTGGTGTTACTTGAGGGACAGGCAGATTTCACAGCTCACACGTTTATAGAAAACACAGGATATGAGAAACCAGCTAGAAAAGTGAGGGATTAGTCAACTCAAAGATAACAAACTCAAGAATGAGGGTTTCTGCAGATGATGAACCGTAATGGCTGGATTTAGACAATGTTATAGAGGTGATAATAGACTGCAGGAAATAATCAGGATTGATCAGAAGCTCATCTTGGAGTCAAATATGAGACTGAAGTTATGAACAGGAACTGACCGAGAGTTGGGCTTTAACCTCAGCATCAGGGGGAGACACAGGTAGGTGATCATTAAGAAACGAAGTTTGGTCCTGAGCTCAAAAACAATGGTTCAGTCTTCCTTCTGTTTAACTGGAGGCCAGTTCTGCACATGCCTGACTGGATATCAGATAAACAGTTTGCTAGTTCAGCAACAGTAGAGGGGACAAGAGAGATCGTGCTGAAGTAGAGGTGAATGTTTGCAGCGTAGATGTGAAACTACTTGTATATTTGGAGGATGTTAATGATGGAAATAGGACAGAGTCAAAGTTAGATCTTTAGGAAACACCAGGAGTAATAAATTCAAGGATGAGGGTTTCTGGAACAAGAAGAGAAGACATTGCAAGTGTTTCCCTAACTACAATTTTGATAGATTGGGACTGGGTGAAGATAGTTCTCACTGGCTGGTCAACAGGAGGAAGATGGTTTGGTCTGCTATGGACAATGGAGGAGAGTACTTTAGGGAGACAGTCTGCTGGATGTGGTTTCTCTGAATTCCAGGTTGATCCTGGAATATTGAGTAGTTTTAGTAAATGAGAGCATGGCACAAAACGTTTCATGTGGTCCAGATGGATCTGGTAGGTCAAACCATTTCTCTGCCATATACATCCAAGTTTGCGTCCCTTGGCCTTAATGGAGAAGTGGTGAAGGGCATACGTAAGCATAGAAGGATGGGAGATAGGAGTAGAAGACTGTATGACACATGATCATTGATCTCATCCACACTAACATTCAGAGCGTCCAGCCTGGCACCAAGTGACTGGGTTGAAACAGGTGGAACCTGCAGCTCCCCCTCAGATAGAGGGGCTTCTCCCGTTCCTGCAGTTATCAGTTGAAAACTGATGCATCTCATTCTTCAGCACGATCCATAAAATGCTTGGACTCCTCTTCCAGTGATCAGCATCTCTTCTCCAGGTTCTCCCCCTCTTATGTGGGTGCACATTTGAGGGAGAGGAAATCACTACGTCTGTTGAGGTTTATGGCTCTGCACTCTCTCCTTGCTACGTTTGAGGCTGACTTGTGGAATTAGCAGCCTCAAATTACTAAATATGGGATTAAAAAGGGTTAGCATGTTTGTAGAGTTGCGTGATCACTCATGAGCAGAGGGGCGCATGGGGTTATTCACAGGTTGGATGATACTTTCTGGTGGGAGAGCAGTATGAAATAACTCATAGAGGCAAGTATCCTGTCATCAAGTCACCCTTTATTTAAATGAATGGTCCTTGACTGTGATTTTGCCTCTTCAAGGTCAGTTCTCTGAGTACCAGAATTTCTCTCAGTCCTCTTTTTAACTGGGCTCCCTGATTGAAACAGATTAACAGACCCAGTCAGGGAACTCATGTTCTGAAGTCCAGCTGGCTGGCTTCCCTCCAATCACTACAGGGTACAGCATGATTTTTACCATGTGTTCCTTCTGTGTAGTCACTTTTCAAATCAGCCCCTCTAATGTGTGGCAACCGTGATGATATTGACCATTGGCACTGACTCTGCAGCCGAGAGATCAAATACAGGACTGGGGAAGGGACAGTGCACCTCCAATCGGAATATTCTGGCAGTGTAGGTGTTGGATAGTTTGTTTCTGTTCATGTTACACCTTCTCACATTCATGGCACTGGACACCATCCAGTGCCCAGAAGATGCAGTGGCTACCGGTGTTGAACAGTGAACTCACTCACCATGTCCTTCTCCATGACATCTCCCCTGAAAGGGAAAAACATGCTCACCTTCAAGGAGGCCAGGCTCAGGCGAGATCAGTCCCATCCCGCTTCAAGTTACTTCTTGAGGAAGGAAAGAGCGAGATGAATAGAAGAATGATGGATATAATTTAGAAAAAGGTTGCCTTGGAGGGAGATATTGCTGGGCTGAAACTCCTGTGACTAACCAAGTCTCTGCTAATGGTCTTCCTTTACCTGAGTCAGCTGGAACTGTCCACATGACTCCAAAAGGTTTTCTAAATGGGACTCAAGAAGAAAATGTCACCCAGGCAACTGCAGGGGAGTTTATTAGATCTCAATAGTTTTCAGGAGGACATAGCCACATTGAGATGTTTTCCGTCATCCATCACCTTTCATCCACCACATCCCACCTCTAATAACATGCCTTCAGTATCAGAAAAATGCACCAAGCATCTCCCTCTTAATGTGAAGATTGCCCTCTTGCTTCTGTGGAGCTGCTGCTGCTGTGAATTCTATTTCTTGTTTCCACTATCTCCCCCTCCCAATATGTGGAGTCGATAGCAGAACTTAGAAGGCTTCTCCCTTGCAGGTTAATTTGCATACAAATTATGACTTTTCCCCTTCCTTTTTTTCTTTAGTTTCCTTACCTTTTTTGCTCCTTTGCCTTTGTTCCTTCTTTCTCCTTTATCCCTGTCTCCATCTTTTCCTCTCCTCCTTCCTTCTAGAGAGAAATCAGGAGGGCAAAAAGTGGACATGAGATAACTTCGGTAAATAGAGTTAAGGAGAATCTGAAGGGGTTCTACAAATACATTAAGGGCAAAAGGGTAACAGGGAGAGAATAAGACTCTTTAAAGATCAGCAAAGCTGCCTATGTATGGAACTACAGGAGACAGGAGAGATACAAAACAAGTATTTTGCATCTGAGTTTACTGTGGAGAAGGATAAGGCAGGTAGAGAATGTGGTGAAATAAATAGCGACATCTTGAAAGCTGCCCACATTACAGAGGAGGAGGTGCTGGACATCTTAAAATGCATAAAGGTGAATAATTCCTTGGGACCTGATCAGGTGTACCCTAGAACATTGTGGGAAGCTAGGGAGGTAATAACTGGGCCCTTGCTGAGATATTTGAATTATTGATGGCCATAGGTGAGGTGCCGGAAGACTGGAAGTTGGCTAACATGGTGCCGCTATTTAAGAAAGGTGATAAGGATAAAGCAAGGTACTATAGATCAGTGAGCCTAACAGCAGTGGCACGTTGTTGGAGGGAATCCTGAGGGACAGGATGTATATGCATTTGGAAAGGCAAGGACTATTTAGGGATGGTCAACACGGTGTTGGGCATGTGAAACGGTGTCACATAAACTTGATTGAGTTTTTGAAAAGGTAACAGAGTCATGGATATGATTTATATGGACTTTAGTAAGGCGTTCAACAAGGTTCCCCAAGGGAGATTGGTTAGCAAGGTTAGATCTCATGGAATACAGGGAGAACTAGCCATTTGGATACAGAGGGTGGTAGAGCAGGGTTGGTTTTCAGACGAGGCCTGTGACCAGCGGTGTCCCAAATGGATCAGTGATGAGTTCACTGCTTTTTGTCCTTTATGTAAAATATTTTCATGTGAACATAATAAGTATGATTAGTAAGTTTGAATTTGATACCAAAATTGGAGGTGTAGTGTGCAGTGAAGAAGGTTACCTCAGAGTTACAACGATGTCTTCATCAGATGGGCCAATGGGACAAGTAGTGGCAGGTGAAGTTTCGAATATAGAACAAAGAACAGTACTGCACAGTATAGGCTCTTCAGCACTCGATGTTGTGCTGGTCTTTTATCCTCCTCTAAGATCAGACTAACCTACATACCCTTCATTTTACTATCATTCATGTGTCTATCCAAGAGTCACTTAAATATCCCTAATGTATCTAACTCCATTATCACTGCTGGTAGTGCATTCCGTGCACCCACCACTCTCTGAGTAAAGAGCCTACCTCTGACATCTCCCCTAAACCTTTCTCCAATCTCCTTAAAATTATGCCACTTCATTATAAATATTCCTGCCTTGGGAAAAAAGTCCCTGTCTATGCCTCTCGACATCTTGTACACCTCCATCAAGTCATCTCTCAGCCTTCTTTGCTCCAATGAGAAAAGCCCCAGCTCCCTCAACCTTTCTTCATAAGACATGCCCTCCAGTCCAGGCAGCATCCTGGGAAATCTCCTGTGCACCCTCTCGAATGCTTCCACATCTTTCCTATAATGAGGCGACCAGAACTGAACACAATATTCCAAGTGTGGTCCAACCAGGGCTATATTAGAGGTGCAGCATAACCTTGCAGCTTTTAAACTAATTTCCCCTTCTAATGAAAGCCAACACACCATACGCCTTCTTAACAACCCTATCAACCTGGGTGACAACTTTGAGGGATCTATGGACATGGACCCCAAGATCCCTCTGTTCCTCCACACTGCCAAGAATGTTGCATTTAACTCTGTATTCTGCATTCAAATTTGACTTTCCAAACTGAATGACTTCACACTTTTCCAGGTTGAACCCCATTTGCCACTTAGTCCAGTTCTGCATTCTGTCAATGTCTCGTTATAACATACAACAGGCCTTCACACTAGCCACAATTCCACTAACCTTCAGGTCATTGGCAAACTTACTAACCCACCATTCCACTTCCTCATCCAAGTCATTTATAAAAATCACAAAGAGCAGAGGTCTCAGGATCCCTCTGGAACACCACTGGTCACCGAGCTCCAGGCTGAATACTTTCCATCTACCATCACCCTCTGTCTTCTATGAGCCAGCCAATTCTGTACCTAGACAGACAGGTTTCCTTATATCCCATGCCTCCTTACTTTCTGAATGAGCCTACCTTGGAGAACCTTATCAAACACCTTGCCAAAATTTAAGAACACTACATCCACTCTCTACCTTCATCAACATGTTTTGTCACATCGTCAAAGAATTCAGTAAGATTTCTGAGGCATGACCTGCCCCTCACAAAGCCATGCTGACTATCTCTAATCAACTATGGTTTTCCAAGTAATCATAAATCCTGTCTCTCAGAATCGTCTCCCTATACTTTGTCCACGCTGATGTAAGACTAACTGTTCTGTAATTCCTAGGATTTTCCCTAATCCCATTCTTGAACAAGGTAGAAACATTTGCCACCCTCCAATCATCTGGTACTACTCCAGTGGACAGTGACGATGCAAAGATCATCGCTAAAGGCGCACCCATCTCTTCCCTTGCTTCCTGTAGTAACCTAGAATATATCCTGTCTGGCCCAGGGGATTAGGCAAAAGTGAGGACTGAAGATGCTGGAAACCAGAGTTTAGATTAGAGTGGCGCTGGAAAAACACAGCAGGTCAGGCAGCATCCGAGGAGCAGAAAAATCGACGTTTTGAGCAAAAGTCCTTCATTAGGAATAGAGGCAGGGAGCCTCTAGGATGGAGAGATAAATGGCCCAGGGGATCTATCTATCCTTATGCTTTTCAAAATTGTCAACACATCCCCCTTCTTAACATCAACCTGTTATAACATATCAGCCTGTTTCACGCTGTCCTCAGAAGTGTCACGGTCCCTCTTAGTAGTGAATACTGAAAGCAAAATATTCATTAAGGACCTCTGCTGCTGCTTCCGACTCCAGGCGCAAGTTCCCTCCACTATCTCTGATCAGCCCTCCCCTCACTCTGGCCATCCTTTTGTTCCTCACATAATGTAGAACGCCTTGGGGTTATCCTTAATCCTACCCACTAAAGCTTTTTCATGCTCCTCTCCCTCTCCATGAGTATAGTAAAGGTCATGGAGTTGTGATCACTATCACTGAAATGCTCTCGTACTGAGAGGTCTGGTACCTGGCATTGTTCATTGCCAAGCACCAAATCCAATGTGGCCTCCCCTCTAGTTAGTCTATCTACATATTGTGTCAAAAACCCTTTCTGGACACACCTGACAAAAACTGCTCCATCCAAACTATTTGAACGAAGTAGGTTCCAATCAATATTAGGATGTTAAACAACCCTGTTACTTCTGCACATTTCCAAAATCTGCCTCCCAGTCTTCACCTCCATGTCTCCATTGCTATTGGGGATCTATAGAAAATTCCCAATAAAGTGACTGCTCCTTTCATGTTTCTGACTTCCATCCGTACTGACTCTGTAGACAAACCCTCCTCAATGATCTCCCTTTCTACAGCTGTTCTACTATTCCTGATTAGCAATGCCACTCCTCCACCTCTTTTACCTTCCCCCCCCCCACCCCTTTCCTTATGAAACATCTAAACATTCGCTGGAATATTAAACAATCATTCCTTCCCCTGTGATATCCAAATCCCTGTAATGCCCACAACATCATACTTCCAAGTACTAATCAATGCTCTGAGTTTGTCACTCTTATTCCTGACATTTCTTGCATTAAGATAGACACACTTCAACCCATCACTCTGACTGCATCTTTGCCCTATCAAATGCCTATCCCTCCTCTCAGACTCTGCACGCTGTATCTGGCTATTCACTACCTCCTTCATATCTGATCCACAGCTCGGGGTCCCACGCCCTGCCAATCTAAATCGTTTAAACTCTCCCAAAGAGCTCCAGCAAACCTCCCGCCCAGGATATTGGTGCCCCTCCAGTTCAGGTGCAACCTATTCTACTTGTACATGTCCCACCTTCCCCAGAACGTATCCCAATGATCCACATATCTGATTTGGAGGAGCCAGTATTGGATTGGGATGGACAAAGTTAAAAATCACACAACACCAGGTTATAGTCTATAACCTGGTGATTGTTAACTTTGTCCACATGTCTGAAGCCATCCCTCCTACACCAGCCCTGCAGCAACATGTTCATCAGTTCAAAGACAAAACTAAGCTAATTGTCTTAATGTAGTTACATTGGTTATCATAAGCCCAACAGTGTTAATGTTTTATCCATTAACACCATAGGGGTTCACCCATGCGCATGACTGAAATCACGTGCTTGTTTGGGACTGATGTGTTTGGGTCATTGTTCAAGTTACTTGGTGAGCTTTTAAATAATACTGCCAGAACTGACTCACCTCCACTTGCCTCTATTTTGAATTCCAAGTCCAAGCACCTTTTCTCACAACAGTTTAGTTCATAAGAGTTGTTACATGGGTTCTGGGAGGTATTTTGTAGGATTCTGTGCTCAATATAAACAGAGTAGGCTTCTTTACAAAATATATCCTTGCACATTCATGACAACTGTCTTCCCACCCCTCTCCATCCTGCACTCCTTCACTGGCTGTGGACAAACTGAGAACAATCCTAAAAATCACACAACACCAGGTTATAGTCCAACAGATTTAATTGGAAACACACTAGCTTTCGGAGCGACAGTCCTTCATCAGGTGATTGACAATCACCTGATGAAGGAGCGTCGCTCCGAAAGCTAGTGTGCTTCCAATTAAAGCTGTTGGACTATAACCTGGTGTTGTGTGATTTTTAACTTTGTACATCCCAGTCCAACATCAGCATCTCCAAATCATGAGAACAATCCTGATCTCTTGTCGTTTGGGTTCTTTCAGGTTTTGTACAGTGGCTGCTGGAGCTGAGTGTCTCTTCTCTGCTGCCAAGTCTGAGCTACCAGAGGAAGAAGACAGCATTGCTGCTGATGGAGGCCCTCCTCGAGACCTGTACAGACAGTTGGAGCCCTAACAGGAGGAAGGGACAGCCACCTCGTAAGAATCAGGAACACTTTTTGATGTGAACTTATCTAATATCATTGGACAAACCTCAGTACCTTCAGGAAATGAGGACACAAATATTTCTTAAAATCCCTACAGTGTAGAAAGAAACTCTGAGGAGCATCCTACCCAAACCCAGTCTCCTACCCTATCCTCTTAACCCTGCATTTACCATGGCTCATACACTTAGACAGGTAGGAGAAAGTGAGGACTGCAGATGCCTGAGGAAGGGTTTATGCCCGAAACATTGATTCTCCTGCTCCTCGGATGCTGCCTGGCCTGCTGTGTTTTTCCAGCACGACATTTTTCAACTTAATACATTAAATCTACGTAATCTACGTAATCTGTACATCTTTGGATTACCTGGTGGAAACAGACACACACACACACACAGTTGTTACCAGTTCAGTTTTTCTTAAACCTGGGGCCACAACTGGTGCTTTCTGTGCGGGTAATGTTCTGCAGCTTAGTTTAAAGGATTCCTTCAGGGCTCCATTCTCTGGCTGTCTATTATGTACTTGTGAGTTAGATTGATGTTCACATCTCCATCTCCTGTACCCAGTGAGGCAGGCTTACTTGGCCATCTGGTTAGTATTGTGCTTTTCAGATGAAATGAAATAAAAGCAGAGAATGCGGTGCAAGCTCAGTAGGTCTGGCAGCATTGCTGGGGAGAGAAACAGAGTTAATGTTTTGAATCCAAAATGACTCTTCTGTGGGACTGAAATAAGCTGGAAGATAGTATGTTTTAAAGAAGAGGAGAAAGCATGAGTGAAACAAATGAAGACGGTGCTTAGCAAAAGACAAATGAGGTACTAATGGTGGTGAAGGAGCAATATAGACATAAAAAGGCATGAATGGTTGGTGCGAAAAGGAGAAAATGGGTCCGTTTTGCTGAGAGAGACATAGAAGACACAATGTGAGGTTTGGATTGTATTCAGAATGGAAGACAAAGGATATAGTCTGAAAGTGATGAACACAGTGTGATCCCTGAAGGCTGTGAAGTGCCTAAATGGAAAATGAGGTGCACCTTCTCCACCTTGCATGTGCTTCGTTGCATCTCTGCAGCAGATCCAGTATGGAAATATTAGCATGGGAGCATGGAAAGTTGAGTGGAAGAATGCAGATAGAGTTTAAGAGTGAGGTGATATATTTGGAAAAGTCATGTGCAAAAGGAAAGTATATTGTAAATGACAGAACACATAGGAGCATTGATGTACAGAGGGATCTTGATTTGCAAGTCCATAGCTTCCTGAAATTGACAACACAAGTGGATAAGGTGATAAAGAAGGCCAATAGCATGCTTGCTTTCATTGGTCAGAGCATTAAGTACAAAAGTTGGCAAGTCATATTGCAACTGGATGAAATCTTAGTAAGGCCACATTTGGAGTCCTGTGCAAAGTTCCATTGGCACACTGAGGGAATGATGTGGAGGCTTTTGAGAGGGTGCAGAAGAGGTTTGCCTGGATGTTGCCTGGATTAGAGTGTATTAGCTATAAGGAGAGGTTGGACAAAATTGGATAGTTTTCTCTAAAGCGTCAGAGGCTTGGGGCAACGTGATAGTAGTGTATGAAATGATGGGGGTGGATATTTGAAGCCTTTATTTCCCAGGGTGAATAATGGGAGTCTTTTTTCCTATGGTGGAACTATCAAATACTATGGGGCATAGGTTTAAGTTGAGAGCGAAAAGTTTAAGGGAGATGTGCAAGGCATGCCTAGAATATGTTGCCAGGGAAGGTGGTAAAAGTAGATATGATCGCAACGTTTAAGAGGCATTTAGGCAGATACATGAACAGACAAGGAAAGAAGGATATGGATTATATACAAGCAGATGGAATTATTTTAGAATGGCATCATGTTGGCACAGATATAGTAAGCCGAAGGGCCTGTTCCTGTTCTATGCTCAAGTTGGTTTATTAAAATGGAAAGCAGTTGGAAGATCAGGGTCATTCTTACAAACAGTGGAAATGTACCGTTAAAAGGCCACCCAGTCTCTATTTGATCTCACCAGTACAAAGGAGACATCACAATGTGTAGTGAATATAGTAGGCTAGTTCGAAAGAAGGGCAAGTAAATTGTTGCTTCACCAGAAAGGTGTGAGTGGAGCATTTGACATTGAGCGGAGAGGAGGTGAAAGAGCAAGTGATACACCTTCTGTGATTGTATGGAAAGATGTCATGTGACGGAGGGAGGTGGGGAGAGAAAAGTGTTAGGACTGATGGAGGATTGTGCTGAGGAGCGGACAATCCCTACAGAATGTTGACAGTGGAGAAAGGGGAATGTGTGTTTGGTGGTGTATTCCTGCTGGATGTGGTGAGCATGACAAGGGATGATTCCTTGAAAGTGGAGACTGGCGGGTGAAAGTAAGAGTAGCCCTGTCATTGTTCTGTGAGGAGAGAGCTGGGTGAGGGCAACGGTGCAGGAAATAGGTTGCATATGACAGAGGGCCCTGTCAGCCTTGGTGAGGACAGACTTTTCAGTTGAAGACAAAGGAGGACATAGAGGAGGCAGCCCTGTCAAAGGTGGTATAAACAGAATAAATGCAATTGAGACAGAAACTGGGAGAATGGAATGGAGAAGGGTGTGAGGAAATGTCGTTGAGGTGACTGAGGATGTCATTTGGTTTGGTGTGGTTATTATTGAACAGTGTATCCCCAGAAATGGAAACAGTGTTTAAGGAAGGGGAGGAGTCAGAACTGGACCAGGTGAAGATGAAAAGAAACATGGTAATTAGAAGCAAAATGGATGGGTTTTTCCAATTCCAGATGACAGCAGAAAGCAACATAAATGATATCATTTATGTGCTGAAGAAAAATTGATGAGCAGTGCTGATTGTGACTGGAATAAGGAATGTTCCATATACCCCACAAAGAAACAGGCATAGCTGGCACTCATGTGGGTATCCATAGCCATACCTTTGATTGGCAGGATACCATCATCAAACATACCCTTCCCTCTCCTGTCAGCATTCTACAGGGACTGTTCTGTCCTTGTGCTCTAGTCCAATCCTTCATCAGTTGTAATACTTCCTCTCTCACCCATCTTGACCCACTCCATCTTACCATGACACTTTCCCGTACAATTGCAAAAAGTATAGCACTTGCCCTTGCACCTTCCCCCTCCTTAATGTCGAAAGTCTCACTCATACCTTCTAGGTGAAGCAGCAGTTTATTCGTACTAATCAATTCTACTGCACAATTTAATCATTCTACACTGCAGTCTCTTACCTCGCAGACTTTGCGCTACAAGTCTTCTGTCAATAAGGATGGTCCTGACCTTTCAGTTGCTTGCTATTTCAATGATTCTCCATGCTCTGAAGATAAGATTTCTGTCCAAGACCTGCTGCAGTGTTTCAGTGAAGCTCAATGCAAGTTGAAGGAACAACATCTAATCTTTCACTTAGGCAGGTTACATCCTTCAGGAACCAACGTTAAGTTCAGCAACATCAGAGAATTTGCAATATCCTCCATTTTAATTACAACCCACTCCCCATTCCATGTTTTGTTTGTGTCATTTTGGCTCTGCTCTCAGCAGAGAGATCCAGTTTCTCCTTTCCACATTTTCATTCGCACCTATTTGGCCTGTCACTCCATTAGCACTCACTTTGCCTTTTGCTGTGGGCACCCTCACAGCTGTTCTACTCTTCCTCTCCCCCCTGTTATAAAAGCACAATTTTCCAGCCTCTTTCAGTTTTGAAGAAGAGACATGTTGGTCTTGAAACTGTGTTTCATTCTCCACAGATGATGGCAAACCTGCTGAGTTTCTCCAGCATTTCAGATTCAGATTTTTTTAAACCCAGAAAGTATTTTCGCCTCGTGGAATCTGGAATCTGCCTCAGTAGGTAGATGAGAAAGATGATCTCACAACTTTAAAGAGTACTTAAAAGAGCAATTGTCATGCCATAACGTTCAAGGGAATGGACAAGTGGGATCAGTGTAGATTTAGATGAGGTTTTTTGTCAGTGCTGAAGGTCCTCTTCTGTACTGCATGGTTCTATGATTTCCAGATTGCACTGTTTTTTGCTTTTATTTCAATGCCACGGTTCAGGGAAATTTACCCCTGTCCCCTGCCACTATCTCTGTCTGAAACATCCTCTTCATAATCTCAGTGTCCTGTTCATCTTTGTGCTGAGCTTTCTGTCCATCAGCAAGCTCTATTTGCAACTATATGATACTGTCACCTCTGCCCAGTTCCAACTCACCTGCTGCTGAAACTGTTTGCTATGCTTTTGTTCCCTACGGACTCAACCAACTGGCATCCAGCTCTTCCTCTACAAGATCATTGCATCCAGAGTCCATCTGAGAACAACTCACATTCACCTATCTCCCGTCCTCTCACCAACATTCATTACTGAACGTTTCTGTATTTAATTTTTTTCATTGCCTCATCCCTTCTGACCTCATCAAATCCGTGAGTCCACTCCCCAGATCTCCGTCCCCTGATTTTGCTCCTTTTGTGCATCTTCCATCTCCTCTCCCTTGCTTCCCCCATCGCTTTTCCTTCACCCAGTAAAAACCACAGTTAAAGCTACTTCAGGAAACTCTCTGCCATGGATGCTGTCTGATCTGCTGTGATCTCCAGCAATTGTTGTTCTGAATCATCGAATCCCTATAGTGTAGAAACAGGCCCTTCAGCCCAACAAGTCCACACCTGCCCTCCGAAGCGTATCCCACCCAAACCTATTACCCTTCATTTAACCCTGACTAATGCACCTAATCTACACATCCCTGAACACTATGGACAATTTAGCATGGCCAATTCTCCTAACCTGCACATTAGAAAGGAAACCCATGTAGGGGAGAATGTGCAAACTCCATACAGCCAGTTGTCCGAGGCTGGAATTGAACCCAGGTCCCTGGTGCTGTGAGGCAGCAGTGCTAACCACTGAGCTACCATGCCATCCACTGTTCTCTGCTAGCCAGTCTGTTAGCTCTGCTGCCTCTGCATTTTAATGGCTGCCTTCAACTCATGCCTTTAGCCTTCTGGTCCTCCTAACATCTCCTCCTTTGCCTCAGAGTCTATTAGTTCCCTTGAGGCTTTGCTTTGGGAAAGTTTCTACATCAAACTGCTAACTCAGTGTAAGTATTTGTGAAATGCCAGATACATCATTCTTCAGTTTTCTATTAAAGCATGTATACTTCATCACAGATCTCATCCTCACTTTTTCATGAATTCTGTTCACCCATTTAATCTCCCACTGCACATTTTATGGCTATTGATTGATTGCCCATCCTTCAGTCCAAAATGAAAAGTACTTGAAAATGTGTTGGATAGTATGGGTGGATTGCATAGTGAATTATGTTCTTTGTGTCTGTATATTCAATGCCGTAACAAATATAATTCAGTACAGTCAAGGCCACTGATTCACAGCCTTATTATTGTCATTTTATGCCAGAGGACATGACTGAGTTATTGAACCTGGCGAGGCAAAGTGGGAGCTGGGATTTCTTCTCACAGTCCAACCTGCAGATCCTGGTGGGCTGCTTGATGGATGGAACAAATGAGGTGAGGCTTCAGTCTGGCTCAGTCACTAGAGAGTTTATTCCTGGTATGTCTGGCTCACTCATAGGGAATTTATTCCTGGTCAGTCTGCTTTAGCTACTGGGGAGGTTATTCCTGGTCAGCCTCGTTCAGAAACAGGGGAAGTTTATTCCTGGTGAGACTCGCTGAGTCTGGCACAGTCACTGGGTGAGTTTATTTCTGATGAGTTCAGTCAGTGATCAGTCTGGCTAAGCAACTGAGGATTTTATTCCTGATCAGTCTGGCTCAATCACTGGGAGGTTTATTCCATGTCAGTCTGGTTCAGTCCCTGCAGGTTTATTCTTGGTCAGTCTCGCTCAGTAGCAGTGAAGTTTATTCTGGTTAGTCTGGCACAGTCACTGGGTGAGTTTATTCCTGATGAGCTCAGTCACTGTGGCTTTATTCCAGGTGAGTCTGGCTTTGTCACTAGGTACTTTATTCCTGGTCAGTCTGGCTCAGCCATTGGGGTGTGCAATATTCTTGTCAGTTTAGCTCTGTTTATAACCTTTCAACCTTGGCAATATCCTTATAAATCTTTTCTGAACCATTCCAACTTTCACAACATCCTTCCTATAGCAGGGAGACCAGAGCTGCACACAGTATTCCAAACATGGCTGAACCAGTGTCCTGTACAGTCACAACCTGACCTCCCAACTCCCTATGCACTAACTAAAGGCTAGCATACCAAGCACCACCTTCACTATCCTATCCACCTGGAACATAACCTTCAAGGAAATATGAATCTGCACTGCAAGGTCTCTTTGTTCAGCAACACTCCCCAGGACCTCACTATTAACTGCATAAGACCTGCCCTGATTTGCCTTTCCAAAATGCAGTACCTCACATTTATCTAAATTATATTCCATCTGTTACCCCTCAGTCCATTGGCCCATCTGATCAAGATCCCATTGTACTTTGAGGTAACCTGCTTTGCTCTCCAATGTACCTTCAAGTTTGGTGTCATCTGCAAACTTACTAACTATATATCCTATGTTCATATCCAAATCATTTATATAAATGACAAAAAGTAGAGGACCCAGCATCAATCCTTGTGGCACTCCATTAGTCATAGGCCTCCAGTCTCAAAAGCATCCATCCACCACCATCCTCTGTCTTCTACATTTGAGCCAGTTCTGTATCCAAATGGCTAGTTTGCCATGTATTCCATGTGATCTAACCTTGCTAACTAGTCTACCATGAGGAACCTTACTGAATTCCTTAATGAAGTCCATATAGATCATGTTCACGGCTCTGCCCTCATCAATCCTCCTTGTTACTTCTTCAAGTTACTCAGTCAAGTCAGTGAGACATGATTTCCCACACACAAAGCCATGTAGACTATCCCTAATCAGTCCTTGCCTTTCCAAATGCATGTAAATCCTGTCCCTCAGGATTCCCTCCAACAGCTTGCCCACCACTGATGTCAGGCTCACCGTTCTGTAGTTCCCTGGCTTTTCCTTACTATAATTCTTAAATAGTGACACCATGTTAGCCAACCTCCTATCTTCTGGCACCTCACCTGTGGCTATCAATGATACAAGGGGTGGCACAGGGTCCCAGGTTCGATTCTAGCCTCGGGCAACTGTCTTTGTGGAGTTTGCACATTCTTCCCGTGTCTGCGTGGGTTTCCTCCGGGTGCTCCGGTTTCCTCCCACAGTCCAAAGATGTGCAGGTCGGGTGAATTGGCCATGCTAAATTGCCCATAGTGGTCGGTGCATTAGTCAGAGGGAAATGGGTCTGGGTGGGTTACTCTTCGGAGGATCAGTGTGGACTGGTTGGGCCAAAGGGCCTGTTTCCATATTGTAGGGAATCTAATCGAAAAAAGTATCTCAGCTAGGGGGCC
Source organism: Hemiscyllium ocellatum (assembly GCF_020745735.1). NCBI lineage: Eukaryota > Metazoa > Chordata > Chondrichthyes > Orectolobiformes > Hemiscylliidae > Hemiscyllium > Hemiscyllium ocellatum. Next base: position 58,420,300 of record NC_083424.1, on the reverse strand, counting down.
AGCAACCACTTCCCTAGGTCCCCACAGAGTTCTAGGGTACACCTGATCAGTTCTGGGGATTTATCCACCTTTATGTATTTTAAGATGTCCAGCACTTCCTCTTCTGTGATATGGACATTTTTTCCCACATTCAGTATCTACTATATGCTTCTCCACTCTAAACACTGATGCTAAATATATGTTTAGTATGCTGCCCCCCCATCTCCTGCTTTTCATTACATAAAGTTTACACTCTACAGAGTTTTCACTTTTATGTTTTTCATCAGACTTAAGTCACTTTGGCAAGTACTAGTTTACTCATTAAACAGGAATAAATCATGGATTATCCCAACTGGTATTCTGATTCCAGAGCTATTCTGCATACATACTGCTGTGTCTTCCTGGTCAAGTTGCTTTAGATGGTGAGATAGATTTCAATGAATCCTCTCCAAGAATCCTCTCCAAGAGGTTAAAACTGACTTCTGGTGGGTTTTCAGCTCTCGTACCTTGCTAAACAGAATTGCAAAAAAGGAAGGACAGAGCAATGGTTTTTTTTGCTTTTCAGGCAGGTCAAATTCTCTGACAATGATTTTGAAATGTAATAGTCTACTCCAAGCAGGCTAGTGACCTGTAGGTGTTGTCAAGAACTGTGACTCCATTCCAGTTCCCTGCTCCTTACAGCTGTAACGTTGTTGCCTATGTTCTTCATAAAGTATTTGGATCACACCTGTTCATAACATTGCCCTCTGTTCCTGGTTCATGCTTTTACTGCCATTCTCCGATCAGTGTTGCTTCTGTTCCAGATCAGGGAACTGGCTGCCAAGCTGCTGGTGAACTACCTTCCCATGCTCCTACCCCAGCCCCTGGCTGGTGCTTTGTTTGAGCATGCTCTGAGGATGTTGTGCAGCCCCAGGGTGTCCCAGGCTGAGGCTGGAGCCCTAATGGTGAAAACAGTTCTTCAAAAGTTAGTATTAACATGACACAGTGAGTACCGGTGTATGTCATCACTTTTGTCAATGGGGAGAAGAGAAGTAGGGCATATTTGTTTCTGAATTGTTTAGCTTAGGGATGGGGGTGGGTGGGGAGCAGGGTGGTGTTGTTAACTGTTGGTAATAATTATAAAGTACAGAGCAGGTGCAGGAATTGAGCATTCAGCTTCTTAAGCCTCTCTCTGCCATTCAGTGTTCATTAATGTCCTTCAGGGAAGAAAATCGGCCTGGCTCACCTGATTTGGCCTACTTGTGACTCCAGATGCACAACAATAATTAACTCTCAATTGCACTTTGAAATGGCCGAGCAAGTCACTCAGCTGCATCAATCACTACAAAGTCTCAACAAGAAAATGAAACAGAAAGAACTACCTGGTACCTAGACCAGAAAAGGCAATGGCAGGGGTAGCCTTGTTGACCCTGCAAAGTCCTCCTTTTTAACATCTGAGGGCTAGTACCAAAATTGGAAGGGCTGTCTCACAGACTGGACAAGCAACAGCCTGACATAGTAACACTCACAAAATCGTACCTTACGGACAATGTCCCAGACCACCATTACTATCCCTGAATTTCCTACCCCATCAGCAGGATAGACCAGGCAAATGTGGCGGCAGAGTGGTATAGAATCAGGAGTGAATTGCCGAGGGAGTCCTCAGCATTGAAGCATCATGACATCAGGTGAAGATATGGGCAAGGACACGTCCTGCTGGTTACCATGTACCATCTTCCCTTTGTTGATGAATCAGGAACCTTCATGTTTAATAACCCTTGGAACTATCACTGACTGAGCTGTTCAAGAACTAGATGACATAGCTGCTAGACTGGGTCTGCAGAGGTGGTGAGGGAACCAACAGGAGGGAAAAACATCCTTGATCTTATCCTTATCAGTCTGCCCACTACAGATCCAGCTGTTTGTGACAATATTTGAAAGAGTGACCACCGCACAGTCCTTGTGGAGATGAAGTCTTGCCTTCATATTGAGAATAATACCTTCGTCCCACTGTGTAGCACTGTCACCATGCTAAATAGAACAGAATTCCAAAAGCAACTCAAAACTGCACATCCATGAAGCACTGTGGGCCATCAACAGCAGCACAATCGTACTCCACAATCAGCCAACACACGGTCATGTGTATCCCCAACTCAAACATTACCATCAAACCCAGGGAACAGCCCTGGTTCAATGGAGAGTGCAAGAGTGCATATCAGGAGCAGAATCAGGCATACCTCAGAATGGTGTCAGCCTGGTGAAGCTACCAAACAAGACTGCTTGTTGCCAAACAACATAAGCAGTAAACGATTGACAAATTAGTTAAGCGCTCCCTCAACCAATGGATCAGATCTAAGCTCTACAGTGCTGCCACATTCCGGTGTCAATGGTGGTGGACAAGTAAACAACTCACTGGAGGAGGTGGCTCCAAAATATCCCTATCCTCAATGATGAAAGAGCCCAGCACATCAGTGCAAAAGATAAGTCTGAAGCATTAACAGCAACCTTCAGCCAGAAGTGTTGAATGGATGATCCATCTCTGCCTCCTCCAGTGGTCCCTAGTATCACAGATGCCAGTCTGCTCTTATAGTCTATGTCTAATTAATAAAGTTGAGTACACTGTAGTACTGTAGCTCCTGTTCACTTGTTTTCTCTCTCTCTCTCTCTCTCTCATACACACACACACACACACACACACACACACAACTAAGCCTGCACTCCCAACTTCTCACTGACCTTTAGAGTTACACATTATCCTTCTAACAGTGTACAAATCTTTTAAACTGAGTGTATCGGAAAACTTTGAAATTGTTCCCTGCACACCAAGATCCAGATGTTTATCTACAGATGAAGATAAATTGATGGTAGTTCATATGGATTTCAGTGAAGCCTTTGACAAGGTCCCACATAGGAGACTTATCAAGAGGGCAAGTGCACTTGGGATACGGGATACTTGGATGAAGTGGATTCAAAATGGGCTCATGTAGAAACAGAAAGTGATGACAGAAGGCTGCTTTAATTCCTGATGAAGGGCTTGTGCCCGAAATGTCGAATTTCCTGTTCCTTGGATGCTGCCTGACCTGCTGCGCTTTTCCAGCAACACATTTTCAGCTCTCATCTCCAGCATCTGCAGACCTCACTTTCTCCTCCGCTTTAATGACTGGACAAAGTTAAAAATCACGCAACACCAGGTTATAGTTCAACAGGTTTATTTGAAAGTATACCCCAGTCTAACACCGGCACCTCTATGACATGGATGACTACTTAGGGTATTGGATTAATAAATTTGTGGATGACACAAACTTTGGTCAGGTGGTTAACAGTGAGGTTGCAAGTCTGGGCTACAAAAAGATATAAATGGTATGGTCAAGTGGGTAGAAGAGTGGTAGATGGAATTTAACCTTGAAATTACTGCTTTGGAAGAGCAAGGAAATATTCAATGAATGGCATGACACTAGGAAGTTCTTTGGAACAGAGGCACCTTGAAGTATTTGTCCATAGATTGTCTGAAGGCCGAACACCATGTGAGTAGGGTGGTGAAGGTGTCATTGAAGGTGAAGTGTGTTGTGATGCACAGGTCCAGAAGATTGATTGTTAAGGAATTCCTGCAATTCACACATAGGACGTGCAGATCTCCATGCATCTTAGAGCTCTGAAATCTTCCCCCATTTATGTAATATGCTTCCTTTTTATCATTGGGTGTGATTGTTTACATCCTTGGTGTGAAAGGAAGAGCTATTGTGGTTTTGAAACTTAATTCAGAGCAGGATTGGAGAGGTCTATATCGGAGTGGGCCAACCTTGATTTGAATTGAATTGAATTTATTGTCACGTGTACCAAGACACAGTGAAAAACTTTGTCTTGTGAGCAGTACAGGCTCAGAGTTAAGTGGCATAGTTAAGTGAATAATAAGTAAATAGCAGCAAAAACAAAATACAGGTACAGGCGAATGTTAAGAGTTTGTGAGTCCGTTCGGTATTCTAACAACAGTAGAGTAGAAACTGTTGCAAAACCAGCTGGTGCGTGTGTTCAGGCTTCTGTACCTTCTCCCCGATGGTAGAGGTTGTAGAAAAGCATTGCCAGGGTGGGATGGGTCTTTGAGAATGCTGGCGGCCTTTCATAGAACATAGAACATAGAATAATACAGCAGGCCCTTCGGCCCACGATGTTGTGCCGAACATTTGTCCTAGGTTAAACACCTATCCATGTACCTATCCAATTGCCGCTTAAAGATCACCAATGATTCTGACTCTGCCACTCACACGGGCAGCGCATTCCATGCCACCACCACACGCTGGGTAAAAGAACCTACCCCTGACATCCCCCCTATACCTTCCACCCTTCACCTAAAATTTATGTCCCCTTGTAACACTCTGTTGTACCTGTGGAAAAAGTCTCTGACTGTCTACTCTATCTATTCCCCTGATCATCTTATAAACCTCTATCAAGTCACCCCTCATCCTTCGCCGTTCCAATGAGAAAAGGCCTAGCACCCTCAACCTATCCTCATACGACCTATTCTCCATTCCAGGCAACATCCTGGTAAATCTTCTCTGCACCCTCTCCAAAGCTTCCACATCTTTCCTAAAGTGAGGCGACCAGAACTGCACACAGTACTCCAAATGTGGCCTAACCAAAGTCCTATACAGCTGCAACATCGCCTCACGACTCTTGAATTCAATCCCTTTCCTTGACACCGGGCCTGGTAGATGGATTCTATAGATGGGAGGTTGGCCTTTGTGATTGTTCACCACTCTTTGTAACCGTCTCCGATCTTGCCATACTGGGTAGTGATACATCCAGACAGAATGCTCTCAATGGTGCACCTATAAAAGTTGGCAAGGGTATTCACCATCATGCCACATGTCCTCAGCTGCCCGAGAAGAAGAGATGTTGTTGGGCCTTTTGTAATCGGTACGTCCACATGAAGAGTCCAAGAAAGCTTGTTGTGGATGACCACTCGCAGGAGCTTGATACTGTCCACTCATTCCACCTCTGTGTTGTTAGTGTGTAGGGGGACATGAGCAACATCCTGGCGAAAGTCAATAATGTGTTCCTTGGTTTTGCTGGCATTAAGAGCTAGGTTGTTCTCTGCACCATTTTTCCAGATCTTCCACCTCCCGACTATGGTGGTGTCATCAGCGAAGTTGTAAATGGCATTAGTCTGGTATTTGGCGATGCAGTCATGGGTATACAGTGAGTACAGTAAGGGACTGAGTACCAATCCCTTGGGGGGTCAGGAAACAGAGGATTCAGTTGCAGAGAGTGGGGCTTAGTCCGTGCAGAATTTAATTGTATTCATTATTCGCAATCTGAGAGAATAAGCATGAAACCTGTTAGAAGGACAAGCAGAATGCTGACTGTGGTATTTGGAACAGGAGATCAGGAAGTGTAATGTGGTAGTTGTAAGGGATTCAAAAATTAGGGAACAGTAGAGCATCCTTTCTAAGTAGGAACTGGAGCCCGAGAAAGGGACATCTCCAACCAGCTTGGAAGGATAGTAGAAAGGGACTGTCAGTCATTGTGATCTCCATTGGAATCAGCAGCATAAGGAAAAATAGATGTGAAATTCTGTTTGCACAATACCAGGAACTAGGAATTGAATTCAAGGGCAGGGCCTCAAAAGCTGTGAATTTCTTGATTGTGTTCAGCGGAGCCAGAATTAAGATAATTGATTTTTTTCAGACAATGCATCAGCCAGTCAGAAGGTATCTTCAATGTTGGTTTTGCCTATATCCTTCCTTCCAGGTCTGACGTTTCAGTTTTGCTGGGCGTGATTGCTCATGGGGAGGCCCCTGAAGATGTCTGCTCCCAACCGTTGATCTTTGTAACTTACCTACATCAGCAGTTGGAGGAGCATTATAGAGTGGCTCGTGCAGATTTGCTGCAAGCTGCAAAGACCAAGCCACTGCATGGTAAGGAGCTGCCTCGCACTGACCATTTGAATTGAATTGAATTAGTTTTATTGTCACATCTACTGAAATGAGTACAACGAACTGTTTACAAGTCACCGTTTATGGCACTATATTAGGTACAAGATGCCTAGGTACAGATTTCTCAGTTCACATTGATGCCCTGGGGTTGAAGTGTTCTGAGGCGGAAGATAAGGCGTTCTTCCTCCAGGCGTCTGGTGGTGAGGGAGCGGCGGTGAAGGAGGCCCAGGACCTCCATGTTCTCGGCAGAGTGGGAGGGGGAGTTGAAATGTTGGGCCACGGGACGGTGTGGTTGATTGTGCGGGTGTCCCGGAGATGTTCCCTAAAGCGCTCTGCTAGGAGGCGTCCAGTCTCCCCAATGAAGACGAGACCGCATCGAGAGCAACGAATACAATAAATGATATTAGTGGATGTGCAGGTAAAACTTTGATGGATGTGGAAGGCTCCTTTACGGCCTTGCATAGAGGTGAGGGAGGAGGTATGGGCGCAGGTTTTACAATTCCTGCAGTGGCAGGGGAAAGTGCCAGGATGGGAGGGTGGGTCGTAGGGGGGCGTGGACCTGACCAGGTAGTCACGGAGGGAACAGTCTTTGCGGAAGGCGGAAAGGGGTGGGGAGGGGAGGGAAATATATCCCTGGTGGTGGGGTCTTTTTGGAGGTGGTGGAAATGTCGGCGGATGATTTGGTTTATGCGAAGGTTTGTAGGGTGGAAGGTGAGCACCAGGGGCGTTCTGTCCTTGTTATGGTTGGAGGGGTGGGGTCTGAGGGCGGAGGTTCGGGATGTGGACGAGATGCGTTGGAGGGCATCTTTAACCACGTGGGAAGGGAAATTGCGGTCTCTAAAGAAGGAGGCCATTTGGTGTTGTCTATGGTGGAAGTGGTCCTCCTGGGAGCAGATACGGCGGAGGCGGAGGAATTGGGAATACGGGATGGCATTTTTGCAGGAGGTAGGGTGGGAAGAGGTGTAATCCAGGTAGCTGTGGGAGTCGGTGAGTTTGTAAAAAATGTCAGTGTCAAGTCGGTCGTCATTAATGGAGATGGAGAGGTCCAGGAAGGGGAGGGAGCTGTCAGAGATGGTCCAGGTAAATGTAAGGTCAGGGTGGAATGTGTTGGTGAAGTTGATGAATTGCTCAACCTCCTCGCGGGAGCACGAGGTGGCGCCAATGCAGTCATCATTGTAACGGAGGGAGAGGTGGGGAGTGGTGCCAGTGTAATTACGGAAGATCAACTGTTCTACGTAGCCAACAAAGAGACAGGCAGAGCTGGGGCCCATATGTGTGCCCATGGCTACCCCGTTGGTCTGGAGGAAGTGGGAGGATTCAAAGGAGAAATTGTTAAGGATGAGTTCAACCAATCGAATGAGAGTGTCGGTGGAAGGGTACTGTTGGGGACATCTGGAGAGGAAGAAATGGAGGGCTTGGAGGCCCTGGTCATGGCGGATGGAGGTGTAGAGGGATTGGATATCCATGGTGAAGATGAGGCGTTAGGGGCCGAGGAAATGGAAGTCTCGGAGGAGGTGGAGGACGTGGGTGGTGTCTCGAACGTATGTGGGGAGTTCCTGGACTAGGGGGGATAAGACAGTGTTGAGGTAGGTAGAGATGAGTTCAGTGGGGCAGGAGCATGCTAAGACAATGGGTCGGCCAGGGTGGTCAGGCTTGTGGATCTTGGGAAGGAGGTAGAACCGGGCAGTGTGGGGTTCCCGGGCTATGAGGTTGGAAACTGTGGTTGGGAGATCTCCTGAGGTGATGAGGTTCTGTATGGTCTGGGAGATGGTGGTTTGGATACGGCCACACCTGGAATACTGCATACAGTTCTGGTCACCACATTAAAAGAAGGATGTGGTAGCTTTGGAAAGGGTTCAGAGGAGATTTATCAGGATGTTGCCTGGTATGGGAGGAAGGTCTTACAAGAAAAGGCTGAGGAACTTGAGGTTGTTTTTAGTGGAGAGAAGAAGATTGAGAGATGACTTAATTAAGACGTATAAGGTAATCAGAGGGTTAGATAAAGTGGAGAGTGAAAGCCTTTTTCCTCAGATGGTGATGGTTAATACGATGGGACATAGCTTTAAATTAAACGTTGATAGATTTAGGATAGATATTGGGGTAGTTTCTTTACTCGGAGAGTAGTATGGGCGTGGGACGGCCTGCCTGCAACAGTAGTAGACTTGCTAATGTTAAGGGCATTTAACTGGGCATTGGACATACATATGGATAATAATGGAACGCTGTAGGTTAGATGGGCATCAGATTAATTTCACAGGTCAGTGCAACGTCAAGGGCCGAAGGGCCTGTACTGTGCTGTAATGTTCTATGTTGTATGACTTTGTGCCATAACACTCTGCGGGACGCTATGATTGACTGTTTAAATCCTGCCCTGGTTTGACCCACCAAAATGCAACGCCTTGTATTTATCTAAATTAAACTCCATCTGCTATTCCTCAGCTCACTGGCCCAGTTAATCAAGGTCTCGTTGCATTCCCAGATTACCTTCTTCACTGTCCCCTATACCACCAATCGGGGTGTCATCTGCAAATTTACTACCGTACCTCCTAAATTCTCATCCAAATCATTTATATAAGTCATGAATAACAGTGGACCCAGCACTGATCCCTGTGGCACACTGCTGATCACAGGCCTGCAGTCTGAAAAACAACCCTTTGCTATCTTCTACCATCAAGCTAACTTTGTATCCAATTGGCTAGCTCTCTCTGGATCTGGAGAGATTTAACCTTACTCAACAACCTACCGTGTGGTACCTTGTTCAAAGCCTTGGTAAAGTCCATGTAAACAATGTATACTACACTGCCCTCATATACTTTCCTGGTCACCCTATAAAAAATTTCAAAAATTCATGAGACATGATTTTCCACACACAAAGCCATGCTGACTATCCCAAATGAGACCTTGCCTCTCCAAATGCCTGTAGATCTGGTCCCTCATCATCCCATCTAACAAGTTACTCTCCATAGACATTAGACTCACTGGTCTGTAGTTCCCAGGCGTTTCCCTGCAGCCTTTCTTAAATAATGGCGCAACATTAGTCACCCTCCAACCTGCAGGCACTTCACCCTGTGGCTGTTAATGACACAAATATCTTCTCTAGAGGCCCAGCAATTCCCTCCCTAGCCTCCCACAAAGTCTTGGGATATGCATCATCAGGTCCCGGGGATTTATCTACCTTAATACATTTTAAGACTTCTAGCACCTCCTCTTCTGTAATGTGGACTGTCTTCAAGACATCACTATTTATCTCCCCAAGTTCCTCAGCATCCATGCCTTTCTCAACGGTAAATACTGAAGAGAAATATTCATTTACGATCTCACCCTGTCTTGTAGCTCCGCATATCGACAACCTTGTTGATCTTTAAGAGGCTGTATTCTCTCCCTAGTTACTCTTTTGCATTTGATGTACTCGCAGAATCTTTTTGAATTTTCCTTTACCTTATCTGCCTAAGCCATCTCATGTCCTCTTTTAAGGTCCTGATTTCTCTCTTAAGTGTACTCTGATACCCTCTATGTTCCTCAAGGAATTCTCCTGATCCCAGCTGCCTTTGCAAGTCATATGCCTTCTCCTTTTTCATGACCAGGGATTAAGTAGCTCTAGTAATCCAGCATTCCCTACACCTGCCAGCCTTATCCTTCACTCTAACAGGAACATGCTGGCCCTGAATCCTCATTAACTCACTTTTAAAAGCCGCCCGTTTACCAGATGTCTATTTGTCTGCAAACAGCTTCCCCCCAGTCAACTTTTGGAAGTTCCTGTCTAAGATCATCAACATTGGCCTTGCCCCAGTTTAGAACTTTAACTTATAGGCCACACCGATTCTTTCCCATAACTATTTTAAAACTAATGGAACTATGGTCCCTTGTCCTGAAGTGCTCCCCCACTAATACTTCCGTCACTTGTGGCGGCACGGTGGCACAGTGGTTAGCACTGCTTCCTCACAGCGCCTGAGACCCGGGTTCAATTCCCGACTCAGGCGACTGACTGTGTGGAGTTTGCACGTCCTCCCCGTGTCTGCGTGGGTTTCCTCCGGGTGCTCCGGTTTCCTCCCACAGTCCAAGGATGTGCGGGTCAGGTGAATTGGCCATGCTAAATTGCCCGTAGTGTTAGGTAAGGGGTAAATGTCGGGGTATGGTTGGGTTGCGCTTCAGAGGGTCGGTGTGGACTTGTTGGGCCGAAGGGCCTGTTTCCACACTGTAAGTAATCTAATCTAATCTTGTAGTGCCTGATTTCCCAAGAGGTCAAGTTTTGCCCCTTCTGACATAAGGCCATTTACATACTGCATGAGAAATTCTTCCTGAAGACACTTAACAAATTTCTTTCCATCTAAGCCCTTAATACTATGGTAGTCCCAGTCATTGTTAGGAAAGTTAAAGCCTTCTACTATTACAATCCTAATATTCTTGCAGCTATAACACCATTAGACATAAGACCATTCAGCCCATTGGGTCTTCTCCAGCATTCGATCATGGCTGATAAGTTTCTCAACCCCATTCTTCTGCTTTCTCCTGTAACCCTTGATACTCAAGAATCTATCTCAGTTGTACATAAATTCAGTGACCTGCCCTGTACAGCCTTCTGTGGCAATTGATTCCCCACTCTCTAGCTGAAGAAGTTTCTTCTTATGTCTGTTCTAAAAGGTCTTCCCTTTACTCTAAGGCTATGCCTTTGGATCCTAATCTCTCTCCCAATGAATCATCTTCCCACCATCTACTCTGTCCAGGTCATTCAGTATTCTGTATGTTTTGATTAGATCGCCCCTCACCCTTCTAAACTCCATAGAGTATAAACCCTGAATCCTCAAATGTTCCTCATATGTTAAGCTTAAAATTCCTGGGACCATTCTCGGTGAACGTCCTGTGAACATGCCCCAGGGCCAGTACGTCCTTCCTGAGATATGGGGCCCAAAACTGTGTACAATACTGCAGATGTTGTCTGTTCAGAGCCTTAATAGAGCCTCAGATGTACATCCCTGCTTTTACTTTCAAGTAAATGAATGTCATCAAAATAAATGCCACCATTGCATTTGCTTTCCTAACTAGTGACTCAACCTGCAAGCTTACCTTGAGAAAATCCAGGCAAGTAGGCAGTATTCTGTCATACTCCAGACATGTGCCATGTAAGTGATGGCTAAGTTTTAGAGAGATAGGAGGTGAATTACATGCAGAATTTCCAGCCTGTGACCTGTTCTGGTAGCCACAGTATTTATATGGCTGACCCATTCTGATCAGTGGTGTTATATATGGTTGACCGGGGACAGACTGCCAAATCAATTCAGCCTCCCTACCTCTGTATTTGCAACACAGTCAAATTAAAATCTTCAAAGACCCTAAACATTCACCCCAAGGGCTCCTCAACACACCCTTTGTATAACCAATCTCAAGAAAACATTGTGAATGATTGATACCAGACACCAGGTCTAGCTTACTATTAATTAGCAATACAGTAATGTTATCGAAGCAAGTTAAACATTTAAAAAGCATCTGGATGGATACCTAGTCAGTATAGATGAGTTGGTCTGTTTCTGAGCTGTATAACTCTGTGACTCTATAACAAAGGAATCTAATCAATATGATTAAAATTGGTAACCTTTGTTTTTAGCCCCCTTCACACAAAAACCCAACAAGATAAACACTATTAAAAAGATGCATGTTAACAAAGGGAAAATAACAAGCCTAGCCAGACTCCTGAAGCAGTTTCCACAATGCAATGCTTCATAAACAATAGCATTATCTCTTGACTGATTTTATGAAGACATTGATCATTGCCACCCGTTTCAATTCAGTCTGAAGATTCAGTAATAGTTATTATTTAGTTTCTACTCTAACCTTCCAATAGATTACAATGGGAGTTTGAGCAGTGAGCTTTCAAATCTTCATAATGACAACCAAGAACCAAAATGCTGCTTTCAGAAATTCCCAGTTCAAAACAACTCAAAAGACTCCAGCCCCTCTGTTTAACCATCATGTTCCCCATGAGACTTGCTGGCACCATTTCAGAGCAAATTACTGCAGATGCTGGAACCTGTACTAAAAACAACAAATGCTGGAGATCACAGTGGGCTAGACAGCATCCACGGACAGCAAGTTAACGTTTCAAGTCGAGCTGACTCCTCATCACTTCCCAGGTACTGACTTCATTTGTGGCCAACTGTCTGCTATAAGCACACTGCCACCACAGAGTTGAAGAGTCAATAAAGGTCTTTGATGATTCAACCTTCAGAGGTGGGTTCAAAAACAAACAGGCACAGATGAATTGAAGGGTCTGTTTCCGTGCTGTATGACTCTCTGACAAGCTGCTGTCCAAAGCTGCCCTTTCAACTGTCATCTCATGGTTCACAGCACCAAGTGAAAAATTTAGAATTCATGTAACACTAATGATTGTTGAGATGAGATGTTTAGGTTACCTCTTGTTCGAAATGGTCATTGCTTGATTCTTGTGACACACAGTATTTCCTTGTCACTTAACAACCGAGGCCTGCATGTTGTCCTGGTCTTGGTACCTATGAACATGGACTGCTTCAGTACCTGAGGACTCGCAAATGATGTTGAACATTATTTACTGATGGCTGCACGAATAGGCTAACCAGGGAAGTTAAGGCTAGCATTAACTTGAAAGATAACACACAATTTGGCAAAGATTGGGAAAGTTTTAAAAACCATCAGAATAAAACAAGTAAAAACAGGGGGAGAAAATAAGCGTTGAGAGTGAACGTGCAAGTACTAACAAAATGGACAGCAAGAGCATCTTTAAATATATAAAAAAGAAGAGAGAGGTCAAAGTGAACATAAGCCCCTTGGAGAACAAGGCATGGGAAATGATAATGGGGAACCAGGAAATATCAGACGAGTTGAATATATACTTTGCATCAGTCTTCACAGTAGAAGATACTAATAGTATTCCAAAATTGCTAAATAGTAAGGAGCATAAGGAGGAGAGGAAATAAATAGAAAACTATCACTAGAAGAAAAAGTGCTGGGAAACTAATGAGGCTAAAATTGGATAAGTCCCCTTGGACCGGGGGATACATTGTAGGATATTAAAGGAAGTAGCTACAGAGATATTAGATGCACTGGTAGTAATCTTCCAAGAATGAGGTGTTGAGGATGACACGAAGAGTCTGCAGAGAGATGTAGACAAGTTAATTGACAAATGGAATATAGTTTGGGAAATTGGAGGTTATGTACTTTAGCATGAGGAATGGAGGAACCAAATATTATTAAAATAGAGAAAGACTGCAGTCAGCTGCAAGACTGGTGGTCCTTGTGCATGAATCTCAAAAAAGCTAACATACAGGTTCAGCAAATAATAGGAAGGGCAAATGGCAAGTTGGCTTTCATTTCAAAGGGAATAGGAGTATAAAAATAGGGAAGTCGTTAGAAGTTGTACTCATTATGGTTTGGGACATTAAGAAGAGACTGATATGTGTTCTTGATAAGTATGGTGGCCTGTCACTTTGCCAGTCTAATCATGTGATGGCATCATCGAATATTTTGCAAGGCTAGATCAATGCCTTATGCAATCAGATCAAACCGTAAACAGATCTGAGCTTATCGAAAACTCTGTTGACCTTAATGTAGCATGCATCACATTCTATTTCCCCTTAACACTCACAAACTACATTAGTCCCTAGGAAAGCAACACCCTCAATTTTGAATTTCTCATAAAGCCTCGATGGCTTTATCCCTGTCTTTCTGTACAATTATCTCCAGTTGCACAACCTTCTGAAATATTAATGTTCTTTTAATTGTGGCCTTTCATGCATTCCCAATTCCTCCAAAATTGGCACCTGTGCTTTCAGCTGCCGAGGCTCCAAATTTTGGAATTCCTTCCCTAAACTGCTTTGCTTCTTTAAGATGTTCCTAAGATCCCACTTCTTTCATTTGATTTAATATTTCCAAAGGACACTTGACATTAAGTACAATTTCACAATTCTTATGTGAAATTTCTTAACAACACACAAAAGATGTTATATAAACGCAAGTTATTGTTGGGAAGTGGTGTTACAAATTCTACTCTATCACATTTGACCAAAAATTTAGTCCGCATGAAAAGTATTGTTACCAAATCTAACTAACCAAGGTGCTCAGTTATAATCTGTGAAGTGTGAAGGCAAAGTGGCTTCAGTTTGAATTGTACATGGTTATTTACTGTACTTGTAGGTTTGATAATAGCACTGAGGAAATGTTTGACAGAGGTATCGGAGACCCGGAGTTCATTGTGGCAGCAATCTTTCAGAACAAGGTGGAGGCTATTCATCAGTCAGCTGATGGACACCCTGAGTAATATTAGCCACTTTCTTCTCGATACTTTGTCTGGGGCCCAATTCTCTTGTCGGAGGCAAGGTAAGAATTATGATACTATTTTAATTGTAAGATTTCCTCCACGTGGTAAAGTTGTGTCGGCAAAGATGGGCAGATATTACCTTGGGGACTGAAATGAGAAAATAGCTGTTTTTACAATAAAAGGATTGCTGGATGTTTTGAAAGCAACTAACCTGACGCTTATTGCAAGCGGCTTGTTGGAGCAGTGTTTGACATGTGTTTGCAAATGAATCAGAGAATCCCTACAGTGCGGAAATAGGCCCTTTGGCCCAACAAGTCCACACCAACCCTCCGAAGACTAACCCACCCAGACCCATTCCCCTATCCTATATTTATCCTTGATTAATGCACCTAACCTACACATCCCTGAACACTATGGGCAATTTAGCACAGACAATTCACCTAATTTGCACATCTTTGGATTGTGGGAAGAAACCAGAGCACCCGGAGGAAACCCACGCAGACACGAGGAGAATGTGCAGACTCCACACAGATAGTTGCCAGAGGCTGGAATCAAACCTGGGTCCCTAGGAATTGGAGGCAGCAGTGCTAACCACTGAGTCACCATGCCGCCTCTTAACTGCCAGAGCATTAAGGGCAGTTAAGAAAACATATTTTCAGCTCTGATCTCCAGCATCTACAGTCCTCACTTTCTTCCCGGCAGGAATAGGGAACCCTGGATGATAGCTGAAAAATGTGTTGCTGGAAAAGCGCAGCAGGTCAGGCAGCATCAAAGGAGCAGGAGAATCGATGTTTCGGGCATAAGCCCTTCTTCAGGAATCCAACCTTGGATGATAACAGATATTGAGGCTTTGACCAGAGGGAAAAAGGTGGTATAGCTCAGCTACAGGCACTTGGGATCAAGGGAACCTTGTTTTTAGGGGATACAGGAGTTTACTGAAGATGGAAATCAGGAGGGCAAAAGGGGGGCACGAGATAGCCTTGACTGAGAAGATTAGGGTGAATCCAAAGAGGTTCTTTAAATATATTAAAGGAAAAAGAACAACTAGAGACAGAATAGGACCTCTCAAGGCCAAAGTGAACATGTATGTGTGAAACCGCAGGAAATGGGCGAGGTCCCCAATGAATATTTCTCCTCTGTGCTTACCATGGAGAAAGATGTGAAGACTTGGGAACTTGGGGAAGTTAGTGATGATATCTTGGGGACAGTCTATATCACAGTAGAGGAAGTGTTGGATGTGTTAGAATGTATGAAAGTGGATAAGTCTCCTGGTCCTGACCACATAGATCTAAGAACACTGCAAGAGGCCAGAGAAGAAATTGTGGGTGCCTTGGCTGATATCATTGCATCATCGTGAGCCATGGGTGAGATCTTGGAAGACTGGAGGATAGCAAATGTTGTGCCCTTATTCAGGAAGGGCTACAAAGAAAGACCTGGAACTATAGACCAGTAAGCCTAACATCGGTGGTAGGTAAGTTACTTGAGAAGATTCTGAGAGATAAGGTATACAAGCATTTGGAAAGACAGGGTTTGATGAGGAATAGTCAGCATGGCTATGTGAGTGGGAGATGCTGCCTCACAAATTTGTTAGAGCTCTTTGATGAAGTGACCAGGAAGGTTGACAAGGGCATGGGGTATACGTTGTCAATATGAATTTCAGTAAGGCCTTTGATAAGGTTCCACATGGGAGGCTGCTCTGGATGGTTAGATCGCGTGGAACCCAGTGGGAAATGACAAATTGGATACACAATTGACTTGATGGTAGGACGCAGAGGGTAATAGTGGAAGGATGCTTGTCGGACTGGAGGCCTGTGACTGGTGGAGTGTCTCAGGGGCCGATGCTGGACCCATTGCTGTATGTTATCTATCTCAATGATTTGGGTGAGAATGTACAAGGCATGATTAGTAAGTTTGCAGATGACACTAAAATAGACATGGACAGTGAGAAAGGGTCTGAGTTATAGGGAGAGGCCGGACAAGCTAGGAGACTGAGGGTGATCTTATAGAAGTGTATAACATCATGAGAGGTGTGGATCGGGTGAATGTATTCAGTCCTTTTCCCAGGGCTGGGGAATCATGGACCAGAGGGCATCAAAGGGGAAAGAATAAAAGGGAGCCTGAAAACCTTCTTTTACACAGCGGGTGGTATGCATATGGAATAAGCTGCCAGCGGAAGTGGTTGAGGTATTAACTACACTTAAAAGATATTTGGACAAATACATGGATAGGAAAGGTTCAGAAAGATATGGGCCAAGTGCAGGGAAATGGGGTTTGCATTGATGGACATTTTGGTCAGCATGGACCAGTTTGGCCAAAAGGCCTGTCTCTGTGCTGTAGGACTCAGACTCTAAACAGAGCCAAGGGATTGTGTACAGATAAAAGTTTGGTCGGTCCAGTTGATCAAGCTGATTGCTTTGTAGGCTAATGACGATTACCAATGACAACAGCCTTCTGCCTGCCTAACTAGACGATTGTTCTCAGGTAGCTGAACAGCTTGTGGCTATGAACAAGATACAGAGAAGCTTTTCCAGACTCTATCAGCTCAAAAAATCTCATTAGCAGTTGCTGTAAGCTGTGGCTTTAATTAATAAGTCAGAGACCTTTAATAAGTGAACCTGCCACCATGTGCCTCTTGCAAATCAGTGGAAGCACCCAGAGAAGGAAGGCCAAGGAGAAAACTTCTGATCAGCAAGAACCAATTCAACATCATCTGCTTTCCAGTTTATCCGCGCGCGCGCGTGTGTGTGTGTATAGGAGAGAGAGGGTGGATATTATAACAGGAATAGCATTTTAATGAGTAGTGTTATCTGCTGACTATTTATAACCTTTTACCTGTAGCTAGAGTTTAATTACTTGTAATAAACTGTAATTGATATTAAGTACAGAACTTGGTCCAAGCTTCCAATGAACATTGGTTTCCAAATCGGATAAACTGAGGAGTTTGTGTACTAATTTTACAATCTTTAACTTTTGTGATGACTCCAGGAATAGCTAATTTCCAGCGGCCAGAGTTTCCAGTGAATTGTGACAATAAACAGTAATTTTTTTGTTAGGTACTGAAACCTGCTCCATACTTTGTCAACCTGGGTCAAAAAAACAAGTAAATTGAGGAATTCTGCCAATTCTTTGAAATCTAACTTGTGATGAATCTGGAAAAAGTGGAGCTTGATTTCCCACCTCCAGCCCAGTAATGTGTGACAGCCAAAGTTTGGGGGAAGATGTGTAGCTCGGTAGCTCGTTGTTGTGGTTCTGTTCGCCGAGCTGGCAGTTTTTGTTGCAAACATTTTGTCCCCTTTCTAGGTGACATCCTCAGTGCTTGGGAGCCTCCTGTGAAGCGCTTCTGTCATGTTAGATGCTGCCTAACCTGCTGTGCTTTGACCAGCAACACATTTGCAGCTGTGATCTCCAGCATCTGCAGACCTCATTTTTTACTCGAAGATTTTAACCTACTGCGAATCCTCTTACAAGGATGCCTTCCTTGAAGAAGCTCTCTTCCTCCCTCTACAAGGATTTCAGTGAGTCCCTCTCTCACTGCACCCCCCAGGTCATCTCCTCTGCACAGAAGCTCTTCAGCCACGTTCTCAAACAGACCCGTTACCACAGCCACATCTCCTTCCTCAGCAACCAGCTTCCTCATTTCCCCTCCCCCCACCTTGTCTCAGTCGGTTCCCTCAACTCAGCACCGCCCTCCTAACCTGCAATCCTCTTCCTGACCTCTCCGCCCCCACCCCACTCCGGCCTATCACCCTCGCCTTGACCTCCTTCCACCTATCCCACCTCCATCGCCCCTCCCCCTAGTCCCTCCTCCCTACCTTTTATCTCAGCCTGCTTGGCTCTCTCTCTCTTATTCCTGATGAAGGGCTCATGCTCGAAACGTCGAATTCTCTATTCCTGAGATGCTGCCTAACCTGCTGTGCTTTGACCAGCAACACATTTGCAGCTGTGATCTCCAGCATCTGCAGACCTCATTTTTTACTCTTCGGCATTTATAGTGGCTTGTCTCTGCCGCTTCCGGTTGTCAGTTGCTGTCCGCTTTAGTGGCCAGTATATTGGGTCCAGGTCGACGTGTTTGTTGATAGAATCAATGGATGAGTGCCATGCCATGTGGAATTCCCTGGCTGTTCTCTGATTGGCTTGCGCTATAATAGTAGTGTTGTCCCAGTCGAATTCATGTTGTTTGTCATCTGGTGTGTGTGGCTCCTAAGGATAGCTGGTCGTGTCATTTCGTAGCTAGTTGGTGTTCATGAATGCGGATTGTTAGCTGTCTTCCTGTTTGTCCTATGTAGTGTTTTGTGCAGTCCTTGCATGGAATTTTGTACACTACGTTGGTTTTGCTCATGCTGGGTATTGGGTCCTTTGTCCTGGTGAGTTTTGAGAGTGGCTGTTGGTTTGTGTGCTGTTTGAGTCCTAGTTGTCGCAGCAGTCTGGCTGTCAGTTCGGAAATGCTCCTGATGTATGGTAGTGTGACTAGTCCTTTGGGTTGTGGCATGTCCTCGTTCCGTTGTCTTTCCCTTAGGCATCTGTTGATGAAATTGCGTGGGTATCCGTTTTTGGTGAATACCTTGTATAGGTGTTCTTCTTCCTCTTTTTGCAGTTCTATCTAATGACAACCATTATGCTTGATTACCTTTGGGACTTAAGATGAGTTTTGACAGAACTCCAGCTTCAGAAATTAAATCGTGAACAAAGTATTTTAAAGATTGAAGTACACAGGATGGGATTAAATAACTGGGTATAGCACCTGAGAGCAGAGTATTTACATGGACTGTCAGAGATAGCCGATCATGAGTTGTGTCTACCCATTCTTACATGTGCACGGACTATGGGAGGTGTCATAGAATCATCATCATGGAGATCTATAGCACTGAAAAAGGCCCTTTCACTCATCTAATGTGTCCATGCTGGTCAAAATCAATCACCTAACTGTTCTAATTTCACTTTCCAGCACTTGGTCCATAGCCTTGTCTGCCTTGGCATTACAAGTGTACATCTAAGGACTATGAGGGTCTCTGGTTCTTCCACTCTTAGAGGCAATGACTTCCAGATTCCCACCGCTTGCTTGGCTGTTAACGGTCAATCATCATTAATTGATGCAATTTCCATGGCAAACTTCTCCACAAATCTGAGTCTATTTGCCAATCAATCAGTACTTTCCTTTCATACAGTATAACTGATGGTTTTTCCCTTTGAATTGGTATTTTATGTCAGTTCTCCTGATGAATGAAAGATGAAAGACTTCTAGAACTTTCATTTTTTTTTAGCAAAGCAATACTCAGGTTCTGTACTACCAAATGGTTAACTATGTATTCAGCTCCATTATGGCTGAAAATGTGTTGCTGGTTAAAGCACAGCAGGTTAGGCAGCATCCAAGAAATAGGAAATTCGACGTTTCGGGCATAAGCCCTTCATCAGGAATTCCTGATGAAGGGCTTATGCCCGAAACGTCGAATTTCCTATTTCTTGGATGCTGCCTAACCTGCTGTGCTTTAACCAGCAACACATTTTCAGCTGTGATCTCCGGCGTCTGCAGACCTCATTTTTTACCCTTCAGCTCCATTATCCAAAGCATTAAAAAAACGAGATTGCAACGAAAACAGAAATTGCTGGTAAACTTCAGCAGATCTGGCAGTATCTGTGGAGAGAAATCAGAGTTAACATTTCAGGTTGAGTGACGCTTTCTCAGAACTGACGGTAGCTCAGAAAATGTCAGTTTATATGCAGAATTGGAGCTCTTTCTGGGGTAGGTGGGACCTCTAACAAGCAGGTTGGTCTTCATCTGAACCAGAGGGGTACCAATATCCTGGGGGGAAATTCACTCAGGCTATCGGGGTGAGTTTAAACTAATACAGCAGTGGGATGGGAACCAAAATTGTAGTTCAAGAATTCAAAACCCTCCCTCCTGCACCATCCCTGTAGCCACGTGTTCAACTCCTCTCTCCTTGCCTCACTAGCACATGGCACGGGCAACAAACCAGAGACAACAACTCTGTTCGTCCTAGCTCTAAGCTTCCATCCTAGCTCCCTGAATTTCTGCCTTAAATCCCTATCTCTCTTCCTACCTATGTTGTGCCTATGTGGACCATGACTTGGGGCTGCTCCATCTCCCCCTTAAGGATCCCAAAAACACGATCAGAGACATCACGAACCCTGGCACCTAGGGGGCAACACACCAACTGTCAGTCTCTTTCGTCCCCACAGAACCTCCTATCTGTTCTTCCTAATTATGGCGTCTCCAATGACTACTGTTCTGCTCCTCTTCCCCCTTCCAGGGGCAGACTCTGTGCCAGATCCCTGTGTCCTACTGCTTTCCCCTGGTAAGTCGTCATCCCCGACAGTATCCAAAATGGTGTACTTATTGTTAAGGGGAATTGCCACAGGGAGTCCCTGCACTGCCTGTCGGTTCCCTTTCCGTCCCCTGAATGTAGCCCATCTGCTCTTTTCTTGTACCTGAGGAGTGACTACCTCCTTGTAACTTCTCTGCCTCCCAAATGATCCGAAGTTCATCCAGCTCTAGCTCCAGTTCCCTAATGCAGTTTTCAAGGAGCTGGAGGTGGGTGCACTTCCCGCAGATGTAGTCAGCAGGGACACTAGTGGTGACCCTTACCTCCCACATTCTGCAGGAGGCACATTCAACTGTCGAACCTCCATTCCCACTATTCTAAATTCCCAAAGAGACTGTTGAAAAATAAGGAATAAAAAATAAACTTGTTACTTTACCAATCTGGCGCACAATCTTTTTTTGGTTAGAGGAGGAGGATGGGTGGGAGACATTACCTGAGTAGTGTTTCGGGGAACGCAACCACACAAATATATGACTTCCAGAAGTCCTTCACTCCTCCCTTGCACCTCTCGGCAAATGTAGACCCTGACGCCTGAAGTAAGGTTTTTAAACAGTTAGACTCACCTTCCCAGAGGTCCTTCGCTCCTCCCTCGCACTTCTCGGTCCCCAAATCAGACCTTGCCTTTCCAAAAAGATGTAAATCCTGTCCATCAGGGTTCCCTCTAACAACCTGCCAACCACCAATGTCAGGCTCACCAGTATATAGATCCTTACCACCTTTCTTAAATAGTGGCATCACATTAGCCAACCTCCAGTCTTGCAGAACCTCACCTGTGACTATTGATGATACCAATATCTCAGCAAGGGGTCCAACAATTATTTCCCTCGCTTCCCACAGAATTTGAGGATATACTGATCAGGTCCTGGCGATTAATCCACCTGCAAGTTCTGAGAAGATTTGTAGCTCAGGTTGTGGTTCTGGATGTAGGTTTGTTTGCTGAGCTGGTTCGTTTTCAGATGTTTCGTCACCATACTGGGTAACATTATCAGGGAGCCTCTGGTGTCATGTCCCGTTTTCTATTTATATGTTTAAGTTTCCTTGGGTAGGTGATGCCATCTCCTGTTCTTTTTCTCAGAGGACGATATATGGGGTCCAGATCGATGTGTTGTTGATAGAGTTCCGGCTGGAATGCCATGCTTCTAGGAATTCTCGTGTGTGTCTCTGTTTGTCTTGTCCGAAGATGGATGTGTTGTCCCAATCAAAGTGGTGTCCTTCCTCATCTGTATGTAAGGATACAAGTGAGAGAGGGTCATGTCTTTTTGTGGCTAGTTGATGTTCATGTATCCTGGTGGCTAATTTTCTGCCTGTTTATCCAATGTAGTGTTTGTAACAGTTCTTGCAAGATGTTTTGTAAATGACATTTGTTTTGTTTGTTGTCTGTGCAGGGTCTTTTAAGCTCATTAGCTGCTGAGAAATCGATGGACTGTGTTCATTAGATACCAGTTCTTTTTGAATACGCTGTAAAGGTGATTTTCCTCTATAAGAAAACAACGCATACAGACCAAATACTGAACTACAGAAGCAATCATCCCACACCCACAAACAAAGTTGCATCAGAACATCATTTCAATGAGCCACCACTGCAGCACAGAGGAACTACGCAGAGCAAAGGAAAATCATCTATGCAGTGTATTCAAAAAGAATGGGTATCCAATGAACACAATCCGTTGATTTCTCAGCCACAAACCCAAACAAGCAGACAAAATGCACCCAGAATCCCTAGCCACTATGCCCTACATCAAAGACATCTTGGAATTGACTGCCAGGCTACTCAGACCTCTGGGCATCATTGTAGCCCGCAAACCCACCAACATACTAAAACAGCAGCTAGGGAACTTGAATGACCCTATACAGACAACAAGCAAAACTAATGCCATTTACAAAATACCTTGCAAGAACAGTAACAAACACTACATTGTACAAACAGGCAGAAGACTAGCCTGGACACCATCTACCACCCTCTGAGAAAAAGAACTGGAAATGACATCGCCAACACAGGAAATTACATCATCAACCCAAGAAAACCTAAACACACAAATAGAAAGCAGACATAACACCAGCGCTTCACCGGAGGCTCACTGTTGTTACCTAGTATGGTAATGAAACATCTGAAAATGAACCTTCCAGCTCAATGAGCAAATTTACATTCATTTATCTACCTTTATGCATTTTAAGTATCTCCTTCTCTGTAAAAATTGACATTTTTTGAAGATGTCACCATCTATTTCCCTACATTCCATATATTCATGTTCCTCTTTACAGTATGTCTCCCATCAGCTGCGGTTCCACACGTAGGCTGCCTTGCTGATCTTTGAGGGGTCCTATTCTCTCCCTAGTTACCCTTCTGTCCTTAATGTATTTGTAAAAACCCTTTGGATTCTCCTTAACTCTATTTGCCAAAGTTATCTCATGTCCTCTTTTACTTCCTGATTTCTCTCTTAAGTATACTCCTACTGCCTTTACATTCTAAGGATAAACTAGATCTCTGCTGTCTCTACCTGACATATGCTTGCTTCTTTTTCTTAACCAAGCCCTCAATTTTTCGAGTCATCCGGCATTCCTTCCACCTACCAGCCTTTCGTTTCACCCTAACAGGAATATATTGTCTCTGGACTCTCACTATCTTATTTTTAAAGGCTTTCCATTTTCTAGCTGTCCCTTTACCTGTGAACATCTGCCCCCAGTCAGCTTTCGAAAGTTCTTGCCTTGTATATCAAAATTGGCCTTTTTCTAATTTAGAACTTCAACTTTTAGATCCGGTTTATTCTTTTCCATCACTATTTTAAAACTAATAGAATGATGGTCACTGACCCCAAAGTGCTCCTGCACTGACACCTCAGTCACCTGCCCTGCCTTATTTCCCAAGAGTAGGTCAAGTTTTGCCCCTTCTCTCATAGGTACATCCACATTCTGAAGATTTTCTTGTACACACTTAGATTAGATTACTTACAGTGTGGAAAGAGGCCCTTCGGCCCAACAAGTCCACACCGACCCGCCGAAGCGCAACCCACCCATTCCCCTACGTTTACCCCTTTGCCTAAGGCTATGGACAATTTAGCACGGCCAATTCCCACACAGACACGGGGAGAATGTGCAAACTCCACACAGTCAGCCGCCTGAGTCGGGAATTGAACCTGGGTCTCTGGCGCTGTGAGGCAGCAGTGCTAACCACTGTGCCACCATGCCGCCCACATATTAGATTACTTACAGTGTGGAAACAGGTCCTTTGGCCCAACAAGTCCACACCAACCTACCGAAGAGCAACCCACCCAGATCCATTCTGCTACATTTACCCCTTCACCTAACACTACGGGCAATTTAACGTGGCCAATTCACCTAACCTGCACATTTTTGGACTGTGGGAGGAAACCGGAGCACCCGGAGGAAACCCACGCAGACACAGGGAGAATGTGCAAACTTCACACAGACAGTCACCTGAGGTGGGAATTGAACCCGGGTCTCTCTGGTGCTGTGAGGCAGCAGTGCTAACCACTGTGCCGCCCACATAACAAATTCCTATTCATCTACACTCTAACACTATGGCAGTCCTAGTCCATGTTTGGAAAGTTAAAATCCCCTTCCGTAAACACCCGACTTTTGTTGTAGATTACCGAGATCTCCTTACAAAATTGTTTCTCAATTTCCCGCTGACTATTGAGGTGGGTGGGGGGTTAGTGGTCTGTACACAATCCAATAAGGTGATCATCCCTTTCTTCTCAGTTACACCCCAACAACTTCCCTGGACATATTCCCAGGAATATCCTCCCAACTTACAGCCATAATTACATCCTTATCAAAAACACCATTCCCCTGGGCGGCACGGTGGCACAGTGGTTAGCACTGCTGCCTCACAGCGCCTGTAGACCCGGGTTCAATTCCCGACTCAGGCGACTGACTGTGTGGAGTTTGCATGTTCTCCCCGTGTCTGCGTGGGTTTCCTCCGGGTGCTCCGGTTTCCTCCCACAGTCACAAAGATGTGCGGGTCAGGTGAATTGGCCAAGCTAAATTGCCCGTAGTGTTAGGTAAGGGGTAAATGTGGGGGTATGGGTGGGTTGCGCTTCGGCGGGTCGGTGTGGACTTGTTGGGTCGAAGGGCCTGTTTCCACACTGTAAGTCTAATCTAAGTCTAATCTAATCTTCCTCTCTTGCCCTCCTATCGTTCCTATAGCAGTTATACCCTGGAACATGAAGCTGCCAGTCCTGCCCATTCATGAGCCACATTTCTATAATTGCGATGATATCCCAGTCCCATGTTCCTAACCATGCCTGAGTTCATCTGTCTTCCCTGTTAGGCCTCTTGCATTAAAATAAATGCAGTTTAATTTATCAATCCTACCTTGTTCTCTGCTTTGTCCCTGCCTGCCCTGACTGTTTGACTCGCACTCTTAATTTACAAGGGTTCCCCAGTGTATGTTCTCAGTCTGGTTGAAGTCTTGCACAAACTTAAGGGTTGGAGACCAGAGCAAATCTTCTTAAAGACAGGTTCTGCAATGGTAGATACAGCTGCACCAGTAATGACCTCCATGAGAACTGGGTGACCATTTAACCAGACAATAAATTTAATTGGTTCTGATTTGGATGTTGCTAAGCAATTTAATTGTTCCAACCCACATGTGGGTGGACTTGCCTGGATACCAGCCTATGAGTTTTCTTATTTTAGTCAGGCCTTGTAGGACTCCTTTGTTGTCTCGAGTCCTCATACTGGTAGCAACTACGATGTCTTACCGACCCAGATCCTCAGAATGTTTTAGCCTCTTGGCCAAGGTTTGGCTTTGTGGTGGGGTTCTGCTGTGGTTTAGCCTGAGATCCCTCTGCTCAGGATATGCCCTGTGTGAGGCTCTGTGATTGCCTTCACTCAAGTGGTATTCCCCAAGCTCAATCAAACAGGTAAGAATGTCCACTTCCATTGGGATGCCCTGTAGATCTCCTGCTCTACTTGCCACATTTTCTAATGACAAAGCTGCCTGTAGTGTCTGTTTGAAGTTCATTTGGGCTTCACCTAGTAGGTACTTTTACATGATTACGTCATTAATCCCATATGCCGAGTGGTTTCTCAGCAATTCATTCAGGGTTAACCTAAAGTCACATGCCTTCTGCCATTCACCTTAACCTCATCAGGAATCCCGATATAGATACCCCCGTTCACTAACAGCTGAATAAAATCATTAGTGTCTCAGAATTAGAGTTTGGGATCGTAATATTCCTTAACGAAATCTGTCAACTCTTTGAAGGTTTTAGTGTCTGGTACTTCTGGGAAAATTAAGACCCTTATAATCGGAAATGCTTGAAGTCTGCAAGCAGTCAGAAGGATTACTTGTTGTTTTTCATCTGCTCCAATGTCATTGCCTGGAAAAATATCACATTGTTTCCACATACTGGGTCCAGTCTTTGATGGCAGGATAAAACAAATCAACCTTCCCAAATAAAGGCATGATGTCAGAAGTGCTTACCCCAACTCAAAGATCACTGTTACAAACAGGCACATATTGTTGTATCCTACTGCCAGCGCTCAGAGTGAGGAAATGTCTGAACTCTTTTTTTTAGTGAACAAGGATGTTTGACCCTCCTGTTTTTTTTTCTTCTTTTTATTATTTTTTCTCCCTTATTTTTCCTTTTTATTACTCCACACTACCGCCTAACTGCGGTAGTGCTAATTTATCCCCTCCGCACCCATGTTGTGTGCGCGCAGGTGTGAGACACAAGGTGTATGAATCTTTATTCAATTTCCACCATCAGGAAGAAAAGAAACACCCAAATGGCCAGTGACAAGCAGTGCCTTTCACACAAAGGGCAGTACTGTGTGATCAAACAGTGAAGGGGTGGGCAGGGATTAAACCAAAATAGAATTGGAGGGGGAAATAATACACTCCACTCCCTGCGGCGCCCACCTCTCCCTGAACAGTGCAAGGGTGTTGGTGGACAGCGCGTGCTCCTTTTCCAGAGACATCTGGGCTCTGAATCCTGTTTATTTTCTTTATTTTTTTTCTTTCTTCAAACAATGAAGGGAGGGTATCTCCTGTTTATATTTTTTTTCTTGTGATCACCCACTCCTGTTAATTTCTTTTGTATTTTTTCTGTTTTTTTAAACCTCTCACATTACTGCCTAACTGCGGTAGTGCTTATTTTTTCCCCAGTACCCATGGTGTGTGTGTGCAGGTGTGAGACATAGTGAGAGACACAAAGTGCACGAATCTTTATTCAATTTCCACCACCAGGAAGATAGGAAAACACTCAAATGGCCAGTGACAAGCAGTGCCCTTCACATCAAAGGGCAATGTTATGTGATCAAACAGTGAAGGGGAGAGCAGGGACTAAATCAAAATAGAGTTGGAGGGGGAAATAATACACTCCACTCCCTGCGGCGCCCACCTCTCCCTGAACAGTGCAAGGGTGTTGGTGGACACCGTGTGCTCCTTTTCCAGAGACACCCGGGCTCTGAATCCTGTTTATGTTGGTCAATCAGGACTTCCTGATTGGTGCAGCTAACAACCACAATCAAGGATCTCATAATCAATGAGATTACTGATTTCAACCTGGAACTCCTTCCCAGGTATCTGCGGATTTTATATGTATAACACCCAACCAAAGATAAGATTTCAGCCTTTAACAGATTCTTAGGTGCCATAGATCTGTGCTTCAGGGTATGTGTCTCCATGATAAGAGAGCATAAAGCCAATCATTGATATCCTTTTTTCTCCCCCAGAAACAGCTCCCTCCCTTGCTGATATGGGAATTGCAATCAAGGCTGTAATAGCTGTGGGAAAAGGTCTGGAACAGAATGTTGGGGAGGATTCAGTGCTGCTAACTGAGGATGACAAACTGATCCAAACCTGCTGCTGGGTTACCCTGCGGGTAAGTTCTTCCAAGAACCTGGTACCATGGATGAGGAGGCAGTGAAGTGTGAAAACGTGGTGCATTGTGAGTTGTCCCCATTACAGGATATGGACTAATTTCTTACATAAACAATGACTCAGTGTGTTTGGTATTTCTGTAATTTACTAAATACAGTGAACAATTCAAGAAAAATAGGAGTCCACAACAGGTTGGAAAAGAGATTTTTAAAAAAATGATGGAAAGCAAGTATTAAATGATGCAAAGATGGGGTCACAACGGGAAGAAAAGGGATATCAAAATGTACAGCATAGGTTTCTGCGAAGATGGTATGAAATGATAAAAACTGAAGCAGGTTACGCTATAATCAAAGCAACATCTCGCGTGGAAGGAGGCCATTTGCTCCATTGGACCTGCTTGAAAAATGCACACTTTGTTAGAATCTCTCTAACCCAATGAGTTCCTCATCTAAAGTATTTGTCCAAATCTTTAATGGTATGAGTTATAAACCAGCTTCCACTATTTTCTCAGGCCATGTTCAGAACATGGAAACTATGAAAAACACATACCCCATCTTCCCTATCAATTACCAATCATTGTGGTCCTATGGCTTCTGGTTATTGATGCACTCACCAGTGGGAAGAACCTTTCAGAAAGTTTTTTCTCATAATTTTGAAAACGTCTGCTCAGTCATCTTTGGTTTACTGTTCCCAAGAGAACAATCAATGTTTTCAACTTCTATTCTTCACTGAAATCCCTCCTATCTGCTGGTAAATCTCCTCTGTATCCTTTCTAATACGATTATTGATCTTTATTGACGTGTGCTGGTCACAATTACCCACAAACGCGAGTTGAGTTGAAGCAGTGGTTTTTAAAGTTCCAGCATGGTGTCCTTGCTGTTTTATGTATCTCCTGATAAATCCAAGAAACACTTTTTAAAAAAATATATCATTCAGTTGCCGTGCTGTCTTTAAGTATTCTTGTGTATGGACACTAATGGCTCTCTTGCTCATCTATGCTTTCCAAAATGGTATCATTTATAGTATTGTGATTTTCCATGTTAGTCTCCCCACATACACTCTCTTCACGCTGCTCCATGTTGAGCTAAATCTTCCATGCTTCAGCCTTTTCCCAATATCTCCATCTTGAAACCGAACACTATCTTCACTGCAACTGATTACTTTGCCAGAATTGTAAATTTTATAATGCCACTCCTGAGTGAGATTGTTTATAAAATTTGCAAGAGTGTTGGAGCCAACTTTGGTCTGGCAACCATCTATCCTTCCTTGCCATGAATTTCCTGTCATTGACTGAGTACTGTTGAATTCATGATGTCCACATCTCCTAAATTCGTGCACCTTCATAAAAGCCTTTTGTGTGGCACTTAATCAAATATCAAAGTCCATTGACTTGATCAATTTCTCTGTTATATCAGCGAATAATTCTCTGAAGTTACTCAGACACAATATTCCTTTAAGAAGGCTGACTTCTGTGATTTAATCAGGGTTTTCCAAATTAAATTAAAAAAAATATTGCGCATGCTGGAAATCTGAAATAAAAACAAAGTCTTGGAGAAACTCAGCAGGTCTGGCAGTATGTGTGTTTCGAAGCTGGTATGAATCTAGGCTTCTGGAGAAAGGCCATACTGTAATATAGAACAGTACAGCACAGAAACAGGCCTTTCAGCCCACCATGTCTTTTCTGACCATAATACCATTCTAAACTAGTCCCATCTGCCTGCACATGGTCTCTATCCCTCTATTCCATGTCTGTTCATGTGTCTATCTAAATGCCTCTTAAACTTTGCTTCTACCACCTCTCCCAGAAGTGCTTTCCAAGCTCCTACCACCTTTGCATTAAAAAAACTATCCTTGCACATCTCCTTTAAACATTTCCCTTCTCATTTTAAACCCCTGGGAAAGAGACTTTGATTATCCACCCTATTCATGCTTCTCACAATTTTATCGGATTGCCCCTCAGATCCGACGCCCTAGCGAAACAATCAAAGTTTGTCCGACCTCTCCTGTAGCTAATATACTCCAATCCAGGCAACGTACCGGTAAACCTCTTTTGCATCCTCTTCAAACCTCCACATCCTTCTGATCATGTGGTATCCAGAACTGCACAATATACTCCAAAAAATAGCCTCACTGAGGTTTTATATAGCTACAATATGACTTGCCAACTTTAATAGTCAAGGCCCCGAAGGATGAAGGCAAGCGTGTTATATGTCTTCTTTACCATGTTATCTACTTCTGTTGCCACTTTCAGAGAGCTATAGAATTGGACCCCAAGATCCCTCTGCATATCAATGGTGCTAAGGATCCTACCATTTAATGTGGACTTCCTGTTTGTATTTGATCTCCTAAAATGCATCCCTCAAATGTCCGGATTAAACTCCATCTGCTATTTCTCTGTCCAACTTTCCAACTGATCTTTTCACAACCTGCCTCACTATCCACAACTGCATCAATTTTCATGTTGTCTGCAAACTTACCAATCAGACCTTATGCCAGAAACATCGATTCTCCTGCTCCTTGGATGCTAGCTGACTTGCTGCGCTTTTCCAGCAACACATTTTTCAGCACTGATCTCCAGCATTTGCATTCCTCACTTTCTCTTATAACGATCTCTGTCAAGTACTCAGGAATCTCCTTCCTCACCTCCCTCAGTATCATGAGATAGATTCCATCAGGTGCTGGGGACTTATCTGCCCTTAATGTTTTACAAGACACCCAACAATACTATCTTCTTCTATATCAACATGCCCTAGAATATCAACATGCCCCTCCCGAATTTTACCAACATCCCTTTAGGTGAATACCGATGCAAATTGCTCATTAAGGACCTCATCCAACTCCTCTGGCTGCATACATAAAGTCCCTCTTTGTCCATGAGTGGACCTACCCTTTCCTTAGTTACTGTCTTGCTCCTAATATACTTAGAACATATTTTAGGATTTGTCTTAATCCTAATTGCCAAGGACATTGTGTGGCCCCTTTTTGCCCCTCTAATTCCTTGTTTAAGTTCTTTCCTGTTTCCTTTATAATTTCTCAAGGATCTTGTCTGATTTCAGTTTGTAAACCCTACCTATGCACTTTATTCTTTTTGACTGATATTTCAATATTTCTTGTTTCTGAATTTTGCCATCCTTATCTTTCATCCTTGAAGGAGCATGCTGGTCCTGAACTCTGATCAATGGGCCTTTCAATGTTAGATTTACCCCAATCAGCCATCTCCAACCTAATTTCTCTAGCTCCTATCTAATACTGTTGTAATCAATCTTACTTGAATTCACAGCTTTCGCCCAAGGACCAGTGTTATCTTTATCGATAAGTATTTTAAAACTGACAGAATTATGATCACTGTACCTAAGACGCTCTCCCATTGAAACTTGGGTCACCTGGCCATTGCCTAGTACAACATCTAATACTGCCCCTTCCCCAGTTGAACTATTTACATAAATAAAAGCAAATTACTGCAGATGCTGGAATCTGAAGCCAAAAGAGAAAATGCTGGAAAATCTCAGTAGGTCTGGCAGCATCTGTAAGGAGAGAAAAGAGCTGATGTTTCGAGTCTAACTGACCCTTTGTCAAAGCTGGGGACTATTTACATATTGTTCCAAGAAACTGACTCGGTTCAGCATTAAATTTGTTATTCTCTTCAGATGCTGTGGAATCTGCTGATTTATTCCAGCACTTTGTCTTCTCAAATGCAAGTTCATTTTATCCTTGATAGTGGTTTAAATCACTTCTCCAAACCTTGTTCGTAGACTTGCCTCTAGTTCCCTGGTTTGCCCCCTTATCCTAATCTTGACAGGTGAAATAGTATTAACCACCTTTAGTCTGATGAGGTTTATTCCAATATTGAATGAAGACTGAAAGATCCCTCACCCCCCAAGTCACCAATGATTCTGTCACCTTTACTTTGAGCAGAAATTTCCAATACAATGACTTGTAGACAGGTTCCAGTCAGCTTTGATGCCTGAACAGTTGAATAACTTGGATATGGTGTTATTTTTCCATTGGATTACACCCAGTGCTGATGTTTAGCAGTTGAAAACTGGTTCCATTCTCTCAATTAACATATTGGACATTTGTTAAGATGGAGTGCGGCCAACGTTCATTGTAATATTTTGCTGGGTGCATGCTTTTGTCGAGGCTCTGGAAGGTGGCCAGAGACTCTCATCAAAGCAGAAGTCAGGGGAAGGTGTGATAGCTTTTCTTTCCTTGTTGCCAGGAGCTGGGGTTACTGCTGGGACACCTGGTGGAGCTTGGACTTTCACCCCACACCTCTGCAAATTCGGCTCACCTGCTGTCTACGGCACAGATACAAAACACCGCAGGAATTTTCCTGGACATGCTTCTGAAATGTCGGCACTGGGTGAGTGTTAACGATTCAAGGAGACTGAGGGGACTGGAGAAAGAGAATACTACATCAGTGAAACAGTAACAAATCAAGGGGGTATGGCAGTAATACTGAGCAACTATTTGGATAACAATATTCAGAGTGGAACAGAAAGGGGCAAATGTATAAGCACAGAAACAGCAGTAAAAAAGGTCAAAGGGGGAGAGATGGTAAAAAGGCAAAATTAATGTCCTTTTACATTTATGTGCGTGGTATTCGGAACAAAGTAAATGAATTAATTATACAAATGTCAGTTAATGATCTATCATCATTGCAAAGACATGATTACAAGGAGGTCAAAGTTGGGAATTGAATATTCAGGGGAATGTGACTATTTGAAAAGACAGACAGGAAGAAAAGAGTGATGGGATAGCATTGTTGGTAAAGGATAGCACAAGTACAAAAGTAAGAAATGGCCTTGAATTGGAAGCTGTAGAATCCTCAAGGGTAGAGGTAAAAAATAGTCTATAGCAACCCCCAACAGTAGTTATACATTGGGACAGAGAATAAATTAGGAGATAATGAAACGGTAGAACAAAATGGCATGTTAATCACAGGTGACTTCAATCTTTCCATTGGTTGGGATAGTCAGATTAGCAGAGATAGCCATGAGGAAGAAATCATAAATGTATTCAGAATATTTTCCTAGAGCAATGTGCTGGTGATGCATAATGAGGCAAGTTTAATAAGTGATGTCAAAGTAAAAGATCTCCTCGGAAACAGTGACCATAACATGGCAGAATTCAGCATTCAGTTTGAGAGTGAGAAACCCAGCCAGAAATAACTACATTACGCATAAATAAGGATAATTGCAAAGGAATGAGGGCAGAGCCTGGACTGGGAAAGGAGTTTAGCAGCAAACTCCGGTTTAGGGACAATGGCTGACATTTAAGAAAATAGTTCATGGCTCACTGGAAACATATATCCCAGTGAGAAAGAATGATTAAGAAGAGATAAGCCAACTATGGTAGTTAAGGATATGACCAAATTGAAAGAAAATCAATCATAGAACATAGAAATGTACAGGCCCTTTGGTCCACGATGTTGTGTCAAGGATTATTCCTCATCTAAAATGAAATAACCTAACCTATGCACTGCTGTCCATGTGCATGTCCAGCACTCGCTCAAATGTTCCTAATGACTCTACTTCCACCACAACTGCTGGCAATGCAATTCCATGCATTCACAACTCTCTGCATAAAGAACCTACCTCTGACATCTCCTCCATACCTTCCTACTAATATCTTCAAATTATGACTCCTCATGGCGGTCAATCCTGCCCTGGGGAAAAGTCTCTGGCTATTGATTCTATCTATTCCACCCATTATCTTGTGTACCTCGATCAGGTCTCCTCTCTTCCTCCTTCTCTCCGAGAGAAAAGTCCAAGCGTAGTCAACCTCTCTTTGTAAGACAAGCCCTCCAGTCCAGGTAGCATCCTGGTAAACATTCTTTGCACCCTCTCCAAAGCCTCCGTATTTTTCCTATAATAGGGTGACCAGAACTGGACACAATATTCCAAGTGTGGTCTCTACAGGGTCTTGTAGACCTACAGCAAAATCTCGTGGCTCTTAAACTTGATCCCCCTGTTAATGAAAGCCAAAACACCATATATGTTCTTATCAACCCTATCCACTTGGGTGGCAAATTGAGGGACCTGTGCACTTGAATACCAAGATCCCTCTGTTCCTTTACACTGCCAAGAATCCTGTCTTTAATCCTATATTCATCTTTCAAGTTTGACCTTCCAAAAAGCATCATTTTGCATTTATCCAAGTTCAACTCCATCTGCCATTTCTCAGCCCATCTCTGCATCCTTTCTATGTTGCGCTGCAGCCTGCAATAGCCCTCGATACTATCGATGAGACCTCCAACCTTTGTGTCGTCGACAAATTTACTAACCCACCCTCAACCTCCTCATCTAAGTAATTTATGAAAACTACAAAGAGCAGAGGCCCAAGAACAGAACCCTGCGGGACCCCACTCAACACTGACCTCCTGGCAGAATGCTTTGCATCTACAACCACTCTCTGCCTTCTGTCAGCCAACCAATTCTGAATCCAGACAGCCAAATCTCCCTGTATCCTATACCTCCTGATTTTATGAATGAGCCTACCATGGGGAGCCTCACCTTGCTGAAGTCCATATATACCATATCCACTGCTCGACCTTCGTCTACCTGTCTCGTCACCTTCTCAAAGAACTCAATAAGACTTGTGAGGCATGACCTGCCCCTCACAAAGTCATGCTGACTGCTTTTAATCACACTACACTTTTCTAAATAGTCATAAATCCTATCCCTCAGAATTCTTTCCAAAACCTTACTGACCACAGATGTAAGACCGACTGGTCTGTAATTGCCAGGGATTTCCCTATTCCCCTTCTTGAAAAGAGGAACAACACTCACCTCCCTCCAATCCTCTGGTATGACTCCTGTGGAGAGTGAGGAAGCAAAGATCTTTGCCAGTTGCTTAGCAACCTCCTTTCTCACTTACTGGAGCAAACTAGGATAAACTTGGCCTGGCCCTGGGGACTTATCAACCTTAATGTTTGCCAGAATTTCCAGCACATCACCTTCATCAATCTTGATCTGTTCAAGCCAGTTTCCCAGTTCCTCAAAGTTCTCATTCACAACAAGCTCCCTTTCCTTAGTGAAAACTGAAGCAAAAAATCCATTTAGGGCTTCCCCTATCTGCTCAGAGACCATGCGCAAATTCTCTACGCTATCCCTGACTGGCCCTACCTTCTCCCTAATCATTCTCTTATTCCTCACGTATTATTCCTCATATAATGTGAAAAAGATTAGTGTTAAACCAGAAGATTGGGAAGGATTTCTGAAAGTGGCACAGAAGTCGATTTAAAGATAACCAAAAGAAAAATGGAGAAGATAAATCTTTGAGGGTAAACCTACAAGGAATATCAGGGTAGACAGCTCATGTTTTTTTGAAATATATGAAAAGGAATAGAGAGGCAAAACTGAACCTAAGCCCCTTGAGAATAAGGATTAGATAATATTCGGCAACAAAAGGAAGACAACTATCAAGAAAAGATACTCTGCGAACTTGTAGGGCCAAAGACTGAAAGGTTCCCTGAACCTGATGGGATGGATCCTAGGATAGCAAAATAAGTAACTATAAAAATAGTGGCTGCACTGTTAGTAATCTTCTAAGAATGGTTAGATTCCAGAAGAGACCCAAAGGATTGAAAAACTGCCAATGCATATCTATTAAAAAAGAAGCGGCAAAAACCAGCTATGGATAGAAGATTAGCTAACTCATCAAGGACTAGAGAGTTGGGATAAAGGAGGCATTTTCAGGATGGCACCAGTAACTAGTGAAGTGCTACAGAGATCATAGCTAGGCCCTCATATTTTTACGATGTATGTTAATGATTAGAATGGAAAATATGAATGTGCTGTTGCCATGTTTGCAGATGACACAAAAATTGGTGGAAAGGTAAGTGCTGAGGATGACACAAAGAGTCTGCATAGGAACATAGACAGGTCAAGAAAGTGGATAAAAGCTTGACAGATGGAATATAGTGTGGGGCTATGCATCTTCAGCAGGAAGGATAAAATATAGATGAAAATTATTTAAATGAAGAAACACAGCAGAAAGCTACGGATGGATTTGTGAGTCATTCTGTATAAATCACAAAATGCTAGCATCCAAGTTTAGTCACATAGGGAAAACTAATGAAAGTTGGCCTTCATTTTAAAGGGAATAGAGTATAAAAGTAGGGGAGTTTTTATTAAAACTATTTAAGACATTAGTCAGACCACAGCTGAAATACTGTGAACAGTTTTGGGACCCTTCCTAAGGAGATGAATCTAAGGACACTAGCTTTGGAGGCAGTGCAGAGAAGGTTCACCAGGCTGATTCCAGGTATGGAGGGACTGTTTTACAAGGAGAGATTGAGTAGGTTGTTGTCTGTAGTCATTTAGAAAAACTTAGAAGAATGAAAGGTTACCGTATTGAAATATACACGATTCTTAGGGGATTTGTCAGGGTAAAAAATGAGGTCTGCAGATGCTGGAAATCACAGCTGAAAATGTGTTGCTGGTTAAAGCACAGCAGGTTAGGCAGCATCTCAGGAATAGGGAATTCGACGTTTCAAGCATAAGCCTGATGAAGGGCTTATGCTCGAAACGTCGAATTCCCTATTCCTGAGATGCTGCCTAACCTGCTGTGCTTTAACCAGCAATACATTTTCAGATTTGTCAGGGTAGATGTGGAAAGGTTGTTTTTCACTGTGGAACAGTCTAGATCCAGGGGGCATAAGCTCAGAATAACAGGTTTCCCATTTAAGAAGGATGTCTCCTTTTAGAGGAATGTGGCTCTGTGGAATCCTTTACAGCAAAGGGCGGTAAAGGCTGGATTATTCTGCATATTTAAAACCTGAGATAGATCAATTTTTAAGGACAGCTAATGGCAAGCTGGCTTTCATAGTGAGAAGATTTGGGTATTAGAGTAAGGATATCTTGCAGCAATTATACAGGGCCTTGGTGAGGCCACATCTTGAGTATTATGTCTAGTTTTGGTCTCCAAGTCTGAGGAAGGACATTCTTGCTATTGCGGAGCCCAGCGAAGGGTCACCAGACTGATTGCTGGGATGGCAGGACTGACATATGAGGAAAGACTGGATTGACTGGCCTTGTACTCGCTGGGATTTAGAAGAATGAGGGGGGACCTCAAAGAAACATAAAAACATCCTGGTGGGACTGGAAGAATGTTCCTGATGTTGAAATTTACATATACGATTTTGGTGTGAACATAGGAGGTAAAGTTAGTACGCTTGCAGATAACACCAAAATTGGAGATGTAGTGGACAGTAAAGAAGGTTATGTCAGAGTACAACGGGATCTTGATCACAATGGGCTGAGGAGTGGCAGATGGAGTTTAGTTTAGATAAATGTGAGGTGCTGCATTTTGGAAAAGCAAATCTTAGCAGGACTTATACACTTAATGGTAAGGTCCTAGGGAGTGTTGCTGAACAGAGAGACCTTAGAGTGCAGGTTCATAGTTCCTTGAAAGTAGAGTCGCAGGTAGGTAGGACAGTGAAGAAGGCGTTTGGTATGCTTTCCTTTATTGGTCAGAGTATTGAGTACAGGAGTTGGGAGGTCATGTTGCGGCTGTACAGGACATTGGTTAGGCTACTGTTGGAATATTGCATGCAATTCTGGTCCCCTTCTTATCGGAAAGATGTTGCGAAACTTGAAAGGGTTCAGAAAGGATTTACAAGAATGTTGCCAGGGTTGGAGGATCTGAGCTACAGGGAGAGGCTGAACAGGCTGGGGCTTTTTTCCCTTGAGCATCGGAGGCTGAGGGGTGACCTTATAGAGGTTTACAAAATTATGAAGGGCTTGGATAGGATAAATAGACAAAATCTTTTCCCTGGGGTCGGGGAGTCCAGAACTAGAGGGCATAGGTTTTGGTTAAGAGGGGAAAGATATAAAAGGAACCTAAGGGGCAACTTTTTCATGCAGAGGTTGGTACGTGTATGGAATGAGCTGCCGGAGGAAGTGGTGGAGGCTGGTACAATTGCAGCATTTAAAAGGCATCTGGATGGGTATATGAATAGGAAGGGTTTGGAGGGATATGGGCCAAGTGCTGGCAAATGGGACTAGATTAGGTTAGGATATCTGGTCGGCATGGACGAATTGGACCGAAGGGTCAGTTTCTCTACTGTGCATCTCTATGACTTAAGTCCAGAACTGGTGGTTACAGCCTAAGAATAAGGGGTAAGCCATTTAGCATTGAGATGAGGAAGAATGTCTTCACTCAGAGTTGTGAATTTGTGGAATTCTCTCCCACAGGAAGCTGTTGGGGCTAGTTCATTAGATATATTCAAGAAGGAGCTGAACATGGCCCTTGCAACTAAACGGATGAAGGAATCTGGAGAGAAGTGTGAATGGAATACTGAAAATGCATGATCAGCCATGATCATGGTGAATGGCAGTGCAGGCTCGAAGGCCAAGTGGCCTATTCCTGCACATATTTTCTATGTTTCTATGTTACCAGTCAGGGAATCCCAGAGTTATAAAGCTAAGGCAGGAAAGTGGAGTTCAGAATAACATCAGCCAAGGTCTCATTGAATAGCAAATGATGCTTACTCGGTTGAATGGTATACTTCTGCTCCTAAGTCTTATGGTCTGGTAATACTCCAAGACATCATGCGTAGTCACTGAATCACAGAACTGAAATTTTAGTTCATCGTTCCATACTTGCCTAGAAAAGCCATTCAGCCAGATTCCACTGTTGAGCTTTTAATCTGTAGTTTTAACGATTATGAAACACATTTTAAGGGTCATTGGACCCACAGCACTTACTCTGATTTCTCTTCACAGATGCTGCCAAACCTCCTGAGTTTTTCCAGCAATTTCAGTTTTTATTTCTGATTTCCTGCATCTGCAGTTATTTCATAAATTAAAAAATGCTGGAAATGTTCTGCCCATGGAGTCTTTATGGCATAGAAAGAGGTTATATGTCCCATCAAGTCCATTTCTCTGTAGATGTTCCCATTTCTCCATTATATCCTTAAAAGTTTATTTCCCTCAAGTGTCCATCCAATTTTCTTCAGAAATTATTCTTTGTCCACTTCACCAGCCAATGAGCATTGCCACTTGCTATGTGAATGTGTTCTTCCTCACATCCCCACAGTTTAGGATGATGGGGAATTTTGACAAGTAACAGCACTGGAGGCTTAGGTGAGTAAGGTGGACCCTTTTCCAGCCAATTAAAATTACAACAAGCACAAAATGGCTATGGGCTGTGATCTGTAGGAGTTATCTCTGTCTTATGATTTGAATATTTCACTGTGGATGGCAATGTCTGTATTGTCTTTCTTTATTGTGAATACAGATTTACAATATTAATTGAGCACTATTCCAATGTCCTCCATGACACACCAGTTACTGACATTGTTCCAAAGAGGCCCGAATCCTTCCTTCAGTTATCCTTTCACACTTCATGTACCTGTTAAAAATCTTTGGGTCTTCATAGATTTTATTTACCCATGTTTTTCATATCTTGCTTGCTTTCTGAATTTCCTTTTTAATTTCAGCCTTAACATTTTCTCCTCCTGTAGGTTTTCTGTAGTGTTGAACACCTTATATTTCATGAGTTTCTGTTTTTATTTCTTTGTCCACATCTTTAACTCCCTTGATACCCAGGAGCCTCTGGAGTTATTCATCCTGCTCTTTATCTTTAACAGAACAGGTTTCCTCAGAACCTTCTTCCACCGATCTAGGCTGATTTAATTTACTTGCAAGTAGCTTTTTGGAGCCACTTCAGCGAAATCATAAATTAGGTCTGAAAAATGAACTTTTCCCCAATTGTGAACTTATATTCCTTGTCTATCTTTATGTTCTTTGCAATAAATTTAAATGAATTATGATCTCATTCATCAACCTGCTCTCTAACTGATGCCCCTTC
This sequence comes from Hemiscyllium ocellatum, assembly GCF_020745735.1. NCBI lineage: Eukaryota > Metazoa > Chordata > Chondrichthyes > Orectolobiformes > Hemiscylliidae > Hemiscyllium > Hemiscyllium ocellatum. Next base: position 58,381,114 of record NC_083424.1, on the reverse strand, counting down.
TACTTGCCCAATTTCATTCTCAGATCATGTTTGAGTACATGTAAATGGACTAAATTTGTTTAAGATATCTGGTTGGCATGGACGAGTTGGGGTGAAGGGTCTGTTTCTGTGCTGGCCATCTCTTTAACTCGATGAGTAACTGAGATTGCCCTATAGTTTTTTCTCTTCTCAGCGATTTGCTGACATATTTACTCTTTTACCCCCTGAATTATGGAGAGTCTGTGCCTGGGAAGAGTGCAGCAATAATGAAGGGCTTTTGTCAGAAATGTCGATTTTCCTGCTCCTTCGATGCTGCCTGACTTGCTGTGCTTTTCCAGCACCACTCTGACATTGGCAACTGTCCCACATGCCATCACAAAATGTCTAAATCTAGAAAATCCCAATGAGACCACCAAAATAACCAGTTTGACTGTCTTACTGTTACTCAGGACAAAAGCTTTTCACAACAGGATTCGTCAGTAACAGTAAAATAATTTGATTTATTGTAACAGCTAACAAAACAGAGACAAAAAAAGAAGGATTTTTAATCTATGACCATGAAACTTGAACTATACCCCATCAAAGCCTGCAATATGCACACATTTAAGACACATTGTTTAACTCAAACATTATGGTTTGCAGATACTGAAGCAGTCCATGCTCAAATGCAACAAGGTCTGGACAATATCCAGGCTTGGGCCAACATGTGGCAAGTAACACTCGTGCCAGACAATGACAATCACCAATAAGAGATGCTCTAACCACTGCCCCTTGACATTCAACAGTATTACCATCACTAAATGCCCATTGTCAACATCCTTGGGGTTACCATTGACCAGAAACTCAACTGGACTCATCACATAAAGACAGTGGCTGCAAGAGCAGGTCAGAGCCTATGGATGCTTTGGCAAGTAACTGACCTCCTGACACCCAAAGTCACAAGGCACAAGTCAGGAGTGTGATGGAATACTCCCTACTTGCCTGGATGGGTGTAGCTCCAACAACACTCAAGTAGCTTGACATCATCCAGGAGGAGAAATTGAGGACTGCAGATGGTGGAGATCAGAGCTGAAAATGTGTTGCTGGAAAAGCACAGCAGGTCAGGCAGCATCCAAGGAGCAGGAGAATCGACGTTTCGGGCATGAGCCCCTCTTCAGGAATTGGCACCACATCTACAAACATTCAATTCCTTCACCACTGGCACTCAGTAGCACTAGTGTTTGTTATATACAAGATGCACTGCAGAAATTCACCAAAGATCCTGAGACAACACCTTCCAAACCCATGACTACATCCAGCTAGAAGGACAAGGGCAGCAGGTACCTGGGAACAACACCACCTGCAAGTTTCTCTCCAAGCCATTCACCATTCTGACTTGGAAATATGCCATCGTTCCTTCACAGTTGTTGGGTAAAAATCCTGGAATTCCCTCGCTAGCAGCAGTGTGGGTCAATCCACAGCAAGTGGACTGCAGCGACTCAAGAAGGCAGCTCACCACCACCTTGTCAAGGGCAAATAGGGATGGGCTATCAATGCTGGCCCAGCCAGCGATGCACGAGTCCCACAAATGAAATGAATGAATAAAAAAATTCTGATGATCAAAAATCCAGACACAAGATGGCAAGTCATTTTTTCACATTCCTTTTTTTCGATGTTTACAATCCTGACTCCGTAAGGTTACTGATCAGATGATCTTGGGTCATTTCTTGATTTTTTTTTCTTTTTCAAGGTTTTGTTTTCCAAAAGGAGAGAAAGATCTTTAGGGCAGAAAATACTGAGTGGGGACTTGTTGAACTGCACAAAGCTGTATTGGATAGATAGGGAGAAACCTTGAGTTTCACAACTTTGGAGCCATATCCTCTGTTTTCCATTGTGATTACAACCCAACCCTCACTCCATGTCTTGTTTGCTGCTGCCAGACCTACTGAGCTACTCTTGCATTCTCTGCTTTTATTCAATGTCATTGAAGAAACCGGATACCAATCAGGTGACCAAGTAAGTCTGCCTCATTGGATACAGGAGATAGAGTTGTGGGTATGTAATCATGTGCCACATGTCAATCTAATTCTCAAGTCCATCCATCCATCCATGTCATGACCAGATGCTGAAACCCAGTCACATGGTGATACAACACAGAAACAGTAACATCAGTTCAACTCATCCATGCCGATTGAGTTGCTCAAATTAAACTGGTCCCACATGTGTGCGTTCAGCCCGTGCCCCTCTAAACCTTTCCTAAATTGTACTTGTCCAAGTGCCTTTTAAATGTTGTGATGCTACCTGCATCTACGACTTCCTCTGGTAATTCATTGCACGTACGAACCACCCCCTGTGTGAAAAAGATGTCCTTCAGGTCTCTTTTAAATCTTTCTACTCTCAACCTAACAATATGCCCCCTAGTTTTGAATTCCCCATCCTCTGGAAAATACTTTTGCTATTCACCTTACCATGCCCCTCATGATTTTATAAACCTCAATAAGGTCACCTTTCAACATCCTACACTCCAGTGAAAGAAGTCCCAGCCCATCCAGCCTCTCCCCATAACTCAAACGTTTCAGTCTTGGCAACATCCTGGTGAATCTTTACTGAACTGTCTCCAATTTAATACCATCCTTCCTACAGCAGGGTGACCAGTACTCCAAAAGAGGCCTCACCAACATCCTGTATAATGTAAACATGATGCCCCAACTCCTATAGGCAATGGTCTGACGAATGAAGGCAAGCATGCCAAATGCCGCCTAAACCACCCTGTCTCCCTGTGAGGTGACTTTCAAGAACTATGTACCTGAACCCCGAGATTTTTCTGTTTGACAATACTATCCATGGCCCTACCATTAAATATAGCAATTTTGCAATAACAAAATGCTTATTTTGCATTTATCCAAATTAAACTCTATCTGCCACTCCTCAGTCCATTAGCCCAATTGATCAAGATCCCTTTGTAATTTTAGGTAATCTTTTCATTGTCAACTCTCCCAACAATTTTGGTGTCAAATACATAGACAGTAAAGAAGGTTTGCAAAGATTACAAAGGGATCTTGATTAAATAGGTCAATGGGCTAAAAAATGGCAAATGGAGTTCAATCTGGATAAATGCGAGATATTGCATTTTGGTGCAACAAACTAGGGTAAGGTTTATACAATTAATGGCAGGGCCTTGTGTAGTGCTGTAGAATAGAGGGACCTGGGTTGCAGGAATATAGTTCTTTCAAGGTTGTCTCACATATAGACAGAGTGATTAAAAGGCATTTGGCACGCTTGCCTTCATTGCTCAATCCTTTGAGTATACAAAGTCATTTTGAGTTTGTACAGGACATTGGTGAGATCTTCTCTGGAATGCTGTGTCCAGTTCTGGTCGCCCATATACAGGAAAGGTATTATTAGGCTGGAGAGGGTTCAGAAGAGATTTCCCAGGACGTTGCTGGGTATGGAGGGTTTGAGTTATAAAGAAAGGCTGGATAGGCTGGGACTTTTTTCACCGGAGCGTAGGGGTTGAAAGGCGACCTGATAGAAGTTTATAAAATAATGAGAGTTAATGGTAGTTGTCTTTTCCCTAGGATGGGGGGTTTCAAGACCAGGGGGCACATTTTTAAGATGAAAGGAGAGAGATTTAAAGAAGACATAAGAGGCAATTTTTTTTACACAGGGTGGTTTGCATGTGGGATAAACTACCTGAGGAAGTGGTGGATGTGGGTACAATTGCAATGTTTCAAAGATATTTGGATAAGTACGTGGATAGGAAGGGTTTGGAGGGATATGGGCCAGGAGCAGACAGTTGAGGCTACTTTAGTTTGGGATTATGGTCGGCATGGATTGGTTGTACCGAAGGGTTTGTTTCCGGGCTGTATGACGCTGTGCCTGATAAATTGTTTATGTAAATAACAAACAACAGTGGACCCAGCGCCAATCCCTGCAGAACACCACTGTTCACAGGCCTCCAATCCAAAAAAATCGACCCTTTACCATCATCCTCTGTCTCCTGCTGTCAAGTCAATTTTTTGTCCAATTGACAAGCTCTCCCTGAATCCAGTGTGATCTAACTATACTAATCAGTCTACCATGGAGCCTCGTCAAATGATTTATTAAAGTCCATGTGCCGTTGTCACTCTTTTTGGTTATGTCCTCAAAAAACTCAGTCAAGTTTAAGAGATACAACAAAGCCATGCTGACTATCCCTCATCAGTCCCTGCCTCTCCAAATGCATGTAAATCCTATCTCTCATAATTCATTTCAACAATTTACCCACCACTGATGTTAGACCCACTGGTCTATGCACACAGAGCACACCCACACTGAAACACAGTCACACGGAGCACATCAGACACTGAAACTCAGTCACATTGTTTTCTATGTAGGTAGGTGCCATGCAACAATGTTTCAGTGTCGATCCGTGCCATGTGACTTTCAGTGTGTAGGTGTGCACCAATCCAAAACTAGAGGACATAGGTTGAGGATGAGAGGGAAAAGATTTAACCTAAGGGGCACCTTTTTCACACATGATTTGGAGATGCCGATGTTGGATTGGGATGTACAAAGTTAAAAATCACAGAATGCCAGGTTATAGTCCAACAGGTGATGAAGGAGCAGCGCTCAAAAAGCTAGTGCTTCCAAATAAACCTGTTGGATTATAACCTGATGTTGTGTGATTTTTAACTTTTTCATGCAGAAGGTGATGCGTGTATGGAATGTGCTGCCAGAGGAAATGGTGTAGGTACAATTCCAACATTTAAAAGGCATCTGGATGAGCATATGAATAGGAAGGGTTTAGAGGGGTATGGGCCAAGTGCTGGCAAATGAAACTAGATTAGTTTAGGATATCTGGTCGACATGGATGAGTTGGACCAAAGGGTCTGTTTCTGTGCTGTATATCTGTGAGTTGATGTGACTATGTTTTAGTGTATGGGTGTGCCCCATTTGACTTTGTGTAGGGACGTGTGTCATGTGACTGTGTTTCACTGTGTGTCTGTGTCAGAATAGTTGAAAATGTGTTGCTGGTTAAAGCACAGCAGGTTAGGCAGCATCCAAGGAATAGGAAATTCGACGTTTCGGGCATAAGCCCTTCATCAGGAATGAGGAGAGTGTGCCAAGCAGGCTAAGATAAAAGGTAGGGAGGAGGGACTTGGGGGAGGGGCGATGGAGATGTGATAGGTGGAAGGAGGCCAAGGTGAGGGTGATAGGCCGGAGTGGGGTGGGGGCGGAGAGGTCAGGAAGAAGATTGCAGGTTAGGAGGGCGGTGTTGAGTTGAGGGAACTGACTGAGACAAAGTGGGGGGAGGGGAAATGAGGAAACTGGAGAAATCTGAGTTCATTCCTTGTGGTTGGAGGGTTCCCAGGCGGAAGATGAGGCGCTCCTCCTCCAGCCGTCGTGATGTTATGTTCTGCCGGTGGAGGAGTCCAAGGACCTGCATGTGTCAGAATAGTGCCAGAAGACTGGAGGATAGCAAATGTGGTTCCCTTGTTCAAGAAGGGGAGTAGGGATAACCCTAGTAAGTATAGGCCGGTGAGTCTCACTTCTGTTGTGGGCAAAGTCTTAGAGAGAATTGTAAGGGATAGGATTTATGAACATCTGGATAGGAATAATGTGATCAAGGATAGTCAGCATGGTTTTGTGAAGGGCAGGTCGTGCCTCACAAACCTTATTGAATACTTTGAGAAGGTGACTAAGGAAGTGGACGAGGGTAAAGCGGTAGATGTGGTGTATATGGATTTTAGTAAGGCGTTTGATAAGGTTCCCCATGGTAGGCTACTGCAAAAAATATGGAGGTATGGCATTGAGGGTGCATTAGAGGTTTGGATTAGGAATTGGCTGACTGGAAGAAGACAGAGGGTAGTAGTTGATGGTAAAGGTTCATATTGGAGTGCAGTTACCAGTGGTGTTCCGCAGGATCTGTTTTGGGACCATTGCTGTTTGTCAATTTTATAAATGACCTGGAGGAGGGGCTAGACGGTTGGATGAGCAAGTTTGCAGATGATACGAAAGTCGGTGGTGTTATTGACAGTGAGGAAGGATGTGGCAGGTTACAGCGGGATATAAATAAGCTGCAGAGCTGGGCAGAAAGGTGGCAAATGGAGTTCAATATAGGTAAGTGTAAAGTGATTTACTTTGGTAAGAATAACAAGAAGATGGAGTACTGGGCTAATGGTCGGATACTTGTTAGTGTGGATGAGCAGAGGGATCTTGATGTCCATGTACACAGATCTCTGAAAGTTGCCACCCAGGTAAAATAGTGCTGTGAAGAAGGCAAATGGTGTACTGGCTTTTATTGGTAGAGGAATTGAGTTCAGGAGTCCTGAGGTCATGTTGCAGTTGTATAAGACTCTGGTGCGGCCGCATCTGGAGTATTGTGTGCAGTTTTGGTCGCCATACTATAGGAAGGATGTGGAGGCACTGGAACGTGTGCAGAGGAGGTTTACCAGGATGTTGCCTGGCATGGTAGGAAGATCGTTTCAGGAAAGGCTGAGGCACTTGGGGCTGTTTTCATTGGAGAAAAGAAGTTTTAGGGGTGACTTGATAGAAGTGTACAAGATGATTAGGGTTGACAATGAGAACCTTTTTCCACGTATGGAGTTAGCTATTACGAGGGGGCATAACTTTAAATTAAGGGGTGGTAAGTATAGGACAGATGTTAGGGGTAGATTCTTTATTCAGTGAGTCATGAGTTCATGGAATGCCCTGCCAGTAACAGTGGTGGACTCTCCCTCTTTATGGGCATTTAAATGGGCATTGGATAGGCATATGGAGGATAGTGTAGGTTAAGTGAGCTTGGATCAGCGCAACATCGAGGGCCGAAGGGCCTGTACTGCGCTGTATTTTTCTATGTTCTGTGTGTGTGTGTGTGTGTGTGCGCGAGCGCACACGCGCCATCTTACTGTTTCGGTGTATGTGTGTGCAGAGACCCACATGGACCACACCCAGACCCTGAAGCACAGTCACATGGAGCATGCCCAGACCCTGAAACATAACCACAGAGTGACCACCAACACATTGAAATATAGTCAAAGGCACACATTGATCCATGAAACAGGAAAATGTAGCTTTTACTAACCTGCCTGTGAATATTTGAACGAATGAGCTTTACTGTCTTTCTTTCAGGGAGTAGTTGAAGGAAGCAGCGCTGGATTCACCAGGTTCTGTGCAGCCCTTCTGAAACGACAGTCTCCAGAATTGCAATCTATTCCTCGACAGATCTTGGAGAAGGTACTTTTGGTCAACCGACTTTGTGGCACAAATGTAAATGCGTTCATTGTTCTTGATTTATTGTCCTCTTACAGTCTAGCTTGATGCTAACACTGTCCAGCAGACAGGGCTGGGTGCAGCCTGTGCCAATGGAGTTACTCTTTCACTGATAACTCAGAACTGTGAATGAGCACAGGTAGTTTCAGCACCACCTTGGTGCAGCCAAATCACTCCAAGTGTGAGCAGCTGTCCCTGGGCCTTGAAACCATGGACACCATTTGGACCTCCCAGTCCTAGTGTGTGTCTCAGGAATTTATGATATTCTCCATTCCAGAGCTTGTTTTGAACCTGGAGGCAAATTAATCAAGAGCTAAACATGACATTTTGGTGGGAGATATACCCTGTGAGCATTTCTTTTTATTAGTTCATCGGATTTGGATGTTGCTGGATGGACAGCAATTACTTTTCACCCCCAATGAGAAGGTAGTGGTCTGCTGTCTTCTTGAATCACTAGAGCCCTTAGTACTGTTAGGGAGCGAGTTGCAGGATTTTGACTTAGCGACAGTGAATGAATGGCAGAACAGGCCAAAATCAAGATATGGTGATTGACTTGGAGAGGGACTTTCAGATGGTGGTGTTCCCATGTAATTGTTGCCCTTGTCCTTCTGGGTGAGAGTGGTTACAGGTTTGGAAGGTGCCAAGGGGGAAGGCTTGCTAAGTTGTTGACAGTGTGGAGAAAGATCTTAGATTGCCAAAGAATTGGTCAGATGGGCAGATCAACTGGCAGGTGGATCACCTTGATAAGTGTGAGGCTATGCACTTCGGAAGAAGTAATAAAACAGATTCTGTCAGGTAGATGGGTTAATGCCAGGAGAGGCAGGCATGTCGTGCATAGAAAATAGAACATTGTAGCGCAGTACAAGCCCTGCGACCCTCAATATTGCGCTGACCTGTGGAACCAATCTTAAGCTTATCTATCTTACACTATTCCATTTTCATCAATCTGTTTATCCAATGACCATTTAAATGTCCTTAAAGTTGGCAAGTCTACTGCTGTTGCAGTTGTGCATTTCATGTCCCTACTACTCTAAGTAAAGAAACTAATTTAAAGCTATGTCCCCTCATGCTAGTCATAACAATCCAAGGAAAAAGGCTCTCACTGTCCACCCTATCCCGCCCTGTGATTATCTTATATGTCCCTTTATATTCATCTCTCAACCTCCTTCTCTCTAACAAAAACAGCCTTAAGTCCCTCAGCCTTTCCTCATAAGACCTTCCCTCCATACCAGGCAACACCCTAGTAAATCTCCTCTGCACCCTTTCCAAAGCTTCCATCTCCTTTCTGTATTGTGGTGACCGGAACTGTATGCAATGCTTCAAGTGTGGCTGCATCAGAGGTTTGTTACAGCTGCAGCATGACCTCGTGGCTCCGAAACTCAATCCCTCTACCAATAAAAGCTAACACACGGTATGCCTTCTTGACAACCCTATCAACCTGGGTGGGAGCTTTCATGGATCAATGCACATGGACACTAAGATCTCTCTGCTCATCTACACAACCAAGAATCTTACATTAGCCCAGTACTCTTTATTCCTGTTGCTCCTTCCAAAGTGAATCACCTCATACTTTCCCGCATTAAACTTCATTTTCCACCTCTCAGCCCAGCTCTGCAGCTTATCTATGTTCCTCTGTAATCTGCAACATTCTTCAGCACTATCCACATCTCCACCAACCTTACTGTCACCCGCAAATTTGCTAACTGATCCTTCTATGCCTTCATCAGGTCATTTATAAAAATGACAAACAGTAGTGGCCCCAAAACAGATCCTTGCGGTACACCACTAGTAACTGAATTCCAAGGTGTATATTTCCCATCAACCACCACCTTCTGTCTTCTTTCAGCTAGCCAATTTCTGATCCAAACTGCTAAATCACCCTCAATCCCACGCCTCTGTATTTTGTGCAATAGTCTAACGTGGGGAACCTTGTTAAACACTTTACTGAAATCCATATACACCACATCAACCACTTTACCCTCATCCACCTGTTTGGTCACCACCTCAAAGAATTCAATAAGGTTTATAAGGCATGACCTACCCTTCACAAAACCTTGTTGACTATCCCTAATCAACTTATTCCTTTCTAGATGATTATAAATCCTATCTCTTATAACCTCCTCGTCTATAATTACCAGGGTTGTCTCTACTCCCCTTCTTGAACAAGGGAACAACATTTGCCATCTTCCAGTCTTCTGGCACTATTTCATTGTAGACAATGATGACACAGAGATCAAAGCCCAAGGCTGTGCAATCTCCTCCCTGGCTTCCCAGAGAATCTTAGGATAAATCCCATCCGGCCCAGGGGACTTATCTATTTTCACAGTTTCCAGAATTGCTAACACCTCCTTGTTGTGAACCTCAATCCCATCTGGTCTAGTAACCTGTATCTCAATATTCTCCTCGACAACATTGTATTTTTCCTGTGTGAATACTGACAGAAATTATTCATTTAACACTTCCCCTATCTCCTTGGACTCCACTCACAACACCTCACAACTATCCTTGATAGTCCTAATCTTTCTCTAGTCATTCTTTTATTCCTGATATACCTATAGAAAGCTTTAGGGTTTTCCTTGATCCTGTCTGCCAGTGACTTCTCATGTCCCCTCCTGGCTCTTCTTAGCTCTCTCTTTAGGTCTTTCCTGACTAACTTGTAACTCTCAAGCACCCTAACTGAGCCTTCATGTCTCATCCTAACATAAGCCGCCTTCTTCCTCTTGACAAGAGATTCTTTAGTAAACTACGGCTCCCTCACTTGACCACTTCCTCCCTGCTTGACAGGTACGTACTTATCAAGGACATGCAGTAGCTATTTCCTGAATGAGCTCCACATTTCAATTGTGCCCATCCCTGTAGTTTCCTTCCCCCATCCTCTGCATCCTAAATCCTGCCAAATCGCATCGTAATTGCTTTTCCCCAGCTATAACTCTTGCCCTTTCCCCTTGTTGGGTTGTCTACATACTGTGTGGAAACCATCCTGCACACATTGGACAAAAACTGACCCATCTAAAGTACTCGATCTTTCGTATTTCCAGTCAATATTTGGAAAGTTAAAGTCTTCCATAGCAACTACCCTGTTACTCTCGTCCTATCCAGAATTATCTTTGCTATCCTTTCCTCTATATCTCTGGTACTATTCAGAGGTCTACAGAAATCTCCCAACAGTGTGACCTGTCCTTTCCTGTTTCTAACCTCAGCCCATACTACCTCAGTAGACAAGTCCTCAAACATTCTTTCTGTCACTGTAATACTGTCCTTGACTATCAATACAACACCTCCCCCTCTTTTACCATCTTCTCTGTTCTTCTTGAAACATCTAAATCTCGAACCTGGAACAACCATTCCTGTCCCTGCACTACCCATGTCTCCGAAATTGCTATAACATCGAAGTCCCAGGTACCAACCCATGCTGGGAGTTCACCCATCTTATTCCGGATGCCCCAGGTGTTGAAGTAGGCACTGTTCAAACCACCTACCTGTTTGCTGATGAACTCTTGCGACCTTGAAACCTCATTTCTGACCTCACTGCCCTGGTAACTAGAACTACAATTTAGGTTCCCAAACCCTGCTGGATTAGTTTAAACCCTCCCAAAGATCATTAACAAACTCCCCCGCCCCCCCACAGGATATTGGTACCCTTCTGGTTTAGGTGTAGACCATCCTGTTTGTAGAGATCCCACCTACCCCAGAAAGAGCCCCAATTATCCAGGAATCCAAAACCCTTCCTCCTGCACCATTCCTGAAGCCACATGTTCAACTCCTCTCTCCCTATTCCTCGCCTCACTAGCATGTGGCATGAGCAAAAACAGAGATAACATCTCTGTTTGTTCTAGCTCTAAGGTTTTCCTACCTATGTCATTGGTGCCTTTGTGGACCATGACCTGGGGCTGTACCCCCTGCCCCTCAAGGATCCCGAAAACATGGGAGCCTTTTGTGGCTATTTCCCTCTCTAACAGAAGTACCATTTTAGATAATGTTGGGGGCGGGGAAATAGCCTCTCAGGGAAGCATAACAGCAGCAGCCAGGCCTGTGGCATCACAACTGGCTCTGCTATACAGCAGGGTCAGGCAAGATCCAAGCGAGCGATAGTGCTGGGTGACTCACTGGTTAGGGGCACGGCAGGCGTTTCTCTGGCTGTGTTCAGGAGTCCAGGATGGTGCGTTGCCTCCCTGATGCCAGGTCAAGGACATCTCGGAGTGGTTCTTAAAGGGGAAGATGTGCAGTCAGAGCTCATTGTGCACGTTGGTACCAACGACCATGAATAGAAAGAGGGGTGAAGTCCTGCAGAGTGAATGCAGGGAGCTCGGAAAGAGGCTGAAAAGCAGCTTGTCGAGGGTAGGGATCTCTGGGTTGCTACCAGTACCACGTGCTAGTGAGGCAAGGAATAGAAAGATAGGGCAGGTGGATGTGTGGCTAAGGAAGTGGTACAGTGGTCAGGGTTTCAGAATCTTGGATCATTGGGTCCTGGTCTGGGGCAAGGATGATGTGTACTAGAGGGATGGGTTGCCCCTAAATTGGAGGGGAACCAGTATCCTCACAGGGAGGTTTGCTGGTGAGACTCGGGAGGGTTTCAACGAGAGTGGGAGGGAGCTGGGAACCAAAGCAGCAGATCAGCAAGTGGAGGGATTGAGGGGAAGGTAGACATTAGGACCAATAAATCAGACATGAAGGACAGGCGGAGATAGGTAAATGAACACCATGGAACTCATGGGCTGATGTGTGTTAATTTCAATGCAAGGAGTGTTATAGATAAGGCAGGTGAGCTTCGAGCCTGGATCATTACGTGGGGCTATGATGTTATGGCCATTACAGAGACTGGGTTGGGAGAGGGATAGGACTGGCTGCTCAATGTTCCAGGTTATTTTTGTTTTAGACGAGATAGAAAGGAAGGTAAAAGAGGTCAAGGAGTTGCATTGCTAATCAGGGAGAATGTCACATCTGTACTCAGAACATATTGAAGAACTCATCCACTGAGGCAATATGGATAGAGATTAAAAAATAAGATATGTTTAATCACTTTGATAGGATTAAAATATAAGCCCCAAAATAGCCACTGAGACATCGAGACACAAATATGTAGGCAGATATGGAAAGATGCAATAAAAACAAAGTTGTCATAGTGGGTGACTTTAACTTCCCCAACATTGACTGGGACTCCTTTAGAACAAGAGCCTTAGATGGGCAGAATTTGTTAGATACATCCGAGAGGGTTTCTTGAAACAATATGTGGATAGTTCACTAAATTTTGTATTGGCTAATTAACCTGACCAGGTGGGTGACCTTTCAGTGGGAGAGCATTTTGGAAACAGTGATCCCAACTCCTTAAGGTCTAGGATAGCTGTGAGGGTACTCAATTGAGGAAGGGCAAATTACGTCAGAGTTAAGCAGGAGCTAGGGTGTGTTAATTGGAGGAGCTATTATCAAACAAGTCCACATTTAACATGGAGGAACTGTTTAAAGACCTGCTGAGAGGTCGGGACCAGCATATTCTAGTAAGAAGGAAGGGCAAAGGTGGCAAGATAACGGACTCTTGGAAAGCAAAGGATTTGTGAATTTAGTCAAAACAAGAAAGAAACGTGTAAGGTTCAGGAAGCTAAAATCGGACAGAGCTTGTGAGGAATATAAAGAAAGTAGGAAAGAACTCAAGCAGGGAATTAGGAGAACAAGGAGAGGCATGAAATGAGCTTGGAAAGTATAGTTAAAGAGAATCCCATGGCATTCTGATGATCCATTAGAAAGAAGAGGATAACTAAGGAGAAGGAAGGATAAAGGGAAGAACATGTGGTTGGAGGCAGAGGTTGAGGGCAAGATCTGAAATGAGTACTTTGTGTTGGTATTCACCCAGGAGAAGGATATGGACGATAGTGAGATTAGTATGGAACATATTAATATGTGAGGGCATCTTGAGATTTAGAAAGAAGTGGTATTGGGTCTCTTGAAGTGAATAAGTCCCCAAGATCTGATAGTATCTATCCCAGGTCATTGGAAGAGGCAAGAGAGGAGATTGCTGAGGCTTTGACCCAGATCTTTGTATCCTCATTAGCCACTGGAGTGATCCCAGAGGACCCATGAGTAGCTAATGTTGTTCCTCTGTTCAAGAAGGGAAATAGGGATAATCCAGGAAACTATAGATCAGTGAGTCTCCCATCGATGGTTGGGAAGCTGTTGGAGAGAAGACTTAGGAATAGGATTTGCATGCACTTGGAAAAGCATGGCCTAATTAGGGACAGTCAGCATGGCTTTGTGTGGGGCTAAACATGTCTTACCAACTTGATTGCATTTTTTGAGGAAGAGACAAAGGTGATCGATGAGGGTAGAGCAGTAGATGTTATCTGTATGGATTTTAGTGAGGCTTTCGACAAGATCCCTTATGGTAGTCTCATTCAGAGGCTTAGGATGTATGGGATCCATGGTAACTTTGATGCATGGATTCAGAATTGGCTTGCACATAGGAAATAGCAGATAATGGTGGAAGAGTGTTTTTTCAAGCTGGAGAACCATGATTAGTGGTATTCCACAGGGATCCATACTGGAACCTCTGCTGGTGGGATATATATAAATGATTTGAATGAAAATATAGGTGGGTGGGTTATTAAGTTTGCAGAAGATACAAAGATCAGTGGAATTATAGATTGTGTAGAAGGTTGTCAAAGAGAACAAAGGGAAATAGATCATTTGCAGATATGGGTGGAGAAATGGCAGATGGAGTTTAATTTGAATAAGTGTGAGGTGGGAGATCAAATGTTAAGGAAAAGTATATAGTTAATGGCAGGACCCTGAACAGCATTGATGAACAGAGAGATCTTGGGGTTTAAGTCCAAAGCTTCCTGAAAGTGACCACGCAAGTAGATAGGGTGGGAAAGAAGGCATATGGCATATTGCATTTATTGGTTGAGGAACTGATTACAAATGTCAGAATGTCAGGTTGCAGCTTTATAAAATTTTGGTTAGGCCACATTTGCATTCAGTTTTGGTCACCACTTTATAGGAAGGGTGTGGAGGCTTTGGAGGGGGTGCAGAAGAGATTTACCTGGATGCTGCCTAGATTAGAGGGTATGAACCATGAGGAGAGGCTAGAGAAACCCAGGTTGTTTTCTCTGGAGCAACAGAGGCCGAAGGGAGAATTGATAGAAGTCTGTAAAATTATGAGATGTGTATATAGGGTTGAAATGTCTAATACTAGGGAGCATGCATTTAGGATGAGAGAGGAAAAGTTTAATGGAAGTGTGAGGGGCAAGTTTATTTACATAGAGTATGGTAGGATTCTGGAGAACACTGCTAGGGGTGGTGGTGGAGGCAGATATAATAGTTTAAGGAACTTCTAGACAAACTCATGAATATACAAGGAATGGAGGGATATGAACTAAGGGCAGGTAGAAGGGATTAGTTTAATTTGATTTCATGTTCAGCACAACATCGTGGGCCGAAGAGCCCATTCCTGTGCTGTATAGTTCTGCGTACGAAGGGAGTACTCAATGAATGGCAGGACACTAGGAAACTCAGAGGAACAGAGAGAGCTCCAAGTGCTTGGCCACACACCCCTGAAAGTGGCTGAACTAATTAATAGGGTAGTTAAGGCTTATGGGATGCTTATCTTTATCAGTCGAGGCATTGATTATAAGAGCAGGAAGGTTATGTTGGAGTTGTACAGGACTTTGGTTAGGCCACAGCTGTAGTACTGTGTACACTTCTGGTCCTATAGGGAGGATGTGATTGCACTGGACGGATTGCAAAGGAGATTCACCAGGGTATTACCTGGCATAGACCATTTCAGTTATGAAGAGAAGGCAGATAATCATCGAATTCTACAGTGTGGAAGCAGGTCATTACATTGACCCTCCAAAGAGCAGACCCTCCCTCTTGCTTTATGCTGTCCCCATTACCCTGCATTTGTTTTGGCCAATCCACCTAACCTGCATATCTTTGGAGTGTCGAAGGAAACCAGAGCACCCTTGTGTACACAGGTAGAACGTGCAAACTCCACAAAGTCACCCGAGGCTGGAATTGAAGTCATATCCCTGGAGCTGTGAGGCAACAGTACTAACTGCTGAGCTACCGTACCACCCTAAGCTTGTGTTATTTTGTTTTGAGCAGAGAAGGTTGAGGGTAGACCTAATGGAGGTGTGTAAAATCATAGACAGGTGGATAGGAAACAGCTGTTCCAGTTAGTCAAAGTGTCAGGAACAAGGGTGTTCACTTGTAAAGTGAAAGGGAAGAGTTTTTGAAGGGCTAGGAGGTGAAAACCTCACAACCTTTAAAAAGTACTTGGTCAATCACTTGAAATGACATAACATTCAAGGCTATGGGCCTAGTGTGGGAAAGTGGGACTAGTGTAGGTAGTAGCGTTTTTTTGACAGTAAAGACTCAGTAGGCTGAAGGGCCTCCACTGTATTGTATAAAGCTTCTTTAATGTTGTTGGACCTGTATTCAACTAGACAAGTAGTAATCACTACATCACACTCCTGACTTGTGCCTTGCAAATGGTGGATAGGCATTGGGGAGTCAGGAGGTGAGTTATTTGCCACAGCATTTTCAGCGTCTGACCTGTTCTTGTAGCCGCAGTATTTGTATGGCTAGTCCAGTTTAATTTCTGGTCTGTGGTATCACCCAGGATGCTGATAATAGGACAGTCAGCGATGGTGACGCCATCGAAGATCAAGGAATAATAGTTACATTCTCTCTTCTTGGAGATGGTCATTGCCTGGCACCTGTGTATTGTGAGTATTATTATATACGTATCATCTTAAAACCTGGATATTGTCCAAGTATTGCTGCATGTGCTGAGGATTCACGAATGGAGCTGCAATCGTCAGTAAACATCCCCATTTCTGACCTTATAATGGAGGGAGGGTCATTTACAAAGTAGCTGAAGATAAGGCACAGTGGCTCAGTGGTTGGACTGCTGCATCACAGCGCCAGGGACCCGGGTTCAATTTCAGCCTCAGGCGACTGTCTGTGTGGAGTGTGCACATTCTCCCCATGTCTGTGTGGGTTTCCTCCGGGTGCTCTGGTTTCCTCCCACAAACCAAAGATGTGCAGGTTAGGTGAATTTGCCATGCTGAATTGCCCATAGTGTTCAGGAATGTGTCAGTTAGGTGCATTATTCAGGGGTAAATGTAGAGTAATAAGGTAGGGGAATCAGTCTGGGTGGGTTACTCTTCAGAGGGTCGGTGTGGACTTATTGGGCCAAAGGGCCTGCTTCCACACTGTGGAATTCTATGATTCTAAGATAATTGGGTGTAGGACACTACACTGCAGAGGGGGTGGTGTGGCATTGCTTGTCAAGGATAGTATTACAGCGGTGGAAAGGACGATGGAGGAAGACTTGCCATGTGAGGTAGTTTGGGCTGAGGTTAGAAATAGGAAAGGTGAGGTCAACCTGTTAGGAGTTTTCTACAGGCCTCCCAATAGTCCGAGAGAAGTAGAGGAAAGTATTGCGAGGATGATTCAGGAGAAGAGTGAAAGTAGCAGGGTGGTTGTTATGGGGGACTTTAACTTCCCAGATATTGACTGGGAAATCTATAGCTCGAGTTCGTTAGATGGGTCGGTGTTTGTCCAATGTGTGCAGGAGGGTTTCCTGACACAATATGTAGACGGGCCAACAAGAGGTGAGGCTATACTGGATTTGGTTCTAGGTAATGAACCAGGCCAGGTGTTAGACTTGGAGGTAGGTGAGCACTTCGGGGACAGTGACCACAACTCGGTGACTTTTACTTTAGTGATGGAGAGGGATAAGTGTGCACTGCAGGGCAAGACTTATAGCTGGGGGCAGGGAAATTATGATGCGGTGAGGCATGACTTAGGATGCGTGGATTGGAAAAACAGGCTTCAGGAGAAGAACACTAATGATATGTGGGGATTGTTCAAGGAACAGCTATTGACTGTCCTTGATAAGTATGTACCAGTCAGGCAGGGAGTAAAGGGTCTTGTGAGGGAGCCGTGATTTAATAAGGAATTGGAATCCCTTGTGAAAGGGAAGAGGGTGGCCTATGTAAAGATGAGGCGTGAAGGTTCAGTTGGGGCGATTGAGAGTTATAAGGTAGCCAGGAAGGATCTTAAGAGCAGCGAGAAGGGGACATGAAAAGTCCTTAGTTGGTAGGATTAGGGAAAACCCAAAGGCTTTCTATAGGTATGTCAGGAATAAAAGGATGACTAGGGTAGGTATTGGTCCAGTCAAGGATAGTAGTGGGAAGTTGTGCGTGGAGGCGGAGGAGATTAGAGAGACACTAAATCAATACTTTTCGTCAGTATTCACTCAGGAACAGGACACTATTGCTGATGTGAATATTGAGTCACAAGTGATTAGGATGGATGGCCTTGAGGTATGTAGGGAAGAGGTCTGGGGAATACTAGAAAGGATGAAAATAGATAAGTCCCCTGGGCCTGATGGCATTTATCCTAGGATCCTCTGGGAAGCTAGGGAGGAAATAGCAGAGCCATTGGCCTTGATTTTTATGTCGTCGTTGTCTACGGGAATAGTGCCAGAAGACTAGAGAATAGCGAATGTGGTCCCCTTGTTCAAGAAGGGGAGTAGGGATAGCCCGAGTAACTATAGGCTAGTGAGTCTCACTTCTGTTGTGGGCAAAGTCTTAGAGAGAATTGTAAGGGATAGGATTTATGAATATCTGGATAGGAATAATGTGATCAAGGATAGTCAGCATGGTTTTGTGAAGGCAGGTCGTGCCTCACAAACCTTATTGAGTTCTTTGAGAAGGTGACTAAGGAGGTGGACGAGGGTAAAGCAGTAGATGTGGTGTATATGGATTTTAGCAAGGTGTTCGATAAGGTACCCCATGGTAGGCTAATGCAAAAACTACGGAGGTATGGCATTGAGGGTGCATTAGAGGTTTGGATTAGGAATTGGCTGGCTGAAAGGAGACAGAGGGTAGTAGTTTGATGGAAGAGGTTCATCTTGGAGTGCAGTTACTAGCGGTGTTCCACAAGGGTCTATTTTGGGACCATTGCTGTTTGTCATCTTTATAAATGATCTAGAGGAGGGGCTTGAAAGCTGGGTGAGCAAGTTTGCGGATGACACGAAAGTCGGTGGAGTTGTGGACAGCGAAGAAGGATGTGGCAGGTTACAGCGGGATATAGATAAGTTGCAGAGCTGGGCAGAAAGGTGGCAAATGGAGTTCAATGTAGCTAAGTGTGAAGTCATTCACTTTGGTAGGAGTAACAAGAAGATGGATTACTGGGCTAGTGGTAGGCTACTTGGTAGTGTGGATGAGCAGAGGGATCTTGGTGTCCATGTACACAGATCTCTGAAAGTTGCCACCCAGGTAAATAGTGCTGTGAAGAAGGCATATGGTGTACTGGGCTTTATTGGTAGAAGAATTGAGTTCCAGAGTCCTGAGGTCATGTTGCAGTTGTATAAGACTCTGGTGCGGCCTCATCTGGAGTATTGTGTGCAGTTTTGGTCGCCATACTATAGGAAGGATGTGGAGGCATTGGAACGAGTGCAGAGGAGGTTTACCAGGATGTTGCCTGGCATGGTAGGAAGATCGTATGAGGAAAGGCTGAGGCACTTGGGGCTGTTCTCATTGGAGAAAAGAAGGTTTAGGAGTGACTTGATAGAGGTGTACAAGATGATTAGGGGTTTAGATAGGGTTGACAGTGAGAACCTTTTTCTGTTAATGGAGTCAGGTGTTACTAGGGGACACAGCTTTAAATTAAGGGGTGGTAGGTATAGGACAGATGTTAGGGGTAGATTCTTTACTCAGCGGGTTGTGAGTTCACGGAATGCCCTGCCAGTAACAGTGGTGAACTCTCCCTCTTTATGGTCATTTAAGCGGGCATTGGATAAGCATATGGAGGTTATTGGGTTAGTGTAGGTTAGGTAGACTTCGGTCGGCGCAACATCGAGGGCCGAAGGGCCTGTACTGCGCTGTATTTTTCTATGTTCTATGTAAGACCAGAGGCTGAGATGATTGACCTCCAGCATCTTCCCATGTGCCAGGTATGACTTCTACCAATGGAGAATTTTCCCCTGATTCCCATTAACTCCAGTTTTGGCCAGGGTTCCTTGATGCTGCATTCAGTCAGATACTGCTTTGATGTTAATGGCTGTCACTCAAACCTCACCTCTGGAATTCATCTGTTTTATTCCTGCTTGGATGAAGGGTTTAATGAGGCTATGAGTTGATTGGCCCTCGCAGAACCCAGACTGAGCATTAGCAAGGTTAGATATCACGGAATACAGGGAGAACTAGCCATTTGGATACAGAACTGGCTCAAAGATAGAAGTCAGAGGGTGCTGGTGGAGGGTTGTTTTCAGACTGGAGGCCTGTGACCAGTGGAGTGCCACAAGGATCGGTGCTGGGTCCTCTATTTTTTGTCATTTACATAAATGATTTGGATGCGAGCATAAGAGGTACAGTTAGTAAGTTTACAGATGACACCAAAATTGGAGGTGTAGTGGACAGTGAAGAAGGTTACCTCAGATAGGATCTTGATCAGATGGACCAATGAGCTGAAAGGTGGCAGGTGGAGTTTAATTTATATAAATGAGAGGTGCTACATTTTGGGAAAGCAAATCTTAGCAAGAATTATACACTTAATGCTAAGGTCCTAGGGAGTATTGCTGAACAAAGAGACCTTGGAGTGCAGGTTCATAGCTCCTTGAAAGTGGAGTCGCAGATAGATAGGATAGTGAAGAAGGCGTTTAGTATGCTTTCCTTTATTGGTCAGAGTATTGAGTGCAGTAGTT
This sequence comes from Hemiscyllium ocellatum, assembly GCF_020745735.1. NCBI lineage: Eukaryota > Metazoa > Chordata > Chondrichthyes > Orectolobiformes > Hemiscylliidae > Hemiscyllium > Hemiscyllium ocellatum. The sequence continues at coordinate 58,361,193 of NC_083424.1, read as the reverse complement.
GGGAGGTCTTGTTGCAGCTGTACGGGACATTGGTTAGGCCACTGTTGGAATATTGCGTGCAATTCTAGTCTCCCTCCTATCAGAAAGATGGTTTGTAACTTGAAAGGGTTCAGAAAAGATTTCCAAGGATGTTGCCAAGGTTGGAGGATTTGAGCTATAAGGAGAGGCTGAACAGGCTGGGGCTGTTTTCCCTGGAGTGTCAGAGGCTGAGGGGTGACCTTATAGAGGTTTACAAAATTATGAGGGGCATGGATAGTATAAATAGACAAAGTCTTTTCCCTGGGGTGGGTGAGTCCAGAACTAGAGGGCATAGATTTAGGGTGAGAGGGAAAAGATATAAAAGAGACTTAAGGGGCAACTTTTTCATGCAGAGGGTGGTATGTGTATGGAATGAGCTGCTAGAGGAAGTGGCGGAGACTGGTACAATTGCAACATTTAAAAGGCATTTGGATGAGTATATGAATAGGAAGGGTTTGGAGGGATATGGGTCGGGTGCTGGCAGATGGAACTAGATTGGGTTGGGATATCTGGTCGGCATGGACAGGTTGGACCGAAAGGTCTGTTTCTATGCTGTACATCTTTATGACTTGATGATTATAATCATCTTCCTTTGTCACCACCGAAACACTATCAACAACCTATTCTATCACCTTACTGATGATTGAAAGTAGACTGAAGGAGAGGTATTGCCCAGCTTGGATTTGTCCTGCTTTTTACATACAGGACATATCTGGGCAATTTTCCATATTGTCGGGTAGATGCTAATACCGCAGCTGTATTGGAAAAGCTTGGCTAGGGGCGTGGTACGTTCTGGAATGTTATCAGGGATAAGCCTTTGTGGTATCCAGTGCCTTAACTGTTTCTTGATATCACGTGAAGTGAATTGAATTGGCTGAAGACAGCTCTCTGAGATGCTGAGGATCTTGGGAAGAGGTCGAGCTGGATTATCTACTGGACACGTCTGGCTGAATATTACTGAAAATGTTTCAGCCTTATCTTTTGCACTGATGTGTTGAGCTCTCCCATCATTGGGGATGGGGGTATTTGTGGAACTGCCTGCTGTATTAAGTTGTTTAATTGACCACCACCATTCATATCTGCTTGTGACAGAACTGCAGAAATTTCATCTGATCTGTTGGCTATGGAATTGCATAGCTCTTTCTATCGGATTGTGCTTTCACTGTTTGATGTATGAGTAGTCCAGTTCTGAAGCTTCACCAGGTTGACACTTCAATTTTAGGTAATCTGGCATTTCCTTCTGCACTTTGCATTGAACTGGCGTTATGATAATGATAGAGTGAGGGAGTTTACAAATTGTAGTTGAATATAATTCTGCTACTGATGGTTCATGTAGCCTAATGCATGCCCAATTTTAAATTTGAACTCTGTCCCCATTAAAATTGATGGTTGTGCCATGCAGCATAGGGAGGGATATCCTTAATGTGAAAGCAGGACTTTATTTGCACTAGTTGAGGACTCTCAGGAGGCTCCCAACTTATACTATTGTGTCACTACTTCTGCTGAATCATCCCTGCCGTTAGATCTACATGTGGTAGCGTTAGTGACTGTGAAGTCTCATGGCATCAAGTCAAACATGGGTGAGGAAACCTGCTGATTACCATGTATCACAATCCTGGGCTGACTAATCAGTAATCCTTATGTTGAATACCACTCGCAAGATACACTGAGGGTGGCAAGGGCACAGAATATATTCTGAGTGGGGGACATCACTGACAGTAGCTTAACAGCATCAGCAGTGCTGGTTTCTGGGACAGTATCTATAAGGTATATTTCTGTGACTCTGACTATATCAGGCTGTTTCTTGACTTGTCTGAGAGACGGCTCCTCTTCCAGTTTTGACAGAAGATTCTAGATATTACTAAAGGGAACTTTCAGGGGCCATCAGGGTGCTTCTGGTGATTTGATCAATGCTAGATGGTTTGTCTAATTTAATTCCTTTCATCAGACTTTGTAGTGACTAGATACAACTGTATCTAACCATGATAATCATATTCTGTAATTCCAGAACTACATGTACCCAGATCAGGCTGAAATGATTTCACAGAGGCTGGTATCCCATCACTAAGTCACTCTTTATTTACATGTCAGAGTCCTTGATACTGAGCCAGCTCCTTCAGAGCCAGCTCTGACTCCCCTGTTCCTATCTGTCAGCCAGAGCTCCCTGATTGGACCAGATTAACAGCCCCAAAGAATTCAAATCCTGTGAGGTCCACCTCATTACAATCACTATGTTCCTCCCTGTCTGACTGATTAATATCCCCTCAACCCTGCCCCCAAGCTGTCTTCAGCACATATGCCACCTTTTCCTACCTACAAACAGTTCTGAAGAAAGGCCACTGGACCCAAAACATTGACTCTTGTTGCAAAGTTGGCTATAGTATTGCAGATTGGGAGGCAGGAAGTTCGAATTTGGTGTTTCTAAAATTGTAAACTGGCCGGGGTGGGTGGTGCATTGAGTGGTCCCTTTAAAAGATGGTGTTTTTTTCTGTGTTTAAAATGGATGCCTGTGAGCAGCAGCTTGCAAGTTTGCAAGTACACAGAGAGCCTGGACTGAAACATTTGTATTGCAAGGGTGTACAGTTAGTAAGGTTAGAGTGGTGCTGGAAAAGCACAGCAGGTCAGGAGCATCTGAGGAGCAGGAAAATCCACGTTTCGTGCAAAAGCCCTTCATCAGTTAGCAAGACAAGCAGAAGTTTTTACCAATACAACAGTCTTTTAAATTTAGCCAAATAATTTGAACCAGGCACTTAGATACCAAAAACCGATTAATTTTAAATCTGACAATTTTGACAACATAGGACCAATCCTATTATAAGAACTATCGGTATGTCATCAAGAGTATAAAAGAAGGGGATAATTGGACAAAGACCCCAGAGCTAGCTGCCATCTGCCAGAGGGAACAGCCCTCAGCTCTCAAGACAGAATTACTGACTCTCGTAGCTTCGTTTATGTCTTAGAGAAAGCTCCATCTAAATGACAATGGTACCAATGATGGAAAAGGCACTCCTGACAGACGAATGGATGGAGAAGGCACAGAACGTTCCAGAAGATACATAACCTGGCTGTAATTTCAAAAGATTAAATTCTATTCTTGTTATGAGTGGGGCTTGTGTTTGTTAGAACAGCATGCCATTAGAATCTTGGTTTATTTGGGAATAGTTAGTAATGAGAAGGGATTTATTCAGTTTGTTAAGAGTTTTGTTAATTTGTTCACTGTTAGCATTGGATAAATAAATTGTTACTTGTTGATTTTAAAGTGAATGACAGGGATGTATTTTATTTAACCACTAGGAGTTGCTGAAGAGCTGGTTACTCCTCTTTTCACACTCGTTTTGCAGATTATGGAGCATGGTGCTCCTCTTTGGGTGTTTTGGTTTTAGTTCTCAGAGGCGAGGGTCAACCTCCACTTTATAATAGATTGGGAGTCTTGTCAGGATATGGACATATTTGGACAGATTTAGGGTACAAGAGATCCCAGCAGATTTTAACAGAGTTTTGTACTAGCGTCCTAAATCTTGGAATGAAGTGAGAAGTGAAAAATCTTTATAACTTTGGTTGATTATTGTTAGTTAAAGCAAAAGTGGGGAAATGGCTCTTAATATTGCTAAAGAGATTCTGATGGTCGAAGATGCTTTCTAACTTTACCAAGAAAGTTTAGAAAGACAGAAAAATGTGGAACTTGCAGAATTAGCAAACAGGCTAAAACTGGGTTTAACTAGAAAGCTGAAACTGTAATGGAGTGAGCCAAGCATTTAGATATGTCAGAGAAACAGTCAAGTGCAGTGGAGTTAGAAAAAATTAAATTGCAAAAGAAACTAGGAAGTGAACTGATAAGGTTAGACTCGGAGCATAGAGAAAAGGAAAGAATTGCTCTAGTGGAACAAAGGGAGAAAGAGCGAGGAAAGGGAACTGAAACAGTTGGAATTACGGTTAAAAGCAGAGGAAAAAGAGGAAAGCCCCTAGCAGAAGAAAGGGAAAGAATTGGAAACGGTGAAGTTGGAACTTGAAGCAAAAAGACTTCAGATAACTGAAGTACAACAGGGTGATGATGAGAAAACTCACCGTAGCCAACAGCCTGGTAGGGATATATACAAATATGTCCAAACATTACCAAAATTCAATTAAAATGATATAGAAGTCTTTTTCATTTCCTTAGAGAAATTGGCTATGTAGATGAACTGAGCTGAAAATGTGTTGCTGAAAAAGTGCAGCAGGTCAGGCAGCATCCAGGGAACAGGAGATTCGACGTTTCGGGCATAAGCCCTTCTTCAGGCCCTTCTATGTAGATGAACTGGCCAGATACTATGTGTATTTTGTTGATCCAAACAAAGTTGGTAGGTAGAGCTGGTGAAGTGTTTACAGAGCTGTCAGAGGAGATGGCAGGAGAATATGAAGAAGTAAATAAAGGCTACAAATAGTACCAGAAGGACTTAGACAACAATTCAGAAATGTAAGAAAGGAACCAGGCCAGACTTGTATTGAGGTTGTAAGAATGGAACAGAGCAAATTTGATGGATGGATGGGAGCATTAAAGATATAAAAAACATATAAGGCTCTTAGAGATACTATTCTGCTGGAGGCGTTTAAAAATTCATTTCCAGAAGTGATAAGAATATTAAAACAGCAAGAAGGGCCGCAGAGATGGTGGATAAATGTGCATTACTGTATAAATCGAAATCTAGCTTCCGACAGCAAATTCATTCTGAGAGTTAAATTGGGAAAGAGGAGGAGCTTCAATTAAGATTAGATTACTTACAGTGTGGAAACAGGCCCTTCGGCCCAACAAGTCCACACCGACCCGCCGAAGTGCAACCCACCCATACCCCTACATTTACCCCTTACCTAACACTACGGGCAATTTAGCATGGCCAATTCACCTGACCCGCACATCTTTGGACTGTGGGAGGAAACCGGAGCACCCGGAGGAAACCCACGCAGACACGGGGAGAACGTGCAAACTCCACACAGTTTGTCGCCTGAGTCGGGAATTGAACCCGGGTCTCAGGCGCTGTGAGGCAGCAGTGCTAACCACTGTGCCACCGTATGTAGATCACACTGGGAACAGTTTGTGATAAAAGAAACCCAAGGGAGTGGAAAAAAGGTGCTTTCACTGCAATAAGGTGGGACACACAAAGCCAAAGTGTTTAAGAAAGGCACTGGGAAAACAAGATGTGGTAAGAGAGGCTGAAGGAAATGCCAGGGGAAGTTGAGGAGCTACAGGGGAGTGCATAGCGTAGTCACAAGCTGGATAGTAAGATAGCATCTGATCTTTTCAAAAGCATCATCTGTGTGGGTAAGATTTACTCAAATAGAACAGGGGGAGGAGGTAAATAAGCTAAAATATTGAGAGATACGGGAGCTAATCTGCCTGTAATAGTAAGAGATTAAAATATTCGCATTCCATCTAAAATATTGCCTGAGAAAATGGTAATCTGTGGACTAAATAGAGACAGGAGTAGTATTCCCCTCTGTAAGAGAAGGCTAGAAAGTCTAGTCAAGACTGGGGAAGTGAGAGCGAGAATGATGGAAAACTTGGCTATTCCAGGAATCCAGTTCATTCTTGGAAATGATATAGCTGATCACAGGTAGGAGTTTAGTGGAAAAGCCAAACAAAAACCAGGGAACTGAAGAGTTAAAAGAAAAATACCCTGGATCTTTTTCCAGACTGTGTGGTGACAAGATCCAGCAGCCATAAGTTCAAACAAGAAGGGAAAACAAAAGGAGTTGCGGTCCAGTTACCCGACACTGGTTGCTGAGATGGTAAAGGCAAAACCTAAGCAGGTAGAGGATCAGGCAGAGGTGGTTAGTTCTGAAATATTAAAAGATTTACAACAGAAAGATGAGACAGTTAAGGATTTATATCATAAAGCCTACTTGGTAAAGGAATCAGAGTGCATTCTAGAATGCTGATACCTCAAGGATAACATCTTAACGCAGAAATGGAGAGCTTGATAGTTTAGTGTAGATAGAAATGGGCGGAAGTTCACCATGTTATGTTGCTGGTGGAATACAGACAGGAAGTATTGTGGGTAGTACAAGAATTGCCTGTAGGAAGTCATCTAGGAGTAAGGAAGACTCGGGCCAAGATACAGAAGCATTTTTATTGGCCTGGAATACATAAAGATGTGATTGAATTTTGCTCAACCTGGCATTCGTGTCAAATGATAGGAAAACCACAGGCAATGATAAAACTAGCACACTTGATGCTGATTCCTGCATTTGAAGAGCTTTTACATGGGTTATAATTGATTGTGGAGGTCCCCTCCCTGAAACCAAAAGTGGAAACCACTATTTGTTAACCATAGTGGATGTGTGTACCAGGTTTCCTGAGGCAATCCATTACAGAATGTTAAGGCAAAAGAGGTTGTGGAGTTGCTCTTGCTTTGTTTACCCATTATGGATTACCCAGGGAGATTCAGTTAGACCAAAGATCCAGTTTTACTGCCACATTACTTAAGGAGGTCATGGATAATTTAGACATCAAACACTTTAAATCAAGTGCGAGAGACTAAATTGTCTTTTTATTATATGAGTGGGACATATATTTATTGGAGCAGCATACCATTAGAATCTTATTTTATTCAGGAGTAGTTAATAGTTAGAAAAGATTTATTTGGTTTGTTAATAGTTTAATTTGTTCTCTCTTAGAGATAGATAAATAAATCATTGCTTGCTCATTTTAAAGTGAGTGTTGAGGGTTGCTGAAAAGTAGGTTTCTCCATTTTCGCACTCGTTTTACAGATTATAGGCGAGGCACTCCTCTTTGGGTGTTTCAGTTTTAGCTGTCGGGGGTGGGGTGGGGTCAACCTCTGCTTTATAGATGTTTCTTCAAAGATGTTTCCAGATTTGCTGAGCGTCTTCAGAAATTTATCTTTTAGTTTCAGATTTCCAGCACCTGCAATTCTTTTTTTATTATGTTTAGATTTTGAAGGCTTTTATTTCTACTTTCCATCACCCATTGGGATTACTCCTGATAGGGAAGTTCTTGTAGTGGAATATACCGAATGTTCTATATTAAAGTAAAGTACACTACAAAAATCTTAATTCAATGCTTACCACCTGTTTACATGAACTTGCCTGAAGATCAGGCCAGAACAAGTGATCAGCCTGTTCTGTCCGAAACTCCAGTTGTTAATCAGCCAGTTTCTCCTGAGATTCCTTGAAAGTGGAGTCACAGGTAGACAGGGAAGTGAAGATGGCATTTGACATGCTTGCCTTCATTGAGGACAGGAGTTGAGACATCATGTTTAGTTGTTCAGGACATTGGTGAGGCTGCTTTTCAAACACTGTTTTCCGTTCTGGTCTCCCTGCTACAGGAAAGATGTTGTTAAATCTAAAAGGGTTCGGAAAAGGATTTTGGAGGGTTTCAGCTCGAGGGAGAGGCTGAATAGGCTGGGGCTTTTTACCCTGGAGAGTCGGAGGCTTATAAAATCATGACAGGGATGGATAGAGTGAATAGCCAAGGTCTTTTTTCGAGGGTAGGGGAGTCCAAAACTAGAGGGCATAGGTTTAAGGCGAGAGGAGAAAGATTTAAAAGTGACCTGAGAGGGAACTTCTTTACTCAGAAGATGCTGCGTGTATGGAATGAGCTGCCAGAGGAAGTGGTATAGACTGGTACAATAGCAACATTTAAAAGGCATCTGGATGGGAATATGAATAGGAATGGTTGAGAGGAATATGGGCCAAATGCTGACATATGGGACTATATCGGTTTAGGAGATCTGGTCAGTGCAAACCGAGTGGGATGAAAGGATCTGTGCTGTGTAACTCTGACACTGAGATAGCTTATTGTGCTGTTCAAAAAGGCTGCATATCCAAGCTTCTACACTGTTCAGTTTCCAGGAAGTGATCAAATATATTTGACTTGTACACTTAATGATAAGGTCCTAGGGAGTGTTGCTGAACAAAGAGACCTCAAAGTGCAGGTTCAGAGCTCCTTGAAAGTAGAATCTCAGGTAGATAGAATAGTGAAAAAAAGTGTTTGGTACGCTTACCTTTATTGGTCAGAGCATTGAGTATCGGAGTTGGGAGGGCATGTTGCAACTGTACAGGACCTTTGGAATATTGTGCGTAATTCTGGTCTCCTCCCTATCGGAAGGATGTTGTGAAACTTGAAAGAGTTCAGAAAAGATTTACAAGAAAGTTGCCAGGGTTGGAGGATTTGAGCGATAGGGAGAGGCTGGTGGTGCGTGTATGGAAGTGGTGTATGGACGAAGAAGTGGTGAAAGCTGGTACAATTGCGACATTTAAAAGACACTTGGATATGTTTATGAATAGGAAGGGTTTAGAGGGATATGGGCAAAGTGCTGACAAATGGGACTAGATTGGGTTGGGGTATCTAGTCGGCATGGGCGAGTTGAACCGAAGGGTCTGTTTCCGTGATGTATATCTCTGTGACTCTAAATTGACAACTAGCAAATATTATAAATATGCCAAGTTTTCAATGTCAGTTTGATCAGTTAACTCACTTGCTGTATCTCCCTGGAAAGAGACTTATCTTTTGTTTTTAACAAACTTTGACCTCAACTTTTAGCTTACTCCCATTTTATGTCATCTTCACAACCATATAATGCTTGTACAGCACAATTCTGACAATTATAGCTTCAGCTGATAAATAGTGCACGTTATCACATCTGATTCACCACTTAAACAAAACTTCAGCTTTTCCAGAGTTACTGTGATAGTTTGGTTCTGTACACCTGAGTTAATGCTCAGTCTAAGCACACATGCACCTTATTTCAGCAAAACACAGAAACACGTTGAAATCAGTGATCTTTCTACTTATTGGGTCTTCAGGCTTCATATATTTTATCCCTCATTTTTCTTCTCACTTAATTTTGGCTAAACCAGCAATTTTTAAGGTTGATATCTACCCCAAGTTGAACCATTCATGCTGTTTCTCCATTGTTTACTACCAAAATTAATCATGTGACATTTCTCTGCATTAAATTTCATCTGTCTGTCTGCCTATTGCATTAAGTTGTCTATGTCCTTTTGAAGTTCTGTACTAACCCCTACACCATTCATAATACTTGCAAGTTTTGTTCCACTGCATACTTCGTAATTATGTCCTGTACACCAAGATCTAGGCTATTAATACGCATCAGGGAAAGCGAGGGTTCTTCCAGCCTACCAGTATCGTTAAACACCATGCTAAATTGCCCATTGTGTCCAGGAACGTACAGGCTAGATGAATTATGCATGGGAAATGCAGGGTTACCGGGTAGCGGGGTGTGGATCTGGATGAAATGCTCTTCAGAGGGTTAGTGTGGATTTAATGGGCCAAATGGCCTGCTTCCACACTGTAGGGATTCTATAAAACAGGCTCCAGCATCACTTGCCCGTTATAAATTCCAGTTTTCACTATCAAACCCTCATTTGCTCAAGGCACAATTAATTTTGTCCTGAATTGTCATTTCAAGAAGCTTGTTTACCACGATAGTTTATTTGACCAGCAGTTGTTGAGCTTGTCTGTATTGCATTTTTTCCCATTTCTTGCATCTTCACTGATTCTACATTAGACTGAAAAGTAATGCTAGTGCCTTAGCTGCTTCCGCTCCGGTACTGGTGTCTTATCAACTTGAAGTACAGACAGGCTATTCAATAACCCCTCCTTCTCAATTTTAATCTCTAAAATATCTGAATTCCCACCTTTCTGCTCTCCCTTTATCCATTGTGGGAATTCAGAGTTTTTGTGAAGGTCCGTAACTCGGGAGCTGGTTGGATTTGTTTTTGGTCTGTTCACTGAGCTGGTGGGTTTGTTGGCAGACGTTTCACCCTCTTTCTAGGTGACATCATCCGTGCTGCGTTTACTCCTGCGAAGCACTGCTATAGTGTCCGCTTTGAATTGATGCGGTTCTGTTTGAGCTGGTTCCGGTTGGTGCAGATTCATGTTTTCCATTGCAGCGGTTTGTAATTTGCGTCCAGGTCAATGTGTTTGTTGATGGGGTCCAAGGATAAGTATCATGCTTTCAAGACTTCTCTTGTTGTTCCTCGTTTAGCCTGTCCTAGTATCATTGTGTTGTCCAAGTCAAACTCATGGTTCTTGTTGGCTGTGTGTATGGATACCAGGGAGAGTTGGTTGTGTCGCTTGATTGCTAGTTGGTGTTCATGGATATGAGTCACTAGCGGTATGCCTGTTTGTCCGACGTAATGCGTAGTGCAGTCACTTCATGGGATTTTGTAAATTACATTGGTCCGGTGCATGGTAAGAATCAGGTCCTTTATTCTGGTGAGCCGCTGTCTGAGACTAACTGTTGGTTTGTGTGCTGTCAAGCTCCCTCGTGGTCGGAGCAGTCTAGTTGTCAGTTCTGAAATGTTTTTACTGTAAAGGAGAGCAGCCAGTGTTTACTCATTGAGCAGGTACAGTTTCTCCTTATTCCTATTTATTTTGCCCTGATCCATTCCGACACCATTGAAGTTGCTTTCATCCAATTAATTATTCTTCTTCAGAATTGTTTATTGTCCTTTTCCATAACCAGCCTAAACCTCCTGATACATTAGGCGTTGTTCTTAAATCAACTGTTTGTGACTTATTTCTCTTTCTGTTTATATCCAGGGGTTGTCAGGTCTGCGGGGTCCTCGGAGCAGTTCGATTACCAGGAGGGCAGCTGGCTTGCCGATGCTGTTACTGTGTGTTGTGGCTGGAGAAGACAGTGAGACAAAACCTCTACTCCATTATTGCATGAAGACATTACTGGATATTGCCAACACTCCTCTGTCCAGTGACTGGGATCAGACAATTGATCTCCCACAGGTCAGTACCACAGACACTATATCTGGAAGCTAGTGGAGAGTACAGTGAGTTAAGGGCAGCGTGTCAAGGTAGTTGAAATTGAGTAGTCGAACCCAACAGGATGTTGTCCTTGGACCATACTTGATAACTCTGAGTATTAGTGATTTTAATACAAGGGTAAGTAGTGCCAAATTTGCAAGTTTTCAAAGTTATAGGTATGGTTAGTTTTTTAGTCCAAAGTTGATAAGTTGGACAATGTTAAAATTTGTCAAATGGAATTCGGTGTCAATGAGAGTGAAGAGGAGGCCTAGTTTTGTAAGGATGCAAAGGGATCTGGGGAACTGGTTTACATAGAACATAGAACAGTACAGCCCAGTACAGATCCTTCTGCCCATGATATTGTGCCGAGCATTTATTTCAAAGAACAAAGAATCTTAACAGCCCTCCAAGCCTTTGCTGATCCAGATCCTCTGTCTAAACCTGCAGCCTATCTTCTAAGGATCTGTATCATTTGCTCCCTGTATGTATCTGTCTAGATATCTCTTAAATGACGCAATCGTTCCTGCCCCTACCACCTCCACTGACAACGCATTCCATGCACCCATCCCTACTCACCCCACCAAGCCTTATCATTCCATAGGCTGCTACCACAAACTTATAGATTTTTGTTGAATTCAAATTCCACCTCTGCTACAAATACGTGGGATTCAAACCCATATCTCCAAAACATTATCCCAGTCTCTGGATTAACAGTCTAGCAATAAAATCGCTAAACCATCACCGCCCTTGTTGGCTATTTGACAGACTGGATCCAAAACTGGCTTAGTGGCTGGAGGCAGAGAGTGCTGTTCGAAGGGTGTTCTTTTGTGACTGAAGCCAGTGTCCAGAGCCATACTGAAAGTTCAATGATGAGGCCCTTGCTGTTTGTGGTGTCCATAAAAGACTTAGAAACAATATGGGAAGCTTTATCAACAATTCCACAGGATGACACACAAATTCCAAGTGTGATAAAGTGTTGCGAAGTTCAGTAGAGTACTTGCAGTTTGAGAGGCAGGAGGTTATAATCTGGTGTTTGTAAAGTACTGGGGGGGGGGGGGGGGGTGGGGGAATAGCATTGTGTGGTCATTTTAAAAGATCGTCTGCTTTTTCAGTTTTTCGAGATTTAAAATGGATGTCTGTGAGCAGCAGCTTAAAAGTTTGCAAGTACACAGAGAGCACCCAAATTGAAACATTTGTATTGAAAGGCCATACAGTTAGCAGGCCAAGTAGCAAGTTTTAACAAGACAACTGGCTTTTGAATTTAGCCAATCAGTTTGAACCAGATACCAAATATCTAAGTCTGATGGTTTTGACAACATAGGACCAATCCTGTTGTAAAAAATATTAATATGTTATCATGGGTATAAAAAGAAGAGGGCAGTTGGACAAAGATCCTTGAGCTAATTGCCATCCGTCAGAGGGAATGGCCCTTGGCTGGCTCTCATAGCCTCCTCTATGCCTTAGAGAAAGCACCATCTTAATAACAGTGGTACCAATGGCACAACTAGTTAATATTGCGAACAGAATAAGTCATGGAGAAGGCACAAACTATTCCAGAAGACAAATAACCTGGCTGTAATTTCGAGAGACTAAATTTTTTTTCATTTATATGAGTGGGACTTTTATTTAATTGGCAACATACTATTAAAATCTTCCTTTAATCCAGAATATTTAGTATTTAGAAAGGTTTTATTCAGTTTGTTAATAGTTTAGTCAATTTATTCACTGTTAGAGTTAGATGAATAAATTGTTACTTATCGATTTTAAAGTGAATGTCAAGGATTAATATTTATTAACCACTAGAAGTTGCTAAAAAGCAGGTTACATCACTTTTCACGCACCTTTTACAAAGTATGGAGTGCGGTGCTCCTCTTTGGGAATATTGATTTTAGTTCTCAGAGGGGTCATCAACTTTCCTTTTAAACAGATTGGGGGCTCGTCCAGGATTTAGAGTATCAAAGGTTCCAGCAAATTTAAACAGACTTCAGGATTAATGTGCTAGATCTTTAAATAAAATTTAAGTGAGAAGTGGAAAATAAGTTTAATTTCAGTTGATTATTGTTGGTTCAATTGAAAGTGGGGAAATAGTTCTTAATATTGGTAAAGAGGTTCTGGGGGTTGCCAAGAAATTTTAGAAAGACAAAAAAAGGTGACACTTGTAGAATTAGCAAACAGGCTGAAATTCATTGAGGAAAAAGAAGCATACTAAAGGGAGGATGAGGTAACCATGCTGACCAGGGAAGTCAGTGATAGCATAAAAGCAAAAGAGAAAGCATATAATGTGGCGAAGAGCAGTGGGAAACCTACAAAGACTAACAGAGGACAACAAAGAACAAAGTAAGGATGGAAAAGATCAAATAGGAGGGTAAACTAGCCAGTAATATTAGGAAATATTGCAAGAATTTCTTTAGATATATAAAGGGGAAAAGAGAGGCAAAAGTGGATATTGGGCCACTGGAAAATAATGCTGGAGGAGTAGTGATGGAGAACAAATAAATGGCTGAGGAATTGAAGAAGTACTTTGCGTCAGTCTTCACAGTAGAAGACAGGAGTAATATCCCAAAAAGTCAAGAGAGTTGGGTGGGGGTGGGGGGAGCAGAGATAAGTATGGTGGCGATCTGAGAAGAAGGTACTAGAAAAACTGAAAGGTCTGAAAGTGGATAAATCACCTGGACCAGGTGGGCTACACCCTTGAGTTCTGAAGGGGATAGATGAAAAGATGGTAGAGGCTCTCGTTTCAGGGTTTCAGGTTTCACTGGAGTCAGGGAGGTCCTAGGTGACTGGAATCTCACTAATGCAACCCCCCTGTTTAAGAAGGGAGTAAGGCCTTAAGATGAGAAATTATAGGCCGATTAGCCTGACCTTGGTCGTTGGTAAGATTTTTGGAGTCCATTATGAAGGATGAGATTTCTGAATACTTGGAATTGCCTGATAAAATAGGGCAAAGTCAGCATCTTCAAGGGGAGGGCATGCCTGACAAATCTGTTAGAATTCTTTGAGGTGGTAATGAGCAGGTTAGACCAAGGAGAGCCAGTGGATGTTATCCATCTGGACTGACAGAATAGTGAACGGCCTGGACAGAGTGGACATTGGGAGGGTGTTTCCATTGGCAGTAGAGATGATGACCCAAGGGCACAGCCTTAGAATAAAGGGAAGACCCTTTAGAATGGAGATAAGGAGAAACTTCTTTTGCCAGAGAGTGGTGAATCTTTGGGATTCTTTCACACAGAAGGCTGTGGAGGCCTATTCATTAACTATACTTAAAACAGAAATAGATAAGTTCCTGATTGCCAGGGGGAATCAAGGGTTACAGGGAGAAAGTGGGAAAATGATATTGATAAACCTATCAGCCATGATTGGATGGCAGAGCAGACATGATGGATCAAATGGCCAAATTTCTGCTGGTCTGTCTAATGGTCTTCTGGATAATAAGAGAGCTGAAGTTGTAATGGAGTTAGCCAAGCATTTAGGTATTTCAGAAAAACAGTGAAGTGCACTGGAGTTAGAGAAAATTAAATTGCAACAAAGACAATTTGGAGTTTGAAAGAATGAAACAAAGCAACTTCAACAGATGGATGGGAGAATTAAAGGTAGAAAGGACATATGAGGCTCTCGGAGGTATTATTCTGCTGGAGAAGTTTAAAAACTCACTTCCAGAAGCGATAAGAATTCACATTGAGGAACAGAAAGTTAAAACAGCAAGAAGAGCTGCAGAGACAGCAGGTAAATGTGCATTAGTGTATAAATCGAAATCTAGCTTCCAACAGCAATTTCACTCCATGAGGGATAGAAATTGAGAAAGAGGGGGATCCTTGAATGAAAACAAAAAGTAGATCAGACTGGGAACTGCTGATAAAAGAAACCCAAGAGGCTGGAAAAGAGATGAAAGATCTCAGATGTTTTCACTGCAATAAGGTGGGACACACAAAGTCAAAATGCTGGTAGGTTAAGAAAAACACTTGGAAAAAGGTTGTAGTAAAAGATGCTAAACCGGTGGGAATAGTTAAGGCAGCGAAGGAAATGCCGAGAGAAGTCGAGGAGCTGCAGGAGAGTGCGTAGCCTAGTCACGAGTTGGATAGTAAAGATAGTGCTTGATCTTTTCAAAAACATCATCTGTGTGGGTAAGATTTATTCAGGTAGAATGGGGGAATAGGTAAAGAAGTTAAAATATTGAGAGATATGGGAGCTAATCTGTATCTCTTAAGAGATGAAAATATTTGCACTCCTTCTGAAACATTGCCTGAGAGAGTGGTAATCTGTGGAATAAATGGAGAGTAGAGCTGTGTGGTAAGGTAAGGCTAGAAAGTTCAGTCAAGACTGGGGAGTGATAGTGGGAGTGATGGAAAACCTCACTATTCTAGGAATCCAGTTTATTCTCGGAAACAATATAGCTGGATTACAGGTGGGAGTGAAGCCCATTGTAGTGGAAAAGCCAAAAGAAAACCAGGGAATTAAGGAGTTTTTAAAAATCCTAAAATTTTTCCGGACTGTGTGGTGACACCATCCCACAGCCATAAGTTAACACAAGAGAAAACAAAAAAAGGAGTTGTGGTCTAGTTAGTTGACACTCTGTTTGAGATGGTAAAGGCAAAACCTAACCATGTAGAGGATCAGGCAGAGGTGGTTAATTCTGAAAGATTAATGAATTTACAGTAGAAAGATGAGACTATGAAGGATTTGTATCATGAAGCCTACTCTGAAAAGGAATCAGAATGTATTACAGATGGTATTGCCTTAAGGATAAAATCTTAAGGCGGAAATGGAAACCTTTTATCAGGTATGTCATGTGGACATGCTGAAGTATTACTATGACCGGGAAAGTGAACCAGAGAAACAGGTATTATTTAGTGCCACTCAAGAGTAAGGAATCAAATCCAGATGATTTGGATTTTGATGTACATCAGAATAAATTGATTAATGAGGAAGTCCTCAAGGAATGGGATAGGGTAGTGAGTTTTCTGTCCCTGCAACAGAGAACTGAATTGAAAGACTTGTTACCATGTTCTGAAGACCTATGTCGAAATGGAATGGGAAGGATTAATGCCATATGGGGTGACATAGGGAATGCTGTTCTGATAAAACCAACACCCCTACAGGCTTAATCCTCTCAAAGCAACGCAGGTTCAGAAGGAAGTGGAAGTGATGCTCCATGAAGACATCATAGAGACAAGTCAAAGTGAGTGGATTTTTCTGATTATGTTGGTTACCAAACCTGATGGTATTCAATGATTAAGCATAGATTCTCAAAGGTCAGTCATACCCATTCCATACCCAAATCATACTCAATTCCAAGGCTGGAGGAATGTATGGAAAAAGTAGGGCAAGCCACTTACACTGTAAAGTTGGACTTACTTCATGGTGACTGAAAAGTAACTTTGTCGGAGAGAGAGCTTTTGTAACCCCAAATGAGCAATATCAATTTAAAATAATGCCCTTTGGATGAAAAATGCATCAGCTACTTTTCAAAGGCTTATGAACAGAGTTGTTGCAGGATTGATTAATTGTGCCGTCTATATAGATGGCTTAATGATCTTTAGCCATTCGTAGAAAGATCGCATGGAATATTTGATGGAACGCTTTGAAAGATTGTGGAAAGCAATGTTGGTCATAAACTTGGCAAAAACAGAATTTGCAAACACGAAAGTAGACATTCTTAGGGCCCAACGTTGTATACGGACTGAAGACACTGAGGAAAGTGACGACGAAAGCCATCGAAGTATTCCCAAGACCAACATCAAAGAAGGAAGTGCTGTGATTTTTAGAAATGATCAGATTCTACAAGAAATTTGTACCTAATGTTAGTAATGTAGTGGCACCGTTGACAAATATGTTTTTAAAAAAGTACAAAATTTCCATGGACAGAACAATACCAGGAGGCATTTGAGAATTTAAAAGCAGTCTTAACCACTACACCAGTTTTACCCACGCTAGATTGTTAGAAACCCTTCAATGTCACTATCAATGCAAGCGATGTAGGTGTTGGAACTGTGTTGTTGCAAGAGAATGATTGTGGAATTGAAAGGCTAATCTGTTATATTTGGAAAAAAACCTCAATATTCACCAGAAAAAATATTCAACCATTGAAAAAGAGTTATTGAGTTGGTAATGGTCTTACAACATTTTAATGTTTATGTTGCAAACGATGCATCAGAGACGATTGTGTATTCCAATCACAATCCGTTGGCATTTCTGGAAAGACTTTCGGTCAAGAACACCAGCTTTTTCTCATTGGAGCCTCATGTTACAACCATTTCATTTACAGATTTTACATGTTGTGGGTCATGAAAATATTACTACAGTTGCCTTATCGCAAGTTTAAAAGAAAATTGCTTATATAAGATAGAAACAGTAGTGTTCAATGTTATATATAATAATAGAGTTAGTATAAAATGTGTAACTCTACCTTAATTAGCTATGGATCTAGTAATAGAATTGAGTTAAAGTTTTGAAGAGAAAGAAGAAAAATGAAGCTATTTTCTCATAATGATGGTCCTTTATTTGTTTAGCGGGTAGGTGTTGCAAAGTCGGGGAGAGTACTTGTAGATTAGGAGGCAGGAAGTTAGAATTTGATGTTCGTAAAATGCTAGGGTGCAAAGCATTGCATGGGCCCTTGAAAAGATCGTGTGCTTTTTCTGTGTTTAGACATTTAAAATGGATGTCAGTGAGCAACAGCTTGGAAGTTTGCAAATATACAGAGAGCACCTGAATTGAAACATTTGTATTGAAAGGCTGTACAGTTAACAGGCCAAGGATAGAACATAGAACAGTACAGCGCAGAACAGGCCCTTCAGCCCATGATGTTGTGCCGACCATTGTTCCTCATGTAAGGTAAACCTAATGTACCTCAAATTTCTGTGACCATATGCATGTCCAGCAGTCTCTTAAATATCCCCAGTGACCTCACTTCCACAACTTCTGCTGGCAACGCATTCCATGCTTTCACAACTCTCTGTGTAAAGAACCCACCTCTGACATCCCCTCTATACTTTCCGCCAAACAGCTTAAAACTATGACCCTTCGTGTTAACAATTTCTGCCCTGGGAAATAGTCTCTGGCTATTAACTCTATCCATGCCTCTCATTATCTTGTATACCTCAATTAGGTCCCCTCTCTTCCTTCTTTTTGCCAATGAAAAAAGTCCGAGCTCAGTCAACGTCTCTTCATAAGATAAGCCCTCCAGTCCAGGCAGCATCCTGGTAAACCTCCTCTTGTTATGTTATTCAGGTGGATATCCTCAATAGGTATGGGTTACTACCGGATTAAACTACAGTACCTCGGGCATATACCTGAGGCCGTTACCTGTCAAGTTTACCAGTGGTCCCTATTGACTGTATGGTCCTGATAGCTACAAACTCGGCTGGGTTTATCGCAGGTCTCTAGGTCCCTTCAGTTTATCCTTTCACCTAGGAGTGAGAGGGATTCACTTTAAGTCAATCCTAATGCCTTCTCAGCTAAGTTCTAGACTTAACATACCAACACAATGGTAAACATATCTTATCAAATAAAGGTTCGGCGAATACGAAGTGTGTGGTGTAAAATATAATAGAAATTTATCAATATAATAAGTTGAATACTCACAATCAGATGTTTTCAGTTAATCACAATCGTTACAGCCTTTTTGAATGTTCTTAAAAGATACCTAGGATAAAAGCAGAGCTTAATACCTGAGTGTCCCAAATGGGATCTTCATAGACTAGCGTGTATCAGCTAGTTGGTTCAGATTGTATCTTCTTCAGGCTAGAATGCAGTGCCTCAACCGAGAATCTTTTAGGCAGGCGTATTTCAGCAAGCTCTTAGCCGTCCGTATGTTTCATCCGATCGGTCCGTATTTTGCACAAATGTGTCTTTTCTGCAAGCCTGGTGGTTCAGAGGATGGTTGGGTGACTCATTGTCTGTGTTTCAAGACAAGAGTGAGTTCTGTCTGTTTTAGCTCTGCTTTTATATCCCTTACAGTCTAAGTTAAGCAATTACATCATTTGTTTAAAGAACTGGAATCTCAAACTGTGCCTCGGTCAGCATTGTTTAAAGGTCGCGTTAAACACTTAATTAGCTGAGAAAACAATAAGTAGCTGATAAGTAGCTGGTAGAGAGCAGTTGCCACATAGTCATAGTTATACTTAATTGTTGCTAGGCTAAAATACAATAAAGAGTTAATAGTATCATTGTTGCTACAATCTAATATAATCAGGTAAAATTCCACAGAAGAATTGAGTCTTTTCATGAAGAAGTAGACAGATCCCATGACACTTAACGAGTTAATAGCATCATTGCTGTTAAGCTTAATCTTATACAATATAATATAATCAGGTAAAATTCCACAGAGGAATCGAGTCTTTTCATGAAGAAGTAATGGATCCCGTGACATCCCCCTCTTGAAAAGCGAGATTTCCCCATGTGTCTTTAAAAAGTTCAAATGATAGCTGAACAGAGTTCTACAATGATTGTTGTACCAATAGCAGCATGTATCAGGAGTTTTTCGTTTTTCTGCGCTCCATTATTATTATCTTCACTTTATTCATCAGCGGTGTAGTTTGTTGCAGTTGACGCTCTTATTATGAGAGCTATTGTGAGTAAAGCGGAAAAGGCAACATTAAATCAACGCATACATTTCATTTAATTATGCGAAATCATTCTGAGTCAGACTTCCCATGGCGGGTTTCATGATCAGATTCAGTTGTTGGGGTTCCGACGAATTTCATCAGTGGATTTCGTTTCCAATCATGTTGGTGGTCAAAGAGCCGGACCTCTGGTTTCCATGTTGGTTTTGGTTCGGGGCCTTGACAGCCATCGTGTTTCCAACTGTACCATGAAGTTTGTTGGACCATCCGTTTTGGTCTTTCATTCAGAATCCTCATTTTGTACTCATGGTAGTCTTTGAGATCCTGTTTGCGGTCTCTTTCGCATGCCATGTAGGGGGATATTTTGTGTTTTCTCCGGAGTTCCCTCAGGAGGCAGTCATTGTATCCAGGTGGGTTCTTATATTCTCTTTCCGTCCATTTCCAATCATGGGTCGGTGATGTATAAGTTACCACCGTTTCTATGGCTTTAGGTGACCATGTCCATTTTGACCATTCGGCTATCATATCGATTTGTGGATGAGGTAACGGTCTGTTGGCTTCTCTGGTTACGTAATTAAACACGTCTTGTTTTATGTTGGATCGGAGCATGTTTAGGTCAGTTAGGTTTTCTTCATTCCGCTTTTGTAGTTTTGCAACATAGTTCAGACAGTCCACAAAGGTATATTTTCCTTTGGAGAGTATCATTAAGTGTTCAGCCAGGTTATGGCCTCTTCTACGGTCATACTGTACCATATATTCTTTTGAAAGGGGTGTTTGTCGAATGCGTTCCCCTTTGATCAAATCTGGGTCTGGCAACATCTTTGTTGGTTTGCATACAGAAAGTAATATGTTCATATTCAATTCTTCGAATAGCATTGAGCAAAATGTGCATATTAGTCTCTGTGCCTTTTTACGTCCATTACAATTTAAACATTGTCCAATGTTGTGTTCTTTTAGAACTGTTCTTGGCTCAGTCCACCATCCGTATTCCGTGTGGTGTTGGTTTCCTTCTTTCTAGTTACCCATTCTTTAATTTTTGGATATTGATAAAGGAATATTGAGGTTGTTTTTTTTTCGCATAGATGCAGAGGGTTTGTTGAGTTCCAGTAATGTAAGTTTTTGGTTCCATTTTGGTACGCAGGTTTTCTGTGGTTTTGGTTTCTTCCAAGGTGGTAGCTGCTTGGACTTATTTTGTTTTTCTGATTTAGCGTCACCCAAAGACGGGTCGCGTCTGTGTTTCAAAGGTTTGGTTTGGTTTTTGGTTTGGACAAACGAAGGTTTATCCTGGTTTGAGGTCTGTGTTAAGACCGAATGACAGACAATTAATGTCTTTAGAATCAAGTGAATGGTAGCACAAGAAATGGCCCATTCTGGTTCATAATTAAAAGATATGATTATGGTTGAGGAGATCAGTGTTAAAAACGATCCCCATTCTCCCTTAGTAATTTCAAATTTTCTTCGTTTAAATTCAAAGCCAATCATAATTGTGAGAATTAGTCCTATACCTAGGGTCAAATGGACCCATTTATATTCTACCAAGCCCCAAAGGAGCTGGAGTCCTTTCAGAATGTTTCCTCCTATAATGGGTAGGTGGTGGCAGTAGGCGTCCCATAGACTTACGGGCATGACTACAGGGCTAAATTGTTCTTTCATGTGGGAGAAAATACCACATTGGTTCGAGGAATTCCCGTTCCTTCACAATAGTTCAGAGTCCCAAGTAAGTCTTGGTTTTGTTTTCCCGGGAAGTCTAGGACTTCTTGGTATTTGGTTGTGGTTTCATCCATGCTTGCCGGTCGAGGAAGCAGAATGTGGTTTATTTTCGTTCTGGAATCAATCCCTTGATTAATGGCTTGAGAAATGGCCAAATTACGACCACAAACACCCAGAGTAGGATAAGTCTCACTAAGAGCGGTGTATGTTGTTCTAGGCCAAGCCATGATAGAATCCAATCATAGATTTGCGCCCAAATGTTTGCAGTAGTTTGTAATACTGACATAGTCCATGCATTAATATGCAAGTTATCATACCAATTTTTTCTTGATTCTTCTACCCATATTTTTATCTCTTCCTGTAGAGTTTTTTGGTCAGCCTTCCTTTCTTTTGATATTAGGTTCTGGAAGGTCTTTAGCTTCTTGTCATCCGTTGGGCCCGAGAAGGTTATCTCCATCCATTGCTTTTCTGAATAGATGGTTAGCATTCTTTCAAAATGTTCTAGGTCAGGTTTGGGTTTTTCTATTTTTAGATTAATTTTTTCTGCCGGGTTCTTATAAGTTTCTCTGTTTTGTCTCATAATTTTGTCATTACATCCGACATGTCCTGTCGTAACATTAAATTCTCCTGACTGGTTTGTTAGCCAGGTATTTCCAGATGGAAGTACTCTATCTGGCAATCTTTTTTAACATATTGAACCTTGTTATTATCACAGGGTTTTAATAGGATTAAATTAGAGAATTCGATCAGTTGAGGCTGATTGTTAATTTGAATACATTTTTCCTTTTTTAGCCACCCATTTTTTAGGCTTTGCCAAATTGGTTGTTTTATTTTAGTTTCGTAATTTTCGTTTGTGAGAATGGATTTGATCTCTACTAGTGAGATCTTTAGTTGTTGATCTTTGTTTTCCACGTGGGATCTGTATACCCTTGAGGTTAAATCAGCTATTGTCCTGTTTTCTGTTCTTACGGTGTTATGCAACCATCGTCTAGTTATTACATTTAATTGATTTCTAAGGTTATTAAAGGCAATTTGCCAGGCTTGGTCTTTTTTGATTGTTATCACTTCTATTATTAGGTTTTTTGAGTTTTCCCATTGTATTTTCTGATTTTTGAATAAATCCTTAATATATGCTTCTGCCTGTTGTTGTCTATTATTATTATTATTATTATCATTATCGTTGCTGTTACTGCTTTTTTTGATTTGTGGTTATCACCAGCCATCTATCAGGAGAAGATTGTTCCCAAAAGGTGGCATTCTGCTTTGTTTTGTAGCAGTACATCCTGCCCCAATGGTAGCAGTACAGAGTTGTATTTTCTACTTTTATTTCAGTTCCCTGTCTTTGTGGGTCTTTTAAGAAGTATTTTAATTTTTTCCAGTCTTGATATACTGATTTCCATTTAGATGTTTGATTTCCATCTGGGTTTTCTGCCTCAGTGTTATACTTTTTGGTATTATTTTCATAGTAATTATCCTAAGGAACTTCATAAGTGTATCCACATTTAAATCTACCGTGTTCTATATATACTACTTTTCCTGAGTTGGGAATTTTGCAGGACCATGGTCCATGGGTTTCATTTCTTTTTGCTCTATTATCATTTGGGCAGTTTTGGAGGAGAGCGGTATTGTATCCTGATGGGCTATAACATTGTGTGGCTTTATCGGTGCATCCAATTATATGGGTGTTATTTTTATAATAATAGGATAGGAGCAGTTATAGTGGTTTTTTGATCCTGGATCTGATAGTCTGAACGGTTATACGTTTTGCATAAACAGTAGAGCCATCTATCTCTCTCTGAGGTTTCTTCATTTGTTGTAACATTTTGTATACTATAAGATAGTAATTCGTCTATCCAATTTTGTATAAGATTATCTATTCTTTGATCTTGTTCTTGGTTTTCATTCACAAGCTCCTGTTTTAAGACTATTATGTCTAAGGTGTATGTGTGTCCTATAATTTCTTCTCCTATTATTTCTGCTGAGGGTCTTGGATCTGTCCAAGTTTCATATTTTTGAGCTTGCGCAACATTTATCGTAATTAGTCCTAACATTACTAGGGCCATGTTGGATAGGGTTAATCCTCCTATTATTAGAGGCATTCCTGCTGAATTTGTCGAGTTACTGTTGCTGTCGGGGTTATTACCTGTGTTACATTCCAGGCTGCGCTTTATTACTGCCTGAAGTATCCATCCTATAGTTAGAAAGGCTAATACTATAAATAGTAGGGTGTGTTGAACTATATTACACTTAGAGCAGCGTTCTGCCGTGAGTTTCTTTTGTTTAATCGTCTTAGTCTCTTCTTTCTTGGTTTTTTTTTAAATTTAGGAGGGTTTTTTACTTTTGGTATCCTTTTGCCTTTCCCTAATTGTCCTAACTCCATATTGTTCTGTTTTTGTTTTTTTTTCTTTAAATATTTGTTTCCAATTTTTTTTCATTTCTGCTGTTTACATCTCTCTTGGAGGTTAAAAATCCCTCCATTTGTTCCCTGTGTTTCTCTTCTTCTCCTAAATATACAGCCATCCAATCTGCCATGTTCTTAGTCTTTGTTAACTGGTCTTATATTATCTACAGATAAAGTCCTTTCTTTACCTTCCTTCCCGACTGTCACTGTCCTATTTCCTACTTGGATTATCTGTTGAGGCAAATGATAGCGGGCTTTAAAGGCTCTTCCTGATTTATTTTGTTTTTTCTCTTGTACCCAATCTCCTACTTTAGGTTGCCAAAATTTTCTGTCTTCTTGAATTTTCTGTTCCCTTTGTTGTCTTAATTCTTCTTTTTTAGTTTTTAGGAGATCTATCCATTCTTTTTTAAGTTTAGTTTGGGTTTCTATTTCAGGCTTATTTTCTGTATTCATTTGTACTCCATATCTCAAATAGTGCGGAGTTATATGGTTCTCTGCTCCTAAGAGATCTATGGGTGTGTTATTGATGGCCAGCTGCACCTCCTTCAACCATTGACTCCAACTACCACCGCGAGTGCACAATAATTTTGCCAAGGCTAGTTTGACATCTTGGTTTCTCCGTTCTACCTTTCCTGCCGATTCAGGATGGTAAGGTGTGCTAAACTCAAGCTGTATCCCATGAGCGGTACACCACATGTTAAAGTCCTGGTTTTTAAAGCCAGGTCCTTGGTCTGTATGAATTACTCTGGGAGGCCCGTTAGCGACCAGAATCAACTCACTAGCTTCTATAGCATCTTGTGTCCTACAACTCTTTGTTGGGATCAGGGTGGTGAATCCGGTACATTCATCAATACATACTAGGCAATATTTATTCGGTCTTTTAAATGGCTTTTTCCCGTGAGAGGTCGGCAATGGGCCGATAAAATCCATTATCCATTTATCCCCGGGCTCCATATTTTGTGACTGAATAGTTTTCGGTTCTTTTTTAGTTCCTCCCTTGATATTATATTTTAGGCAAGTTTTGCATTCATTACAATATCTTTTAACTTCTGCATTCATCCCAGGCCACCAGTATTTCTGCTTTAGGTGTGACTGAGTGGTTTTTATTCCTGGATGCACGGCCCCTAAGCCTTCGTGGGCCGTCTTGATAAGTTCTCTTCTCCCTTTTCTAGGGGGTATTATCTTAGCCTGTTCTGTGGTTTGATCTTTAAATTTGGTTTTGACTACCCCATCAGATTCTTCCCAGTAGTCCTGATTTTTAGGGTATCCTTTTACTTCCTTGCCCTGAAGTAAGTCTTCCAATTCTTTGTCCTGATTCTCTTTTTGCATTTGCCTAGTTATTACTCTTATTTTATATTCTTTTCCCAAACTTGCGGCTTTGGCTGCTCGGTCAGCTAGATCATTTCCTTTTTTGTGTTCACCTTCTTTCTGGTGTCCTCTGACATGTATTACTTTTACATTTGGGAGGTTTTCTTTTAATCTAGCTATTTCTTCCCATATTTGTCTATATTGTATGGGGTGATTCCTACAATCATGGAATCCTTTTTCACTCCATTTATCTAGTTCCTCGTTATAGCCTCTACTGGCATAAAAGCTATCTGTACAAACGAGAATTTGGAGTTCTGCAGGAAATTGGCTTGCTTCTTTTAAGGCTAATTCTAACGCCTTTACTTCTGTTTTCTGGGCTGAACCTCCCAGTGGTCCTTTTATTTCTAAGACCTTTTCTTCTTGGAACTCATTGTTTAGTTTTGTACCAATTACTATTCCTATTCCTGTTAATTTTTCTTCTTTACCTTGTTTATCCAGGCCTCTTTGGGCACTACCATCTGTATAGATGTACATATCTGGATTGAATTCAGTTTTTTCTTCAGTAGCAGCTAGTTTATATTTCGGTGTCCACCAAGTATCTGTTTTTCCTGTAAGGGGCTGTATTTCTATAGTGGGGTCAGCTAGTAGGATATCCCATTTTTCATACCTGGCCGAGTGGACCCTTTGGCTCCTTTCTATTTTTTGTTGTTTGGATTGTAATTCTGCCAATTCCGTGAGGATAATTATCTTTCCTTCCCCTTGGATTTTTCTGATGGGTTCCACTGCTCTAGTTATGGCTACCCATGTTTTTTCTATTTTTGGGTATTTCCTCTCTGTTTCTGTAAAGTTTAAAGAGATATATTGGAAGGGTTTGTTCTGTCCTTGACTGGTTACTCTTACGGTGGCACTTTCTTGCCCTATAATTACTTCTAGTGTAATGTCTTTCCCTGGTTCATGCTTTCCCATGTTTTCTGCTTTATTTAATTGGTTGATTAGTTCATTTAGGTTATTTTGATCTTCTTCAGTCCATGAGAATACTTTCTCGGTTAGTTTTTTGTACAGGGGTTTAGATATTTCTGCATATCCTGGGACAAAGTCTCTGGCATAGTTACATAGGCCTAATATTGCTTGTAATTCTTTAATTTTGGTAGGAGGTTGAATATCAGCTATTTTTTCACTGTATTCTTCAGTTAGTCCTTTTCCTTCATTGGTTAGTTCCACTCCTAAGTATTTTACATTTTCTCTGGCGATCTGGGATTTTGCTAGTCCAATTATATATCCCTTATGGTACAGGTGTTCCATTATTCTATGTAGGCAGGCAAAATGTTCTTCTAGGTCACCATGAGTGATATAAATATCATCTACATAGCATTCTATTTGTCCTGGCGGAGCTAAGTTTTGTACTGTTTTTCTGACTTCTGCAGAAAATATTACTGGGCTGTTTAGGTATCCCTGAGGGAGTCTGGTCCAAACTAATTGTCTCCCTAGGGTGTCTGTTATGGCTGTATATGGCCACTCTTCTTTTGGGATTGGATGACTCCAAAATCCATTTGATAAGTCTAGGGTAGTTTTATATTTCTCCCTTCTTAAGGTATTCAATGTAGTCTGAGCTCCTTTAAAGTATGACGAGAAGGGCACTGATCCTGAATTCAAGTCTCGGTAGTCACAGACAAGTCTGTACTTTCCTGGCTTATCAGGCTTTGGTATTCCAATTATGGGTGTATTGTATGGGGATCCTTTTTCTATTAGGACTCCCTGTTCCTCAAGTCTTTCTATGACTTTTTGGATTTCCCTAGCTATCTCTGGTTTGTTGATGCCATACTTCTTTTTGATTTTGAAGTGTCCCATTCCTGTGGGAGTGGGATCAATGTTTAGATTACCGCAATGGTATGAGTCTTTTTGCCAGATTTCCCAGTGAGTTTGCACTAGGTGTTTTATTTTTGCTCTGATTTTGGGGTTGCTTTCTTTATCTAAAATTTCTTTTAAGTCTTCTGTTCTTTTGTCTTCTGTTTGTTCTAGTAGTTTGTGTCCTTTAATGTCTTCCCATCCTAATATTACTGGTTCTCCCTGGTCTTTTAGACCTTCTATAATTAGAGCTTTAGTCTCTATTTGTTTTCCATTTTTTAGGATTAATTTGATTTTTCCTACATCTGCCCATTTTACAGGTGCTCCTATGCCCTGATAAGGTTCTGTTCCTACTTTTGGTATGTTTAGTTTTTCTGCCAAACTTTTGTCCATTAATGACATTTCTGCCCCTGTGTCTAGCATTATTGTGAGCCATTGCTGTCTGTGGGGTTTATACCCCTCTATTTTTCCTTGTTCTTGAGGGTAGCATGGTTCTGCTGCTGTCTGTCTGGGTTTTCTCACCATCCCTGTCTGGTGGATTCTTTGCCCTTCTGTATTCCTTTCGTCCCCTTGTGTTTGCACTCTGGCTGATCCAGAGGTTATTGCTTGTCCCTGACTGTTTCTGGGTCTCAGGTTGTATCGTTCTTGTTGAACTTGTCCATTTGGAGGCCTAGGTCTAAAATTTTGTTGGGGTGGCCTATATTCCCGAGGTTGTTGTGGTTGCTGGGCTGGCTGTAGTGGAGGTTGGTATCCCCCTCTAGCTCTTGGGTCTTGATAATTCGGAATGGGGTTTCTCCCTAAATAGTTTGGGCTTACTCCTGGAATTGGTCTAGGAGGTAGCTGCTGTCGGGGAGGTCCCTGGTTTCTGGGTTGGACTTTTTCCACTACCTGAACCAATGGTTCATATTGGGGTCGGTATGTCCATGGTTTTCTTTGGTTTTGTTGGCGTCCTTGCGCCTTGGATTTCTGGGTTTCTGATTTAGGTTTTTCTGATTTTCTTTCCTTGGCTTCTGGTTGAGGTCCGTGGGGATTTTGTTTTCCTATTCTATCTAGGGATAGATAGAGGACTTCTCCTAAGTTGATTAATTCTTGTCTGAATACTTGCCATGGGTTTTGTCCCTGTCCTAGTGCTCTGTTTGTGGCTTCCCTGAGCCTGTTTGCATGGCCTTCATTCTGGAATTGTCTGAATAATTGCGACCTGACTTGGACATAGTTTATTTCTAGATCTTCAGCGGATTGTGCTACCTGGAGCATTGTTCTCCCTGATTCCAGGAGTGTTTTGAATATCTTGTTGGCTGCTTCTGCTCTTTGGGTTCCATATACCCGGTTGTGGGCTTCATGGAGTATGGTAACTAGATTTATTGTGGTGTGCGGTTCCTGATCTAAAGCAGGACAATCCAGGGCTTTAAATAAATCTGAATTTTCTTGGGGGGTTAGTCCTTCCAAGAAGGCTTTTAGTTTTTCGAAATGTTGAATTATATATTTTATTGCTGCTCTGTCATCTGAGGGAAAGTCTAGGAAGCAGATTTTAAAATTCTTCAGTGAGGGATCACCGTACACACGGCGGGCTGCTACCGGTTGTGGTGCTTGTCCGGCTTGTCCGGGCCTGGGATTATTGATTAGCCATCGGGCTTTTTCTACAGCATGTTGCGCCACTAGGACTTGTGCTGCTACTCTATTTAGTTGGGGTATTTGGAGCACTCTGTCTGCTGCCACTATAATTTGCTGAGCTATATCTTCTGCCCAGGCATGTTCTGACATGCCTGGTACTAGCGGTACTTCTCTTCCCCTTAGGTCTGTTTCTCTTCTAATTACTGTTACCGTATGTTGAGCTGGTAGAACGCCAGCGGTATGCTGGTGGGCTGGTTCTAGGGGGTTTCCAGTTCCATCTGCTGGTATGCATCCATCATAGTGATGGTGAGTTCCATCTACATATTCTATTCTGAACCTGTATCGGAGTCTTGCTGCTATAGGTTCTCCATTGAGTCTGTTTAGTCCTTCTAGGACTGACTCATCTGCCCTCAGTCTTACCTCCTGACCTCTTAGGTTAGGTGGGGAGACTATATTGTCGTTTCCTGCTGCGACTATTTCTGCCCAATCATTTCTAAAATAACAGGCAGGTATATTGGCCATTTTCTTTTTCTTTTTGAGGGGCTTTTATTTTTTGTACTATTCGCTATATCCCTACAGAAGGAGTTTATTTGGTGACAAAGATAATATTTACGCCGTGAGGTTCAAGATAGTGCAATCTCTCGAGCCCCACGTTGGGCGCCAATTGTTATGTTATTCAGGTGGATATCCTCAATAGGTATGGGTTACTACCGGATTAAACTACAGTACCTCGGGCATATACCTGAGGCCGTTACCTGTCAAGTTTACCAGTGGTCCCTATTGACTGTATGGTCCTGATAGCTACAAACTCGGCTGGGTTTATCGCAGGTCTCTAGGTCCCTTCAGTTTATCCTTTCACCTAGGAGTGAGAGGGATTCACTTTAAGTCAATCCTAATGCCTTCTCAGCTAAGTTCTAGACTTAACATACCAACACAATGGTAAACATATCTTATCAAATAAAGGTTCGGCGAATACGAAGTGTGTGGTGTAAAATATAATAGAAATTTATCAATATAATTAGTTGAATACTCACAATCAGATGTTTTCAGTTAATCACAATCGTTACAGCCTTTTTGAATGTTCTTAAAAGATACCTAGGATAAAAGCAGAGCTTAATACCTGAGTGTCCCAAATGGGATCTTCATAGACTAGCGTGTATCAGCTAGTTGGTTCAGATTGTATCTTCTTCAGGCTAGAATGCAGTGCCTCAACCGAGAATCTTTTAGGCAGGCGTATTTCAGCAAGCTCTTAGCCGTCCGTATGTTTCATCCGATCGGTCCGTATTTTGCACAAATGTGTCTTTTCTGCAAGCCTGGTGGTTCAGAGGATGGTTGGGTGACTCATTGTCTGTGTTTCAAGACAAGAGTGAGTTCTGTCTGTTTTAGCTCTGCTTTTATATCCCTTACAGTCTAAGTTAAGCAATTACATCATTTGTTTAAAGAACTGGAATCTCAAACTGTGCCTCGGTCAGCATTGTTTAAAGGTCGCGTTAAACATTTAATTAGCTGAGAAAACAATAAGTAGCTGATAAGTAGCTGGTAGAGAGCAGTTGCCACATAGTCATAGTTATACTTAATTGTTGCTAGGCTAAAATACAATAAAGAGTTAATAGTATCATTGTTGCTACAATCTAATATAATCAGGTAAAATTCCACAGAAGAATTGAGTCTTTTCATGAAGAAGTAGACAGATCCCATGACACTTAACGAGTTAATAGCATCATTGCTGTTAAGCTTAATCTTATACAATATAATATAATCAGGTAAAATTCCACAGAGGAATCGAGTCTTTTCATGAAGAAGTAATGGATCCCGTGACACTCTGAACCCTCTCCAAAGCATCCACATCTTTCCTATAATAGGGCGACCAGAACTGGACACAGTATTCCAAGTGTGGTCTAACCAAAGTTTTATAGAGCTGCAACAAGATCTCACGGCTCTTAAACTCAATCCCCCTGTTAATGAAAGCCAAAACACCATATGCTTTCTTAACAACCCTGTCCACTTGGGTGGCAATTTTAAGGGATCTATGTACCTGCACACCAAGATCCCGCTGTTCCTCCACACTGCCAAGAATCCTGTCTGTAATCCTATACTCAACTTTCAAGTTCGACCTTCCAAAATGCATCACTTCACATTTATCCAGGTTGAACTCCATCTGCCACCTCTCAGCCCATCTCTGCATCCTGTCAATGTCACGCTGCAGCCTACAACAGTCCTGTATCCCATTCCTCATGACCTTGTGAACGGCCTTCTGAACCATGGGGAGCTGTATCAAATGCCTTGCTGAAGTCCATATGCACCACATCCACCGCTCAACCCTCATCAACATGTCTAGTAACATCCTCAAAGAGCTCAATAAGATTTGTGAGGCATGACCTGCCCCTCACAAAGCTGTGCTGACTGCATTTAATCAAGCCATGCTCTTCCGGATGGTCATAAATCCTATCCCTCGGAATCCTTTCTAACACCTTGCAGACGACAGACATGAGACTGACTGGTCTGTGATTGCCAGGGATTTCCCTATTTCCTTTCTTGAAGAGAGGAATTACATTTGCCTCCCTCCAATTCTCAGGTACGACTCCGGTGGAGACTGAGGATGCAAAGATCTTATCAGGCGGTGAAGCAATCATATTTCTCGCTTCCCAAAGCAGCCAAGGACAAATCTGGTCTGGCCCTGGTGACTTCTCAATCTTAATGTTTGTCAAAATTTTTAGCACATCAGCTTCCTCAATCTCTATCCGCTCCAACATGCTTACCTGCTCCTCAATGGTTTCATTCACTACAAGGTTCTTTTCTTTATTAAAGACAGAAGCAAAAAACACATTTCGGGCTTCCCCTACCTCCTCAGATTCTATACACAAGTTCCCTATGCTATCCCTGATCGGCCCTACTCTTTCTTTGATCATTCTCTTATTCCTCACATACGTGTAAAATGCCTTTGGATTCTCCCTAATCCTTCCTGTCAAGCCTTATTCATGTCCCCTCCTAGCTCTCCTCAGACCATTTTTGGGCTCCTTCCTCGCCTGCCTGTAATCCTCTAAAGCTGCGCAAGACCCTTGCTTCCTCCATCTTATGTAAGCTGCCTTCTTTCTATTGACGTGAAGCTCCTCCGCTCTCGTCATCCAAGGTTCCTTTATCTTACCCCTTCTTGCCTGTCTCAGAGGAACACATTTATGCATCGCTCGCAACAACTGTTCCTTAAACAGTCTCTACATGTCTATAGTGCCCTTTCCATGGAACAATTGCTCCCAGTCCATGCTTCTCAACTCCTGTCTGATAGCATCATAGTTTCCTTTTCCCCAATTAAATATCCTCCCATTGTGCCTGCTTCTGTCCTTCTCCATAGCTATGTAGAATGTGAGGCAGTTGTAGTCACTATCACCAAAATGCTCTCCCACCGCAAGATCTGACACCTGCCCCGGCTCATTGCCGAGCACCAAATCCAAAATGGCCTCTCCCCTCGTCGGCCTGTCAACGTACTGAGTTGGGAAACCCTCCTGAACACACCTTACAAAAACAGCTCCTTCCAAACCATCTGCTCGAAGGAGGTTCCAATCAATATTGGGAAAGTTAAAGTCACCCATTATAACAACCCTACTACATTCACACTTTTCCAAAACCTGCTGACCTATGCTTTCTTCAATCTCCCTGCTGCTATCGGGGGGCCTGTAGTAAACCCCTAACGAGGTGACTGCTCCCTTACTGTTCCTAATTTCCACCCATACTGACTCGGTAGGCAGATCTTCCTCGACAATGGTAACTTCTGTAGCTGTGATACCTCTCTGATTAGCAGTGCTACACCCCCTCCTCTTTTTCTCCCCTCCCTATTGTTTTTAAATGTTCTAAACCCTGGAACATCCAGCAACCATTCCTGCCCCTGAGAAACCCATGTCTCTGTTATGGCCACAACATCAAAGCACCAGGTACTGATCCATGCTCTAAGCTCATCACTTTTATTCCTGATACTCCTTGCATTAAAGCAAATACACTTTAACCAATCCCTTGGTTCTTTCCCAGGAAATTCCTTCCCACTGACTGCGCTACCTCTTGGTATTGCCCCATCTCCATCAACTCTCACCACCGATATATAGCTCAGGTTCCCACCCCCCTGTCATTACTAGTTTAAACCCTCCTGAGCCACTCGAGCAAACCTTCCACCCAGGACTTGGTCCCCTTCCAGTTCAGGTACAACCTGTCCTTCATGTACAGGTCCCACCTTCCCCAGAAGGCATCCCAATTATCCACATATCTGAAGCCCTCCCTCCTACACCAGCTGCGCATCCACGTGTTAAGCTGCGCCCGCTCGCTGTTCCTCGCCTCGCTATCTCGTGGCACCGGTAGTAAACCCGAGAACACTACTCTGTTCGTCCTGCTCTGCAGCTTCCTCCCTAACTCCCTAAATCACTTTTTATATCCTCAATCCTTTTCCTGGCTATATCATTGATGCCAATATACATGGTCACTTCCTTTCCTTCCCGGCAGCCCCTCTGGTCGGCATCACTCCCGCCGCTGCTGCCGCTCCTAGTGTGGAGGAAAAACACCGCTGGCCACTACCGGTAAGTCATTTTAAAAATCTCCCTTACCTTAGCTGTGGCCTTCCTGGTTCGCCTTACCTCCGCTGCTGCTCCCACTCAAAAAAAAAAGCAGCAGATTTGTTTTCACCAAGACAACAAGTTTTTGAATTTAACCAATCAATTTGAACCAGGTACTTAGATACCAAAAATCTCTTAAAGTTTGACTGTTTTGATAACATAGGACCAATCCTTGTTGTAAGAAACATTGAAATGTCATCACAGTTAAAAAAGACGGGGATAGGTGGACAAAGATCCTAGAACTAGCTGCCATCTGCCAGGGCTAACAACCCTCAGCACTTGAGGGTGAGAATCGCTGGCTCCCACAGCTTCCTCTATGTTTTAGAGAAAGCACGGTGGCCCAGTGGTTAGCACTGCTGCCTCACAGCGCCAGAGATCCGGGTTCAGTTCCTCCCTCAAGCAACTGTCTATGTGGAGTTTGCACATTCTCCCCATGTCTGCATGGGTTTCCTCTGGGTGCTCCGGTTTCCTCCCACAGTCCAAAAATGTGCAGGTTAGGTGAAATGGCCATGCTAAATTACCTGTAGTGTTAGGTGATGGGGTAAATGTAGGGGAATGGGTCTGGGTGGGTTGCTCATCAGAGGGTCAGTGTGGACTTGTTGGGCCGAAGGGCCTGTTTCCACACTGTAAGTAATCTAATCTAAGTAATCTAATCCAAACCAATGGCACAACTATTCCTCACAGAATAAATGATGCAGAAAGCGTAGAACATTCTGGAAGATACATAACCTGACTGTGAAACTAAATTTTTTTTTAATTCATGTGAGTGGGGCTTGTATTTATTGGAACAGCAAACCATTAGAATTTTGCTTTATTCAGGTATAGTTAAGTAATCAGAAGTGTTTATACAGTTTGTTAATAGTTTGGTTGATTTGTTTACTGTTAGAGTTTGATAAATAAATTGTTACTTGTTAATTTTAAAATGAGTGTCAGGGATTTATTTTATATCACCATTAGACGTTGCTGAAGAGCAGGGTACATCATTTTCACACTCCTTTTACAGATTAAAGGGCGAGGCGCTCCTCTTTGGGTATTTCGGTTTTCATGCTCAGAGGGATGGGGGCCGGTCAACCTCCATCTCATAACAATAGCAAGGAGGAAAGCTTTAGATTACAGAACAATATAGTTTGAGGGAGTTGAACACTGGCAAATGAAGTTTAATCCTGAAAAATATGGAGTGATATATCTTGGGAGGACTAAGAAGTCAAGGAATACATGAATAGTCAAATATTGGACGATACAGAGGATCAGCATGTTCATGTCCATAGATCTTTGAAGACTGCAGGACAGGTGGATAAGGTAGTTAAGAAGGCACATGGAATTCTTGCCTTCAATAGTTAAAGAACAGAATAGAAAGCAGGGAGGCTATCATACAGCTGTACAGAACATTGGTGTAGCCGCTGCTGGAATACTGTGTGCAGTTCTGGTCACTAGACTATAGTGATTTCACTGGAAAGGGTACAGAGGAGATCCGCAAGGATATTGCCTGGGCTGAGGCATTTCAGTTTTGAAGAGATGCTGGATTGGCTCGGGTTGTTTTGTTTGGAGCAGAGAAATATGAAGTAGAGTGGGACGAGATTGATATCTACAAGATTTAGGGGCAAGGAAAGGGTTGATGGGAATGAACCTTTCCCCATAGAGGAGGGGTCAGAATTTGCAGAGAATATTTTTCTCTGCATCTAGCGGGTGGTGGGCATCTAGAAACTTCTGTTAGAAAGGTTGATAGAGGCGAGAACCAACAAAACATTTCAAAAGTATTTTGGTGATCAGTTGAAATGCCATACCATAATAATGGTGTGGGCCAAGTGCTGGGAAATGGGATGAGAGAGAAATAGGTGTCTGATGACTGGCATGGGCAGGATAGGCCAAAAGGCCCCTTTTCTCTGCTGTAATACTCTGACACAATCCATACTCTGTCTTCTTCACCTAACTAATTCATAACCAGGTCAGTAGTTTTCTTCAGTCCCAGTTTTATCTCACATTTTTTTATTGTAGACTGTTAAGCTGAGGCAGTAGAACACAAAGATTATACTTACACAATTTTGAAAGAAGAGATTCCTGTTTTCATAGTGCTTGATTGCTGATGAGGCAGGTTTGAAGTGTTTGCTGTCTGTTAGATAGGAAACGTGGTAGCCAATTAGCCAATAACAAGCTCCCATAAATAGCAATGTGATAGTGACCAGATATTTAGTTTTCTAATGCCAGTTGAGGAATGTATATTGGCACAGACATCTCCTCTTCAGTAATGCAAATTAGAATAGAAAGAGATCAAAACTTGACAGAATGATGGGCGGTGGAATTTAAGGGTTAAAACCAGGGGGGAGAATTGTGTAATTATTCAAGATGAAGTTGAATAAGTAAATGAAGCAAAAGGACATGAATTATCACCAAATAGTTACAGCACAGGAACAGGCTATTCAGTCTGGCATATTTCTGCCAGGTTTCTGCACTAGTAATTGAGGTTGTCCCACTCCCCTGTCTTTTAACCATCACCTTGCAATTTGTTTCTCACGATCAGCCAAATGCCTTTGGAAAATCAGTCACAATTAATTCTAGTTCAAAATCACACCACGCCAAGTTATACTCCAACAGGATTATTTGGAAGTACAAATAATCATCAGGTAGCAAGTGGGGCAAGGTCATAGGACACAGAATTTATAGTAAAAGGTGAAAATGTCAGTAGCTGATGTAACATATTGAACAAACCTAGATTGCTGTTACGTCTTTAATCACCTACAATATGTTGCAGATTTCGCTTCATTAATATGTAATTCCCGGAACTTCTTTCAACTCACATTCCCAAGTTAACTTAAAGTTTTAAAAAAAAGTCACCTACATTGCCAAGAATCTCACCATTAGCCCAGTATTCTGCATTTCTGTTGCTCCTTCCAAAGTGAATTACCTCACACTTTTCCACATTAAACTCCATTTGCCACCCCTCAGCCCAGCTCTGCAGCTTATGTTTGTCTCTTTGTAACCTGCAATATCCTACAGCACTGTCCATAACTCCACCGACCTTAGTGTCATCCACAAATTTACTAACCCTCCTTCTATGCCTTCATCCAGATCATTTCTAAAAATGACAAAAAGCAGTGGCCCCAAAACATATCCTTGCAGTACACCACAAGTAACTGAACTCCAGGGTGAACATTTCCCATCAACCACCACCCTCTGTCTTCTTTCAGCTAGCCAATATCTTATCTAAACCGCTAAATCACCCTCAATCCCATGCCTCCATATTTTGTGCAATAGCCTACCGTGGGGAACCTTATCAAACACCTTACTGAAATTAATATACAACACAACAACCACTTTACCCTCATCCACCAGTTTGATCACCATCTCAAAGAACTCAATAAGGTTTGTGAGGCATGACCTACCCTTCACAAAACCGTGTTAACTATCCTGAATCAACTTCTTCCTTTCTAGGCGATTATAAGTTCTATCTCCTATAACCTTTTCCAACCCTTTACCCACAACCGAAGAAAGGCTCACTGGTCTATAATTACCAGGATTGTTGCTACTCCCTTTCTTGAACAAGGTGACAGTATTTGCTATCCTCCAGTCTTCTGGCACTATTCCATTGTAGACAATGATGACTTAAAGATCAAAGCTATAGGCTGTGCAATCTCTTCTCTGGTTTCCCAGAAAATCCTAAGATAAATCCTATCCGGCCTAGGGGACTTATCTATTTTCACAGTTTCCAGAATTGCTAACACCTCCTTCTTTTGAACCTCAATCCCATTTCATCTAGTAACCTGTATCTCAATATTCTCCTCGACAAAGTTGTCTTTGTCCAATGATCCGCCCCACTAGCTACCTGACGAAAACTTGTACTTCCAAATAAACCTGTTAGACTATAACTTGGTGTTTTGTGATTTTTAACTTTGTCCACCCCAGTCAACACTGGCACCTTCACCTCACAATTAAACCTGTCAATAGACCCTGCTATTTTATCAGCGTCCTCTTTATTGGTGAACAGTAATATAAGACACACCAATTATTCTAATATTCCCCAGAATCTGGAAGTATATATAACTTCCTTTAATTGTTAATGATTCCAAATCCACTCCACAACTATACATTGACTATTTACATGTTCATTAGGAGATTTCTATTCTTGCTTTATGTTAATTTCTATTCTATTATATTCTCACTTACATGGAAACAGGCCCTTTGGCCCAACTTGTCCACACTGCCCAGTGTTCACAATATAAATTAGTCCCATTTGCCTAGGTTTGGTCCATATCTCTCCACACCTATCCCATCCATGTTCCTGTCTAAATGTTCTGTAAATGACAAAATTATACTCATTTCCACTACGACCTCTGGCAGCCCGTTCCAGACACTCACCGTCCTCTGAGTGAAAAAATTGTCCCTTTCATCTCACCTTAAACCTATCCTATGCCTTCTAGCTTTAGACTACCTTACCTTGTGAAAAAGCTGTCAGCTATCTACCTTATCTATGATGTGGAGGAGCCAATGTTGGACTGAAGTGGACAAAGTCAAAAGTCACACAATTCCAGGTTATAGTCCAGCAGCTTTATTTGAGATTGCCAGCTTTCTGCTCTTTTGTCACGTGATGAAGGAGCAGTGGTCTGAAAGTTTCTGATTTCAAGTAAACCTGTTGGACGAAAACCTGGTGTTGTGTGACTTCTGACTTTTTACCTTATCTATGCCTCTCATGATTTTATAGACCTCTATAAGGTCACCTCTCAGTCCCCTGTTCTCCAGGGAAAATAAGTCCCAGCCTATCCCACCTGTTCTTATAACTCAAAATTTCCAGTCCAGGTAGAAACCTAGTAAGCCTCTCCTGCACTCTTTCTAGTTCTAGTATAGCTTCAACAAGACATAGCAACTCCTGTACTCAGTGCTCTGACTGATGAAACCAAGCATGCTGAAAGAAAGCCTTCTTTACCACTCTGTCTGCCTGCGTCTCCATTTTCTCGGAGCTATGAACCTGTACCCTGAGATCCCTTTGTTCTATAACACTCCCAATGACTGTGTAAGGCCTGCCCTAGTTTGCTTTATTAAAATGCAGCACCTCGCATTTGTCTTAAACTCCATCTGCCATTCTTGAGCCCATTGACCCGTTTGATCAAAATCTGGCTGCATTCCAGGTAACCTCCTTTATGTCCACTATACCACCAATCTTGGTGTCATCCACAAACTTACTAAGCATACCTCCTAAATTATCATGCAAGTTATTTATATTGATGATGAAAAACAGTGGACCAGCATTGGTCACATGCCATTTTATCAATATTATTTTCCTCTTCACTTCTCCTCGCAGTTTAATGTGTTTGCTTTGGTTCTCATGTGAAGAATTTACCTGGCATGCATCATATTCTCTGACTTCATCATCATCCAAGGGTTCCTGGCTTTGGCTTCAGGAGATTTCATTCTTGTGGAAGTTGTGCAGTTTGTACCTGAAACATCTCCTGAAAAATCAACAATTTTTTCATTAGTTTTTCAGTCAATCTCTTTAAAAGCTTCTTCATCAATGAGCATAAAATGGCTGTTTTGTTATTGTTGGGTTTATCCCAATACTTTTTTTGGATAAGCATGCAACTTTTTCAATTCTCTAGTTCTGCTGCATCACCTCTGTATCTGAGGAAGATCAGGTCAGTAGCTCCCAATTTCCATTTGTACTTTCGTTCCTCAGTATCCTGAGATGTATCTCACTTGCTGCTGGTAGCAAGTCAACTTTAATCATAGTGTAACAGTGTATCTGTTACCACCCTTTATTAATTTTTAAATGTCTCACTTAGGTCCCTTTCCAAAATATCTGGCAATATTTTCTTTCTTAATGAAGGTGAAAAAAAATACTAACTTGGTGCCTTATCTAAGTCCCCTGTCTTCACATGTAAGTTCCCTTTAGTCTCGGAGAGAATCCAATTTCCACTTGCTACTCTTTTACTGTTTACGTGTCGATAGAAAACTTGTCTTGCAATTGGTACAGGACAACACGTTTTGTACATCATGTCAACTGTATTCCCAACTTGCCAAAACCTGTCCACAAACTATAAGACACAAGTCAAGAGTGCTATAAAATACAGCCCACATACCTGAATGCATGCAGCCCTCAAGAAGCAAGATACCATTCAGAGGAAAACAGCCCATTTACAAGATGCACTGCAACAACTCACCAAGTCTCCTTCAACAGCACCTTCTAAATCTACAACCTCTGTCACTTAGAAGTACAAGAGTAACAAATGTATGGGAGCACCACCACCTGCAAGGTCCCTTCCCCAACACACACCTACATGACCTGGAAATACCACTCCTTCACTGTTGCTGAGTCATAATCTTGGAACTCCCTTCCCAACAGCATTGTGGATGTCTCTACACCAGATGGACTGCAGTGGTTCAGAAGATGTTTCACCAATGACATTCCCAATTACAATTAGGGAAGGATAATAAATGTTATTCTTGCCAGCAGTGCACAGAGCCCATGAACAAAGAAAAAGAAATAAAATGTAACAGCTTCCAGGGATAGTATTACAGGCCTGATTGCAATATAAAATTCCATTGCCTTTCATGTAAAATAACAGAAATCCAGGACTATGATGTATCCTAGAAATTAAATAAAGTTCTATAATTTCTCTTCCTGATATTCCTTTTGCTCTCTTGTTAAGCATTGGCCTGATTCTGGCTGTTTGTCTGATGATTATGTTTTCCAGGTTTGTTCAATCCATACATTAAAAACTCTGACTCAGAGTTCCGTTCTGGGATCTGCTGTATTAACATACACCAGCAACATGGCTACCCTGTGCTTGCAAGGGCTCAGCTCTGCATCCTGGGCCATGCGCAATGCAGCTATTCAACTTCTCAGTGAGTTTTAGGCCATTCTTTTCTCTTTGGAATCCTTCTGTTCAGACTCTTTCATTTTCCTCTTGCTGTCCCTTCTTTCTCTGCTGTCATTTGGCTACCTTGTCTCATTTCTTCTTCCTCTTCACGTTTCCCTGCCCTCAATCATTTCCTTGTCCTGCATGCTTGTCCCGGACTCTTTGTTTCCCCAGCTTGCATGGCTTCCTTATTTCCCTCCCCTTTCCTCTTTCTTCTTCAATATTGTGTGGTAATAGCATTGCCATGGATTTGTGTCTCCTTCCTCACAGGTACTTTAACCTGTCGTGTGTTGGGTAAGAAGTGTAGTGGAGATGACTCCGCGTGGAGCGGGGTGACGGCGTGCACATTCTTCTTGCACTACCCAGAATTGAAGAGTCTTCTCCTTAAAGAGCTGTATAATGCAACAAGCCAAGATTCTGCGCCTGTGGGAGGGCATCTTCAACTCTACCCTTCGCTCCATTCCATTCTCAGCCTGTTGGCGAAACTCCAACCAAGTGTAAATGACACAAATGGGTAAGGCAGAGAGATGTTTACCAATGGATAAAATACTTTTAATATATATGAATTCTCCCACAATTCTGATAAATCTAGTGGTTATTTACCTTTGAAATTTCAGGGACTTGATGGTTATGAGCCGGCATAAATACAGTTGTTGCATGGCATAGATCAGCCATAATCTTTTGAATGGTGGGGCAGGGTTGAGGGGCTGAATGGCCTACCGCTGCTCCTATTTTTTATTTCTTTAAGCACAAAATGCTATTAGTAACTGTATTAAGAACATATTTACTTGATCATTTACCACGTGACGTGTGAAGCTATCAACACTTTTTGAACTTATCTCAAAAGGTTCCCGATTCCAGACTAGCTTTTTCCGAATGGTAAATATCTCCTCTAAGTTGCCCTGAACTATCACCAACTTCTGTAGAAATAATGGAGGTTCTAAAATACCCAACTTATTATCAAAGAAGGCAAGGGAGAGATCGCTGCATGCAGCATCACAACCTACATCATTAAACAACAACAATCTCTCAGAATGGGATTGGGATTAGGAACCTCTGAATCAGAAGCTGCCCGTCATTTTTGATTTCCCCAATTTCCATTCCAGTTTCGGGTTTTATCTTTCATTGGTTGAAAACCATGCTTCTGTGCTCATTGTATCTTCCCTACGTCAGAGTTACTCCTCACATATAAGACTTCATGATGTCTCTGACTCTGCATCATCAAATGTTTTCAGCACAGAAGGCAAATTTAATAAATGACCTCTGAGTAAATGATCCTCTAGGAAATAGTGGTCATAGCGTATTGGAATTTAATATTAAGCTTGAGTATAAGAATCTTGCTGTGTTTAACTTAAAGGAAATTATAATGAAATGAGGATAGAGTTAGCTAAACAGACAGGGCAGATAGATGAACAGGAAAAACAGTAAACTAGTAGTGGCAAGCATTTAAGGAGGTTACTTATGACCGCAAAAGTATATCCCAGTAAGGGGAAAATATTCTGAGAGGGATGAACCAACTATGGCGAACCATGGAAATTAAGGAGAGTATTTAGTTGGAAAAAAATATATAAAGATGAAAAAGCCAATGATAGCCCCAAGATCAGGATAAATTCAGAATCTAGCAAAGGAGGACTAAAAAGATGAGAGAAAATAAGTAACAAGGACAAACTAGCAAAGAATGTAAAAACTGCGAATAAGAGCTTCTTTAAAAGTCTGAAAAGGAAGAGAGTGAACACAGACCCCTTATAAAATTAATGAGGGGAAATAGTTGTGGGGAATAGGGAAATGGCAGAGGAGTTTAACAGTCACATCCGTCTTTATGGTGGAAGATACTTGGAGCATCCCATTTATACTAAAGAATGCAGGGAAAGAGTTAAGTATCATCACTCGAGAAGTAGTATTAGACAAACTAATGGCACTTAAGGCAGGTAAGGCTTCCAGCCCAATAGCTTACCTCCTAGGATCCTAAAAGAAGTAGATACAAAGGTAATCAGTGCATTTGTCGTCACTTTCCAAAAATCCTTGGGTTTGGAGAAACTTACTAGAGAGTTGGAAACCTGCCAATGTGACACCACTATTCAAAAAGGATAGAGGCAGTAAGTGGTAACTATAGGCCGATTGGTCTGATATCTTTTGTTGGAAAATGTTGGAATCAATTATTAAGGAAATAATAGCAGTACATTTGAGAAATTAAGCCTAATCAAGCAGAGTTAGCAAGTCTTCATGAAAGGGAAATCATATCTGACTAATTTATGAGAGTTTTTTGAGCAAGTCCTAATCAGCATGGATGTATTTGCATTTCCAGAAGGCCTTTGACAAGGTACCTCAATAAGATTAAGTCATAAAGATAAGAGCCCACAGTGTTGGAGGTACTGTATTGGTATAGATAGAGAACTGGCTGATGGGCAGGAAACAGCAAGTGGGAACCTGTAACCAGTGGGGTCCACAGGGATCAGTTCTGGGACCCCAATGTTTACAATGAATGTTAATGACTTGGAGGAAAGAAGCAAACGTGCTGCAGCCAAATTTGCACAAAAATAGGTGGAAAGACAAGTTACAAAAGGGCTACAATCAGTCACAGAGAGCTAGGGGTGGCACGGTGGCTCAGTGGTTAGCACTGCTGCCTCACACTACCAGGGATGCAGGTTCAAAACCAGCCTCGGGTGACTGTCTGTGTGGAGTTTGCACATTCTCCCCGTGTCTGCATGGGTTTCCTCCGGGTGCTCCGGTTTCTTCCCACAGTCACAAGGATGTGCAGGTTAAATGAATGGGCCATGCTAAAGTGCCCATTGTGTTAGATGCATTAGTCAGAGGGAAATGGGTCTGGGTGGGTTGCTCTTCGGAGGGTCAGTGTGGACTGGTTGGGCTGAAGGTCCTGTTTCCACACTGTAGGGAATCTAATCTAACCTATCAATAGGTTGAGTAAGTGGGCAAAAAGTTTGCAAATGGAGAATAATGTAGTCAAATGTGAAGTTGTTCATTTTGGAAGGGAGAATAAAATATCTGTATTACTTAAATGGGGAAAAGCTGCAACACAGAAGCTGTTTGGGCTACTAGTGCATGAAACATAAAACGCTCGCACACAGGCACAACAGGTAAGCAGGAAAACTAGTGGAAAGTTGGCCTTTATTTCAAAGGGTTTTGAGCATAAGAGTTTGGAAGTCTGATGCAACTGAACAAGGTGCTAGTGACACCTCATTTAGAGTACTATGAGCAGTTTTGATCACTTTATTTAAGGAAAGATATTGTGTCTTTGGAGGCAGTTCAAGAGGATGATTTCAAATATGGAGAGATTGTCTTATGGACAAAGGTTAAACAGATTGGGACTCTTTCACTGCAGTTTAGAAGAATAAGAGGTAATCTCATTGAAACATATAGGATTATTAAGGGGCTTGACAGGATAAATGTTGAGGAGATGTTTCCCCTCATGGGAGAGTCGAGGACAAGAGGGC
The DNA here is from genome assembly GCF_020745735.1 of Hemiscyllium ocellatum. NCBI lineage: Eukaryota > Metazoa > Chordata > Chondrichthyes > Orectolobiformes > Hemiscylliidae > Hemiscyllium > Hemiscyllium ocellatum. The sequence goes on along the minus strand of NC_083424.1, from coordinate 58,318,070 downwards.
ATAGTCTCAAAATTAAGGGGTGCCAATTTAAGACTGAGATGAGGAGGAATTTCTTGTCTTGGAGGTTTGAGAGTCTTTGGAACTCCTTGCCACAAAGTGTTGTGGGGCAGAGTCCTTGAGTATATTTCAGACTGAAATAGATTTTGTGATCAGGAGGTGATCAAATGATATGGGTAAAAAGCAGGAAGGTGGATGTGAGGATTGTCGGATCAGCTGTGATCCTGTTGAATGGTGAAGTAGGCTTGAAGGCCCAGATGGCCTATACTGTTGCTTTTTTTATGGCAGTTCTCAGTTCAAGGTAAGACTTAACAGTTTTACATTTTTCCCCATTTTTCCCATCATGCTACTGTCCAGAAAGAGCTAAACAATGCATCCAGTTTTTAACACTGCCACCCCACTGTGGACAGTGGAAATTGTCATGGTAAGGAAAACCTGATTAAAACAGCAAACAGTTTCAGAAATAGCACCAAAATTACTGAACTCGAACTCCACACATAGATTCTTCATAGAAATTTAACACAAATGGTAGTTGAAATCTGACTCACTGCAGCTGTTCGGGAACTGTGGCCCCTTCTTCCTGGGACAGTTAGTATCTAAGCAATTTGCATTTACATGAACCACCAAAATGACTAGGCAAAATTGACAACTGCAGATGCTGGAAATCAGAGTCTAGATTAGGGTGGTGCTGGAAAAGCACAACAGGTCAGGCAGCATCCGAGGAGCAGGAAAATTGACGTTTCAGGCAAAAGGAATGAACCACACTCTTATCTAGACCCAACAAAATGAATTGAGTTCAGCAATTTGTTTGTTCTCTCAGTGCTTGTTCTAGGTTTCTCCACCCTCTGAGGCAGCTCGCAGCCAATCCGATTCACAGTGTGCGCGTGATGTCTGCAAAGGCTCTGGTTGCGCTGGTCCCACTCATGGAATACAGCAAGGTGCTGGCAGCTTTGGTTGGAGACTTACCGGCTTGTGATACACCTATCTTCCACAATACACTGCACGGCCAACTGCTGCAGGTGGAAGCTGTCCTGGGAGCTGGGCTGGATGCAGGCTGGTGAGTGAATCTGTTTGTGCAAGTACCCCACCTCAGTGTTAAAACCCAAATCACACAGTTTACAGCCACTCTCATTCAGGTGGCGCACAGAAACTCAACACTTGCTCAATACCCAGCTTGAGATATTAAGCATTTGAAATTTTGTTCAGAATTTTACTCTTTTATGCAAATTAACATGTAAAAAAGGAAATGCAACCTTGAACAAACATCACCATACATTAGGTAAAACAGGTTATGTGTCTGGTCTGTACTATTTGGAGTTTGAAGACTTAGACTGTCTCAAGCGAACACATCACCTTTCTTTCTCTGACTGTCATTCAGCTGGAGTGTGAGTTGGAGACACTAAGGGGAGGGAGAGAAACACATGGACCTCAGGGCATATCCTGTAGAGAGACCTATGCTCAAAATGTTTGGTGCAATTAATAATATGCAGTCCAAGAAGAAACCAGGTAGGGGAATGAATTAGGATTCCAAGAAATTACTTTTGGTGGGTAGGTACAATACATGTGCTATCATAGATAATAGAAGGACAGTCATACTGCAGACCATGGCATTTTGGAGACTGTGGGAGATAGTCAAGTGGTAGCCATAGGGAATTCAGCACTTACTGTTGTGGACCAGATCAGATCATCACCCCCCCCAATCTCAAAAAGTATTAGAAGGAGGTCTACACTTGCTGAGTTTATCTTCACATCATTTCTTGAACAATTGAAACTCACCAGGTCCCTGCATCCAGGGAGATTGGAAAAATTATCGTCAGTGTCTCTGTAATTTCCACTCTTACTTCCCTCAAAGTACAGTAAACTTTGTTTTAACTGGCACCTCATGAACCAACACTCAATAAACTGCCAAAAATTATGTATCTCAAATACTAGAAGTTTACAGTATTATCCCGATCTCCATGATGTCTGAGTATCAGCTGAGGGTGCAACTGAGAAGGCTCTCTGCTGGTAAGTTTTATTTAAGGCAAAGTTTTGAATTTGGAGGTGGCATGGTGGCTCAGTGGTTAGCACTACTGCCTCTAAGCATCAGGGACCCGGGTTCGATTCCAGCCTCGGACAACCGTCTGTGTGGAGTTTGCACATTCTCCCCGTGTCTGTGGTTTCCTCCGGGTGCTCTGGTTTTATCCCACAATCCAAAGATGTGCAGGTTAGGTGAATGGGCCATGCTAAATTGCCCACAGTGTTAGGTGCATTAGTCAGAGGGAAATAGGTCTGGATGGGTTACTCTTCAGAGGGTCAGTGTGGACTGGTTGGGCCGAAGAGCCTGTTTTCCACACTATAAGGAATCTAATTTAATCTAAATTATAACAGTGATGTGTATACCCTCTTCATTGCATTTCTATGGCTTAGAGTGTGTTTTTATACTGATTATGTGGACCTCTTGATCAGTTGGAAAATTTGATCAACCAGCACACTCTTGATGTCCCAGCCTCAGATATGACTTGGAGGTGCCGGCGTTGGACTGGGGTGGACAAAGTTAAAAACCACAGGACACCAGGTTATAGTCCAACCAGGTTGCAGTTTGGAAACACTCGCTTTTGGAGGAATGCTCCTTAATCAGGTGGTTATGGAGGGTAAGATCATGTTCACAGAATTTGTAGCCAAAGGAGCCCAATGTCATAGAGATGTGATACAGTAAACAATCTTAGATTAAAACTTCCATCTTTTATAATGGAATATGCTAGTTCTGTTCTTTGATATGTAAATCCCAGAATTTCTTTTAAATTACATTCTCAAGTTAGCTCAGCTTTTTAAACAATAGGTGTGAAGTCTGTCTGTGTCCCAATGCTCCGTCAGACTGGCAAACCTTCTATATAATTTTACAGAGTTTTATGTGGATTCATGCATTTTTTGAGCAAAATAAGATAAAATACTGCAAAAACAAATTCATCCCATAAACCTATATGTGTGCGCATGTAGGAGTGACAGATTGAGTGTGTATGTGAGTGCATGTGATAGATTGTATGTGTAAGTGTGTGTGAGAGAGAGAGTGAGTGAGAGAAGGTATATGTGAGAGGGTGCGTATGTTGGTCAGAGTGCAGGGGCTATATGTGTGTAAATGTAAGATAGAGCTTGTGTGTGTATATGAGAGAGAATCACACAGTGGGGTCACCTGTATTGTGACATGAATCCAAAGTCCTGGTTGAGGCCATTCCTTTGGGTACTGAACTTAGCTATCAGCTTCTGCTCAGCCACTCTGCGTTGTTGCTTGTCCCGAAGTCCGCCTTGGAGGATGGTCACCCGAAGGTCCGAGGCTGAATGCCACTTGGGGACACCTCCCACCATGTATGTGACTGGCCAAAGTAGTCTATCACCTACGCTGCAGGCAAGGATGCCCTGAGGCATGGTACATTGGCGAGACTGAGCAGACGCTACGACAACAGATGAATGGATACCACGCAACAATCACCAGACAGCAGTGTTTCCTCCCAGTCGGGGAACACTTCAGTGGTCTGGGACATTCAGCCTTGGATCTTCAGGTGACCATCCTCCAAAGCAGACTTCGGGACAGGCAACAATACATAGTGGCTGAGCAGAGGCTGATAGCCACGTTCGGTACTCATGGCCTCAATTGGGACCTTGGGTTCATGTCATACTACAGGTGACCCCACTGCACGATTCTCTCTCCTCTCTCTCTGTCTCTCTGTCTCTCTGTCTCTCTCTCTCTCTTGCACACACATGCGCCCATCAGACGCTGTCTCTCATATGCACACACATATACCCCCACACTCACACCAACACATGCATCCTCTCATGTGTATCCCATCATACTCACACACAAACTGAACCAAGCTTACACACACACACACACACACACACACACACACACATATTATACACACACACACACACATTCTATCAGGTGAACTCACACCCACACGCACACTCAATCTGTCGCTCCGGCATGTGCACCAATATAAGCTTATGAGGTGGATTTGATTTTACAGAATTACATTTTATTTTGCTAAAAAACTGCATGAATCCATGTAAAACTCTGTCAAACTGTACAAAGGGTTTGTCATTCTGACATAGCATTGGGACACGGGCAGTCTTCACACCTATTGTTTAAAAAGCTGAGCTAACTTGAGAATGTAATTTAAAAGTAGTTCTGGGATTTATATATCAAAGAACACAAACCAGCATATACCAACATAAAAGATGGCAGTTTTAATCTAAGATTGTTTACTGTATCACATCTCCATGACATTGGGCTCCTTTGGCTATAAATTCTGTGAGCATGATCTTACCCTCCATAACCACCTGATGAAGGAGCAGTCTTCCAAAAGCTAGTGTTTCCAAGTAAACCTGTTGGACTATAACCTGGTATTGTGTAATTTTTAACTTTTCCAGCTTCAGGTGGCTACTTTCACCTGCAGCTCTTGGGCTTGGTCTAGTTTGGAATGAAAACCATGTCTCCGTTTGACGTCAATTTAGTGTAAACTTAATTGAGGATATTCAAGGACTCTGCTGAGCACGAGTTCCATTTCTTGATATGTGACTTCCCCCGAGAGTCCAAACTATGCGAATGAAAGGTGTGCTACTTGAGAAATTGTCTGTAGACCCTTTCAACATTTCAAGCACTTCTTTGCTGCTGGGTTTAAAATCCAGTTATTTCACTGTTTTGTGTTCACAGAGTGTCTCTAAACAATAACCAAACTCCTGCCCACAGCTATAAGGCCACCTGTGTTTTCTTCAATAGCTTAATTCCCCAGGATCTACAGGATGTGGTGAAGAGTCTGGAAATGAAGCTTTGGTTGGTGAGCCCAGTGCAACGCTGCCCATTGATCCAAGCTGCCTACCTGAAGATAGTTTCATTGGTACTGGGTTTGTGCAGTGAGGAGTTCTTGAGCAGTCTCCAGTTGGTGCTCCTTGCTGATCTGGAAACCCCTCCATCCAGGCTGATGGTAGAGTAACTATTTATTCTCTAACTGAATACTGCAGAGAACATCTCATAACAGCAATGTAAAAACATGCAAAAAATCACTCATTGTAACCTAAATGTCTGAACCCTCTCCCAGTGAAAGCTGACATAGTTTTGCAGATTATACTACATCTGCCATTGCAATATCATTAATGTCTGTAGAATTCTATTCAGGCTGTGATGTCCGTTATGCTAATGCTATGAGCTGATATATTACTGATACTTGTGTTTGTGACTTGTGATCATTTTTATGTCTAGATTGGCTCCGCGATATTTCGGAGAGCTGTAACTCACTACCTGTGTGCCGAGGTGGTGCGAGCAGGAAGTCCACACCAGCTGGAGCGGATTGACAGGTTGTTGTTCTGTGGCGACCTTGACATCCGCCTTGCTGTCCTCACCTGGATCACGCAGGATCTCAGTTGCAAGAATCAGCTGGCTGGCTCGTGGATATTGGAGCATCTATTGGTACAGCAATCATTCCACTTTCTAATCCATTTTGATTTACTCATAGGATGTGAGTGATATCTGGGCCATTATTTATCGCTCAGTACTAATTGCCTGGACAAAGGCATGCGACCTAACACATAGGAGCCGAATTAGGCCATTCAGCCTACTGAAACTGCTCTGCCATTCAATTATGGCTGATGTGATATACCTCCTTACTAATCAAGAACCTATCCGTCTCTGTCCCTGCACTCCACTATGGCAATGTGTTCCACAGATTAACCACCCTCTGATTGAAGAAACTCCTGCTTACCTCAGTTCTAAAAGGCTGTCACTTCACCCTGAGGCTGTGCTTCCGTGTCCTAGTCTCTCCTACTAGTGGAACCACCTTCTCCATGTCCACTCTGCCCAGGCCACTCAGTATCCTTACATTTCAAAGGGATTCTCTCCTTATCCTTCTAAACACTGAGTACAGACCCAGAGTCCTCAACAGCTCCTCATATGACAAGCCCCTCGTCCTCAGGATCATTCTTGTAAACCTCCATCTGGACCCCTCCAACGCCAGCCCAACTTTCCTGAGATAGATGGCCCAAAACTGTTACAATATTCCAATTACATTCTGACCAGAGACCTACACAGCCTCAGCACTACATCTCTGCTCTTGTATTATAATCCTCTTGAAATGAATGCTAACATTGCATTTGCCTTCTTAACCACCAACTGAACCTGTCTGTTGACCTTAAAAGAATCCTGAACTAGAACTCCTAAGTCGTTTTGTGCCTCAGATTTCTGAAACCTTTACCCATTTAGAAAAATGGTCTATACCTCTATTCTTCCTACAAAAAATGTATAATCTCACATTTTTCTGCATTTTGTTCCATCTGCCACTCCTTTGCCCACTTACCTAGCATATCGAAGTCCTTCTGCAGCCTCCCTGCTTCCTCAACACTACCTTTGCCTCCAACTATTTTTGTTTCAGCCACAAATTTAGCAACAATGCCCTCAGTTCCTTTGTCCAGATTATTGACATATAACATGGGTGCAGTCCATCTGGTCTGGGTGACTTATCCGCCTTCAGACTTTTCAGCTTCCCCAGCATCTTTTCCTTAGTGATGGTCACTACACTGACCTCTGCCCCTGAATCTCTTGAAGTTCTGGTTTGTCTTTCACTGTGAAAATTGATGCAAAAAGTACCTGTTCAGTTCCTCTGCCATTTGTTCCCCATTACTACCTCTCCAGCCTCATTTTCCAGCAGTCCAGTATCCATGCTTGCTTCTCTCCTATCTTTAGCTATTTAAAAAAAAACTCTTGCAATCTTCTTTTATATTACTAGCTAGCTTGCTCTTATATTTCATCTTCTCCCCCCCATATTGCTTTTCCAGTTATCCTCTGCTAGTTATTAAAGGCTTCCCAATCATCTGGTACTTAAGCGTGAACCATGCTGTGAATCAGGAATGCATATAAGCTATATTGGGTAAGGATGGCACAGTTCTTGAAGATGCCAACGTTCCCCAGCGTGCTGTTCCTGAAGTTGCTGACTCTCTGTGGAGCACAGTTCCTGAAGTTGCGGACTCCCCTTGGCTACAGTTCCTGAAGGTGCTGAATCTCCTGGGGATATTAGTTGGTAGGATTAGGGAAAACCCAAAGGCTTTCTATAGGTATGTCAGGAATAAAAGGATGACTAGGGTATGTATCGGTCCAGTCAAGGATAGTAGTGGGAAGTTGTGCGTGGAGGCGGAGGAGATTGGTGAGACACTAAATCAATACTTTACGTCAGTATTCACTCAGGAACGGGACTCTGTTGCTGGTGTGAATATTGAGTCACAAGTGATTAGAATGGATGGCCTTGAAGTATGTAGGGAGGAGGTTTTGGGAATACTGGAAAGGATGAAAATAGATAAGTCTCCTGGGCCTGATGGCATTTACCCTAGGATCCTCTGGGAAGCTAGGGAGGAGATAGCAGAGCCATTGACCTTGATTTTTATGTCGTCATTGTCAACGGGAATAGTACCAGAAGACTGGAGGATAGCGAATGTGGTCCCCTTGTTCAAGAAGGGGAGTAGGGACAGCCCGAGTAACTATAGGCCAGTGAGTCTCACTTCTGTTGTGGGCAAAGTCTTAGAGAGAATTGTAAGGGATAGGATTTATGAACATCTGGATAGGAATAATGTGATCAAGGATAGTCAGCATGGTTTTGTGAAGGGCAGGTCGTGCCTCACAAACCTTATTGAGTTCTTTGAGAAGGTGACTAAGGAGGTGGATGAGGGTAAAGCAGTAGATGTGGTGTATATGGATTTTAGCAAGGCGTTCGATAAGGTACCCCATGGTAGGCTAATGCAAAAACTACGGAGGTATGGCATTGAGGGTGCATTAGAGGTTTGGATTAGGAATTGGCTGTCTGGAAGGAGACAGAGGGTAGTAGTTGATGGACTAGGTTCATCTTGGAGTGCAGTTACTAGCGGTGTACCACAGGGATCTGTTTTGGGACCGTTGCTGTTTGTCATCTTTATAAATGATCTAGAGGAGGGGCCTGAAAGCTGGGTGAGCAAGTTTGCGGATGACACAAAGGTCGGTGGAGTTGTGGACAGCGAAGAAGGATGTGGCAGGTTACAGCGGGATATAGATAGGTTGCAGAGCTGGGCAGAAAGGTGGCAGATGGAATTCAATGTAGCTAAGTGTGAAGTCATTCACTTTGGTAGGAGTAACAAGAAGATGGATTACTGGGCTAATGGTAGGCTACTTGGTAGTGTGGATGAGCAGAGGGATCTTGGTGTCCATGTACATATATCTCTGAAAGTTGCCACCCAGGTAAATAGTGCTGTGAGGAAGGCATATGGTGTACTGGGCTTTATTGGTCGAGGAATTGAGTTCCGGAGTCCTGAGGTCATGTTGCAGTTGTATAAGACTCTGGTGCGGCCTCATCTGGAGTATTGTGTGCAGTTTTGGTCGCCATACTATAGGAAGGATGTGGAGGCATTGGAACGAGTGCAGAGGAGGTTTACCAGGATGTTGCCTGGCATGGTAGGAAGATCGTATGAGGAAAGGCTGAGGCACTTGGGCCTGTTCTCATTGGAGAAAAGAAGGTTTAGGGGAGATTTGATAGAGGTGTATAAGATGATTAGGGGTTTAGATAGGGTAGACACTGAGAACCTTTTACCGCTAATGGAGTCAGCTGTTACTAGGGGACACAGCTTTAAATTAAGGGGTGGTAGGTATAGGACAGATGTTAGGGGTAGATTCTTTACGCAGCGGGTTGTGAGTTCATGGAATGCCCTGCCAGTAGCAGTGGTGAACTCTCCCTCTTTATGGTCATTTAAGCAGGCATTGGATAAGCATATGGAAGTTATTGGGCTAGTGTAGGTTAGGTAGGATTTGCTCGGCGCAACATCGAGGGCCGAAGGGCCTGTACTGCGCTGTATTTTCCTATGTTCTATGTTTCTATGTTCTATATAGTTCCTGAAGGTGCTGATTTGCCCTGAGTCCAGTACTATCACATCCCTCCTGTAAAGTGGATTCCAGAATATTTGCAATGCCCTAGCTGTGGCCAAACCAATGGTTTATATAGTTCTAGTGTTGCCACTCTGCCCTTAAAATCTTTGCCATCTCTAATAGAGGCAAGTCTCCCATATGCCTTCTTAACACTTTACCAGTCAGTCCTGCTACCTTAATGTACATGCACACCCTGGTCCCTCCGATCTTTGGAGCTTCCTAGTGTCTGACCATTCATCAGTTGTTTCCTTGCTATGTTTGTCCTCTCCAAGTCCATCACCTGACATTTATCCCGATTGAATTCCACTTGCCACTGACCAGCCCGTCTGACCAGCCCGTCTATATCCTCCTGTAATCCCAAGATAAGTTCCTCACAATTTACCATTCCACCAATTTTTGTATCATTCACAAATTTACTGTGAACCCTCCAGCTTTCAAGTTTAGATTATTCATATATACCACAAACAACAGGGACCCCAACAGTGATTCCTGTGAAACCCCACTGTACAAAGACTTCCAGTCACAAAAATGTCCCTAGATCATCACCCTCTGTTTCCTGTCACTCAGCTAATTCTGTAACCTTATATCTCTTGGGCCGTTACCTTCACTATCCGTCTGTTGTGTGGGGTCTTATCAAAAGCCTTGCTAAAGTCCAAGAGGACTTCACACCTGGGCACCCTTTGAAAAATTCAGTCAGGTTGGTCAGACATGTCTACCCACTAACAAAATGATGCCGACTGTTCTTGATTAATCAATCCCTGTCTCTTTAAATGCCGATTAATTCTGTTCCTCAGAATTGCTTCCAATAGTTTCCTCACTGCTGAGGTTGATGTGATTGGCCTGTAGTTTCCTGGTTTATCACTTCCTCAGTTCTTGAAGCTGTGTACTGTGTAAGGATAGAGGGTCTCCATTGTGTTGTTGATGTTAGCAGTCTCTAAGGCTGGCTTTCAGGATGCACATCCTCAAAATTACAGACTGCATTATTGATTTGTGATAGTCAGTAGTTTTCACTGACAGAGTCGGTGTTTTCTATTTGGTGTGTGCAGAGCAACTTACAGCTGGTGTTATTGGAGAAGGAGCCAAGTTCGGAGCTCTTAAGAAGCTGGCTGGAAGCCATTGTGTTCCTGCAGGAAAACCAACAAGAGCAGGAGTCAAAGGCAGTACCTGAAGATCTGAACCTGCGAGTGCACTGCATTGAGATACTGTTGTGTAAAATAGAAGTGGCAACACTTGGGCCCATTCTTCACAGTCAGGCTCTGCGTGCAGTCAGTGTGCTTCTGGCTGACAGGTGAGAACATCGCCACTACCAGTGAGTGGTGGCAAGAGCACTGTTTGAAGCAGGATTATTAATAAAGTTCACCACCCCTTGGTGATGCTAGCTTCAGTGTCACACTGCATTACAGTATTGATGGGTATAGATCTGTCACTGTATAATGCTGGAATCTAATAACTGGTGGGTTTAGATCTGTATCACATTAGTGGGTACAGTACTGATAGAGCAGATCTGTTTCTGTATCACACTGAAGTACAGCACAAGATACAGTACTGGTGGGTAGAGATCTGTCACTGTATAATGCTGGTATATAGTATTGGTGTGAATAAATTTTCTGGTGGGTTCAAAGCACAAGGAGATAAAGCAGCGATTTACCTGCACTTCACTCAATTTAGTCTACTTGCAATGTGTAGACAGGGTGACTTCTTTGTGGCACACCTCCATTCTGTCTGTAAAAAATGACCCCAAGCTTCCAGTTGCCTGCCACTTCAGCACACCACCATGTTCCCATGCCAACATTTCACTCTCCAACATGTTGCAGTGTCCCAGCAACACTCAATGCAAACTGGAGGAACAACACATCATCTTCTGCTTAGGCACTTTTACAGCCTTCAGGACTCAGCATAGAATTTTAACAATTGTAGAGCATGACCCTCCCTTTTCTTGTCTATTTTCAATTCTACAACCCTAGGTCTTGTCAGGACATGGGTTGCTTTCAGTAGAGCCAATCCACTTCCCCATAGTTCCCAGTATCTCCTATCTAGGTTCTCTTCCTCTCTGGTCTGATATCAACAACTTCCTTATCTGCCTATCCTTTTTCTCTCTCTCTCTCTCTCGGCTCTCTCTCCATCTATCCACTCAATCTTTTCTTTCCCTCCACCCCATCCTTTCCACCCCTGTTGTCAGCTTAAATATTACTCTATCCTGTCTGTTTCTAAAAGAAGGGTCACAGGATTCAAAATGTTAACTCTGCTTTCTGCCCACAGATGCTGCCAGACATTCTGAGTTCTCCAGAAATTTCTGTTTTTGTGGACAAATCTCTCTGTATAACACTGGGGTACAGTACTGTTGGTTATAGACCTGATTTTGCATAACGTTGGAGTATAGTACTGATGAGGATAAGTCTATCTCTATGTAACTCTAGGGTACGTTACTGATTGGTGGGCCTCTCAATGGGAATGGGATGCCTAATCATAAGTTATTTCTTCACACATAAGTATGAATTTTATATGATTCACGGTCTCAGAATGTGTGACTGGCCTTCCTTTTAATATTAATGTTGATATTAAATAGATTGAATGTCTATGTTGTTCAACATTTTCTTCAGTTGCCAGGTTCTCTCTCTTGCTCTGATGATGCGTTGGGCAACACACCTAGAACACTGTAGTGATGCAACATCCAGTGAAATACTGCATCTGAGTGCTGCCAACTCACTTGTCCAGGCAGGTGTGAAAGTGATAGCATGGGCATTGATGGACTCTCCCAGACATGTCCCACTGGTTGTCAGGTAATAATTCTGTGCTTCATTCAACCTGTAATGTGATTACCAGGAGCTTTGTGAATGGGACTACTTCTGAGTGTGGGTTCAGATTGAGGAAGAAAATGTCTTTGCCCATATGGTAGATTTTTATATGGTGTGGATAAATGCCCAGAAACAGTTCTACATCTCCCTGAAGTGCGGAGGCTCTGACAGAGCAATGGAAGGTGACATTATTACTGGATATTACATTCTTAATGTTATCTTACCTTGTGAGTTGGAGAAAGTTTTCACTGCTGTAAGGGCTAGGAATAATGGGTTCTGATGTATATAATTGGCAAACAAACCCATGGGGGAGAATGAAACTTTTCTCACTCAGCAAGCTATCATGATCTGGATTCCCTGGCAGGCCAGTGGAAACAGATTCAGTCGTAATTTTCAAAAGGGAACTGAATAAATACTCAAGGGTCTATGTGGAAAACCAGGGGAATGGGATTAATTGGATTGTTTATTTATAGAGTTGGCACAAATACACTGGACCAAGTAGTCTCCTGATTTATATGATACCTTCATTCTGCTTTTGATATTTTTGTTCGTTTTGGAGCTGTTAATTAAGAATGCCGCAGGCATGATTTGACCATGAAACATGTCATGGTGATAACAATTATCAGGTTGCCCTAGGAAGTACCATAACTTAGTGATGAGCCACTGAATTTGTCAAACCTAAGGTGCACTGGGGCAGTCAGCCCCGAAGTCAGGCAGAAGCGAGTCCATGACACAAAATATTGCCAGGATATGGAATGATGTTACCATGTGGTACAACCAAGGACAAATGTGAACTGAACACATATATGCTAAAGCTGATGGAATGCCATTGTGTTCAGTGCTCAATCTGAGGGAACACTGGCGGGTGTGATTACTGCTGGATCCAAGGGAATGCAAGTGTGTTCACTGCTGGATCTGAGAAAATGTGAGTGTGTTCAAAGTTGGATCTGAGGAAATGCTGGATTTGTGAGAATGCAATTGTGCTCAATGCTGGATATGAGGGAATGCACGAGTGTTCAATGATAGATATGAAGAAATGCAAATGGGTTCATTGCTGGATTTGTGGGGCTGTGAATGCATTCAGTGCTGAATGAGTATCTAAAACATAGAAGCAGAATTAGGCCATATGGCCAAGTGAATTTATTCCACCATTCAATCAGGGCTGATATGTTTCTCAACCCCATTCTCCAACCTTCTCCCTGTATTTTTTGATCCATTTATTAATCAAGAACCTATATCACTCTTGACTTAAATACACTGAACAACTTAGCCTTCACAGCCTTGTGTGGCAATGAGTTTTACAGATATACCATCCTCTGACTCTAGAAGTTCCTCCTCACCTCATTTCTAAACGGTTGGGCCTTCACTCTGAGGCTGTGTCCTCAGATCTCAGTCTCTTCCACAAGTGGAAACATCTCCATGTTCACTATATCAGGCCTCTTAGTATTCTTAAAGTTTTAATGAAATATACCCCTCATCCCTCAAAACTCTAACAAATACAGACCTAGTCCTCAACTGCTACTCATATGACAAGTCTTTCATCCCTGGGATCAGTCTTGTAAACCACCTCTGGATATCTCCAATGTCAGCAAATCCTTCCTTAGATATGGGACCCGAAACTACTCATAATATTCCACTTGCAGTCTGACAAGAGTCTCATACAGCCTCAGCTGTACAACTCTGCTATCATATTGTAGCCATGAAATGAATGCTAATGTAACAATTGCTTTCCTAATTGCCAACTGAGCCTGCATGTTAACCTTAAGCGAATCCTGAACTCTGATTCTTTAGTCCAGATTTCCAAAGCCTTTCCCTGTTTAGAAAATAATCTAAGCCTCCATTCTTCCTACCAAAGTGCATCATACTTTTTGACATGTCACTTCCATATTCCTAATCTGTCCAAGTACTTCTGCAGCCACCCTGCTTTCTCAACACTGTATGTTCCTCCACCTACTTTTGTCACATCTGCAAACTTAGCCACAATGTTGTCAGTTCTTTCATTCAGGTCACTGATGTGTAATGTTACGATACGGCAATAAACCCTTCTGCTAATTAAAACAAACACCCAGAAAAGCTCACCTCGCCTCGTAATCTGTTAAAGTATGAGTCTCAGAGGAATCCCCAATTCCAATATTTGAAGACAAAATAGCAATTTATTCTTTAACTCTAAAAGTGAACATTAAACAAGAATTATTTATAACTCTAAACCTCCTTTCTCTAAACCACTTATTATCTGCCTCCAACTCTATAATAAAATACTGTTCCAATATTATTGAAATATTAAAATTAGATCAACTTACTTTGAAATACACAGCAGCGGTGGTCTCCGGTGTCCTTCCTCTGGCTATAGACCTCCCTGGGTCGCCTTTGGTCTTTTGCTGCAAAGATGTTTCATATGTAATGGGTCCCTTTGATAGAGAGTGTTTTGCTGGCAGTTATACTGGTGGTGACAGTTGTTCACTGTCTGGCTAACTCTCAAAATGCCTGCTTCTTTATACCCCAAACATTTGATCGTCTAATTGGTTCGAGGTTGGCAAAAACAGTAAATTCAAATTCAATTGGGTTTTAATATCTTTGGGCATAATTTAAACGGATTGGTTAAATTCGAATTGTTGTGAAAAAAATAACAACCAAAACCCAGGTATTTGTTTCACAGCCAAATGTTACATAATTTTCAATTTTCTAGTACACACTGAGACTGCTAGTCAGTCACATGACAGGCGCCTTCAAGCTCTCAGTGCAAGACAGCTTTCACTTTCTGTTAAAGGTACAGTACATGCCTTGATCTTCATAACAATAAAGTGAATAGTTGTGATCCCAACCCTGACCCCTGCAGAACTTGACTAGTTAGTGGCTACCATTATGAAACAGGCCCCTTTATCCCCACTCTGCCTTCTGCCTTTCAGCCAATCCTCTATGCATGCCAGTGCCTAACACCCTGGGCTCTTAACTATTCTAGTAACCTTCTGAGCAACATCTTGTCAAAAGCCTTCTGGAAATACAAGAAAATCATACCGACTGTCTCTTCTTTGTCTAACTTGCTCAGTAACTTCTCAGACTTTTAAGTTTGTCAGGTATGACTTCCCCTTGACGAAGCTATGTTGACTTTCACCATACACATCCAATTACTCCGCACCTCCTCCCTAATATTGGACTCTGAAATCTTACCAATGACTGAGCTAACCGGCCTATAGTTTCTCACTTTCTGCCTTTTTCTTATCTTAAGCAGAGATGTTATGTTAGTCATTTTCCAATTCTCTGTGACCCTCCTGATACCTGTTATTCCTGAAAGATCACCACCAACCTCAGCCAACACCTTCAGAGCTGTAGTCTAGGTGATTTATTCAGCTTCCCCAGCAACTTCTCTTCTGTGATATCCACTCCCCTTATCTATGTCCTCTAACTCTCTTGAAGTTCTGGTATGTTGCTGGTGGATTCCACTATGAAAACTGATGCAAAGTACTTATTCTGTTCCACTGCCTTTTATTTATCCCAGCCTCATTTTCCGATGGCCCAATATCTAATCTTGTCTCTTACCTTTTAGATATCTAAAGAAAACCTTGCAATTTTCTTTTATATTATGAGCTAACTTGCTCTCATATTTCAGCTTCTGCCCCCTTATTGCTTTTATGGTCATCCATTGCCGATTTTTAAAGGCTTCCTAATCCTCTGGTACTTAAAAGTCAACCATGGTGCTGTGGATCTTTCCACATGTAGGCCAGACTGGGTAAGGATGGCACAGTTCCTGAAGGTGCTGACTCTCCTGGGAATGCAAATTCTGAAGCTGCTTGGATATTTAATCCCCAGCCCTGATCCCCTTGCAGCCAATTGTCTGTGATATCCATAACATCGTACACACTAATTTCAATCTGTGCCATAAGCTAATCTAACTTGTTCTGTACACTTTCTGTCCTAATACTTGTTGTGGAAACATCAGTAACCGTTGCTGAGCCCTATCGCTGCCCTTTTAACATTTTCAATGCAATTGAACCTACCTTCCCTGACTAGTTAGGTCAAGGCCCTGACCACATCCTAGTTATGTGATTTGCAAAGACTCTGATTCCAGCATGATTCAGGTGGATGCCGTTCCATTGCAACTGCTCTGGCCAGGACCGTAAGAACGTAAGTACAAGGAGCAGGAGTAGGCCGAAGGCCCTTTGAGCCTGTTCCGCCATTCAATAAGATCATTGCTGAGCTCTACTTGCCCATGTTTCACCATATCTCTTAATTCCTCTATTTTTCAAACAAGTATCTACCTTAGTTTTAAAAGCGATTACTGAAGTAGCATCAACTACTTCCTCAGGCAAGGAATTCCATCAATTAACAAACCTCTGGGTGAAGAAGTTCCTTCTCAGTTTGGTCCTAAACCTGCTTCCTCTAATCTTGAGGCCATGTCCTCTTGGAGAAAGTGAGGACTGCAGATGCTGGAGATCAGAGCTGAAAATGTGTTGCTGGAAAAGTGCAGCAGGTCAGGCAGCATCCAAGGAGCAGGAGAATCGACATTTCAGACATGAGCCCTTCTTCAGGATTCCCTTGACTACTTCTGCAGTCCTGTCTACAATCCTGGTCAGCAGGTCAGGCAGCATCCAAGGAACAGGGGAGTCGATATTTCGGGCATGAGCCCTTCTTCTCTCCTGAAGAAGGGCTCATGCCCGAAACGTCTGCTCCTTGGATGCTGCCTGACCTGCTGCGCTTTTCCAGCAACACATTTTCAGCCATGTCCTCTTGTCCTAGTTTCATCTACCAGTGGAAACAGTCTATTTCTATTTTATTGATTCCCTTCATAATTTTATGTAATTCCATAAGTTTCCATCCCTCATTCTTCTGAATTCCAATGAATATAACCGAGTCTACTCAGCCTCTCCTCATAAGCCAAGCCCCTCAACTCCAATTTGGTAAGGAGACCACATCTGCACACAGCACTCCAGGTGTGGCCTACCAGCACCCTGTACAGCTGCAACATTACCTCTCTGGTTTTAAAGTCAACCACTTTAGCAATTAAGGACAAAATTCCATTTGCCTTCCTAATTATTTGTTGCTATTTTCCAATCTGCTGGGACTGCCCCAGAGTCCAGGGAACTTTGGAAAATTACACTAATCCACCTGCTATTTCTCCCGCCATCTCTTATAGTACCCTGGGATAAAGTCAATCAGGGCTAGGAAACTAGTCTATCCTTAGCTCCATTAGCTTACCCAATACTAGCTCTTCTGTAATAATAATTGTTTCCAGGTCCTCACCTATCTTCGTCTCTTTGTCATTTACTGGCATGTTATTAGTGTCCTCCACTGTGAAGACTGACACAAAGTACTATTCAATCTTTCAGCCATTTCACCATATCCCATAAGAAACTACAGAAGGTTGTGTGTGCACAGCCCAGGTTATTATGTAAGCCAACTTTTCATCCATGGGCTCCATTTACACCTTTCTTTGCCAAGGAATGGCTGTCAACATCATCAAAGACCCATCCCACCTGAGCAGCATGCCCTGGAGCAGCATGTGGGCCATGAGCAGTGAGCCCTGGTACAGCATGTATGCTGCAAGCCCCAGAGCAGCACTTGGGGAATCAACCCCAGAGCAGGTAGCGCATGCCGGGTGGAGACCAGCACAGGGTAGGCAGTCTTGGCACTTACCATGGAGCAACAGAGTAGTTTTTTTTGGATTACCTATAGTACAGAAACTGGCCCTTCGGCCCAACCATTCCACACTGACCCTCCGAAGAGTAACCCACCCAGCCCCATTTCCCTTTGTTGAATGCACCTAGCACTATGGGCAATTTAGCATGGCCAATTCACCTAACCTGCACATCTTTGGACTGTGGGAGGAAACCGGAGCACCCAGAGGAAACCCACGCAGACATGGGGAGAATGTGCAAACTCCACACAGGCAGTTGTCCGAGGCTGGAATCGAACCTGTGACCCTGGTGCTGTGGGGCAGCTGAGCCCGTGTTGATATGGAGCTGTCTGGGGCTTGGAGTCAAGCAAGGATGGCTGTTGGACTGGGGGCTGGCACGAGCAGTCAGACCACGTGTGGCGGACCTGCAATGAGTTGCTACACTGTCGGCCTCATTCCTGATGAAGGGCTTTTGCCCAAAACATCGATTCTCCTGCTTCTTAGATGCTGCCTGACCTGCTGTGATATTCCAGCACTACACTCTTGACTCTAATCTCCAGCATCTGCAGTTCTCACTTTCACCCTGTTACACTGTAATGTCTATTAGAAATTTCCTACCTTCTGAATGTCAACCCTTTAATGTTGTCCTATTTTTAATTTATTGTTCAACACTGTAAATAATGCAACTATTTTTGTTGCTCAGCTATATCCAAGAATTGTACCTAGGTACTTATACCTAAGGTGTCACCATAAGAAGCCAATATTGGAAATGCTTTTCACTGTCCTCCTACAATGGAGTACACGTGACAATAAAATGATATTGGATGTTGTTTTGTAATGGTCTCCTACAGCCTCTTCCATCAGGCAGATAATACAGAAGCTTGAAGAATAGCATCTTCCCTGCCATTATTAGACTGATGAATGGAGACTCTAACTTCAAATAATGTTGATCTTGTTAATGTTGCTGTTCACATCCTGTGCAGTGTAACCTGTATGCCTCACTCTGTCCATGTTTTATTCACCCTAAGATCTGTCTCTCCTTGCTTACTATGATCTGCCTATACTGTTCACAAATGAAGCTTTTCACTGTACTTGGGTACACCTGACAATAAATCAACTCAAATCAAATCAACAGCTCTCTCCTTACCCACTACAGGTGCCAATAGTCCCATGAATTCAAACCCATTTCTCCCACCCCAATCTTTTGAGTTACATGTTTCCTGCTTTAATCTTGTTGACCCTGTGCCAATTAGCTTGTGACTGAGGTTGTAATCAAAGATTTTTTTTGGTTCTCTTTTTTAATTTAGCCTTTAAGTGCTCATACTCCCTCAATAGAAGCTCTTTCCTCTTTCTACCTATCTTGTTGATACCTAAATGACCCACAACAACTGCATCTTTCCTCTCTCACTCAAAGTTCCTCTGCAGCCCAGATGAGAATTTCCTGAATCTGGGCACCAGACAGGAACACAGCTTTCAGGACTCTCAATCCGGGCTGCAGAGGACAGTGTCAATTCCCCTGACTTTACTATCCCTAATTACAACTAAATTTCTCTTCTCTCATTTGCTTGAATGGCTCCCTGTGCTATGGTGCTATAGTCTGTTTTCTTATCCTCCCTACAGCCCCCACTGTCATCCACACAGGAAGCAAGTAACTCAAAACTGTTACACAGTTCAAGGGCTGAGACTCCTTCAGTGCTACCTGCTAAATCCCTACCTACCTGTCACACCCTCCTGTCCCTGACTACTGACTTCATGCAATACAAATGCATTCAGTGCTTGATTTGAGAGAATGCCATTCAGTTTAGTGCTGGATCTGATGGAATGAGAGGGTCTTTGTTGCTGTATCTGCTGGAATGAGATTGTGTTCATTGCTGGATTTGAGGGAATCTTGAGTGCATTTAGTGCTCAATCTGGGGAAATGGACTTGTATTCAGTGCTGGATGTGTGGGAATGAGAGTGTGCTCAATGCTGAGCCTGAGGGATTTTGAGTGTGATGATTGCTAAATTTGAGGGATTATGATCGCATTCAATACCACCTTCACCTGACTGCCTGTTATTTTTCTGATTTTTAGGATAATAAATGCAGGAATCTGTTTGTTGCAAGATGAGGATCCGAGGGTGCGGACAGAAGCTGCCAAGTTTGCTACTCAGGTGCACCGGTTATCTGGCAGCAGCGGTGAGCAGTTAACTCACTTTCAGCCCAACAGGGCTCTGCTCTGTCTGCTTGAGTTCCTGTTACAGAATTGTTGGGACTGCAAGCAAATATTTGAAGTTTTGATGCAGTACATCCCAGCTGTAGATGTGGCTGCAATCCTGGTTGAACTAAGGAGTGACAAGTAAGTTTGGGTTTGATTCCTAGATGAGTATAATAGTTAAGGCAAATTACCTTCAAACCTGAATGAGTACATGGAACTACGATGTCATAGCAAAAACTTGATTGAGCAAAGGGCAGGATGGGCACCTCAACATTCCAGGGTTTAGATGCTTCAGGCATGATAGAGAGGGGCATAAAACGGGTAGGCAAATTGGGCATACTGATTAAGGAGAATGTCAGAGCTTCACTAAGAGAGAGGATCTTGGAGGGATCATCCAGTATGGCTAGAACTCAGGAAGAAGAAAGGTAAATCACTTTGATCAGGTTATACTTTGGGCCTCCCAGTAATCAGGTTTGTGAATAACCAGGGAGAATTAGAGGAGCAAATATATAAACAGATTGTGGAAAGATGTTAAAACAACAGGAGTTGTGATCGTGGGTGATTTTATGTTCCCCATTATTCACTGGGACTTACTCAGTGTCAGAGGCTTAACTGGGCAGAATTTGTTAGATGCATCCAGGATAGATTCTGGAAACAATATGTCGATAGTGCAATGAGGGGTGGGTCTGTACTAGACCTTGCACTGGGTAATTGAAGTTTCAGTGGAGGAGCATTTTGGGATCAATGATCATAATTCCATAAGTTTGAAGATTGTTATGGGAATGGATGACCAAAATAGAAATTGCTGGAAAGGCTCAGCAGGTTTGTCAGTATCTGGATTACATTACTTACAGTGTGGAAACAGGCCCTTCGGCCCAACAAGTCCACACCGACCCACCGAAGCGCAACCCACCCATACCCATACCCCTACATGTACCCCTTACCTAACACTACGGGCAATTTAGCATGGCCATTTCACCTGACCCGCACATCTTTGGACTGTGGGAGGAAACCGGAGCACCCGGAGGAAACCCACGCAGACATGGGGAGAACGTGCAAACTCCACACAGTCAGTCGCCTGAGACGGGAATTGAACCCGGGTCTCTGGCGCTGTGAGGCAGCAGTGTTAACCACTGTGGAGAGAAGTAAAAGTTAACATTTCAGATTGCGTGAGACCTGCTCAAAACTTGACTCGAAATGTGAACTCTTAGATGCTGCCAGAACTGCTGAGCTTTTCCAGCAGTTTCTGTTTTTGTTTCTGATTTACAATACCTGCAGTTCTTTTGCTTTTTATTAATGGAAAAGGATAGACTGCTCTTTGGCTAAAAGTGCTGTATTGGGGGAAGACTAATTATGATAATTTTAGGCAGGAACTGTGACATGTGGGGTCTTGTTTAGATTAGATTCCCTACAGTATGGTAACAGGCCCTTTGGCCCAACAAGTCCACACCAACCCTCCGAAGAGCAACCCACCCAGACCCATTCCCCTGATCCACCTAACACTAAGGGCAATTTAGCATGGCCAATTCATCTAACCTGCACATCTTTAGACTGTGGGAGGAAACCGAAGCACCCGGAGGAAACCCACGCAGACACGGGGGAAATGTACAAACTCCACACAAACAGTTGCCTGAGGCGGGAATTGAACCCAGGTCCACTGCTAACCACTGTGCCACCCCAAAAGCTTTTAAAAGCCAGTTGACCGCAGTTCAGGACCAGCATGTTCCTTTGAAGATGAAAGATCAGAATGGCAAGATTCAAGAACTTTGGATGATGAGAAATCTTGTAAGTTTAGCTAAAATGAAAAAGGAAGCATATGTACGGTTTGGGAAATAGAAATCGGCAGAGGCCCGTAGGGAGTGTACAGGAAGCAGAAGAGAACTTTAAAAAATACTTAGGAGGGTTGGAAGGGGTCATCAAAGTGAGATTAAGGACTATCCCAAAGCATTTTAGAAGCAAGTGGGTAACTAGGCCCTATCAAGGACAGAGGAACAAATTTATACGTGGAGTTAGAGAAAGTGGGGGAGATCACTAATGATATTTTTCTTCAGTATTTGCCAAGGAGAAAGACATGGCTGATGGTAAGTTTGGAGAGGGGTTTGTCGATACTTAAGTCATTTCAATATTAAAAAGGGAGCCACAATGTGTAGTTGCCGGTGTTGGACTGAGGTGGACAAGGTCAGAAGTCACACGACACCAGGTTATAGTCCTCATTTATTTGAAATCTCAAGCTTTTGGGGTGCTGCAGGTGAAATGCTGACAAAGGGGCAGTGCTCCAAAAGCTTGTGATTTAAATAAACCTGTTGGACTATAACCTGGTGTCATGACTCCTGACAGTATTAAGAAGGAAGCGATGTTGGGTGTCTTGAAAAACTTTAAGGTAGATAAATCCCCAGAGCCTGAGGGAATCTAATCCAGGATACTGAAGAAGGCAAGGGATGAGATTACTGAGACTTGACAGAGATCTTTGTATCCTCTTTAGCCACAGGTGAGGTCCCAGAAGACTGGAAAATAGCCAATGTTGTTCCTCTGTTTAAGTACGGTAATGGGAATAATCCAGGAAATAATAGGCTATTGAATCTCATATCAGTTGTAGGAAAATTATTCGAGAAGATTCTTAAGGACAAGATTTACTTGCATTTGGAGAAAAATTGACTTAGTAGGGATAGGCAGTATGACCTTATGTGAGAGAGGTCTTGTTTCTCAAATCTGGTTCAAGTTTTTTGAGAAAGTGACGAAGATGATTGTCATAAATATTGTCGACATGGATTATTGTAAGGTCTTTGATCCTTCATGATACGCTGGTGCAAAAGATCAAATTGCATGGAATTGGTTTTTGCTTAGAAGACAGAGAGTAGTTGTGGAGGGGTGTTTTTCTGACTGGAAGTCTATGATCAGTGGTGTTCCACAAAGATCAGTGCTAGGACCTCTGCTGTTTGTAAAATATGCAAATGATTTGGAAGAAAATATCGGTGGTCTGATTCGTAAATTTGCACAAAACTGGTGGAATTGTGGATAGTGAGGAAAGATATCAAAGGATGCAGCAGGATATAGATCAGCTGGAAAGCTGGGTAGAGAAATGGCAAGTGGACGTGTTGCATCTTGGGATATTAAATGGAATAGGAAAGTATACTGTAAATGGCCAGACCCTTAGCAGCTTTGATATACCAGGGATCTTGGGTTCCAAGTCCATAGCTCCCAGAAAATGGCAACACAGGTGAATAAGGTGGCAAAGAAGGTGTCCAGCATGATTAGATTAGATTCCTTACAGTGCGGAAACAGGCCCTTCAGCCCAACCAGTCCACACCGACCCTCCGAAGAGTAACCCACCCAGACCCATTCCTCTACATTTACCCCGAATGATCCACCTAACACTACGGGCAATTTAGAATGGCCAATTCACCAACCTGCACATTTTTGGATTGTGGGAGGAAACCGGAGCACCCAGAGGATACCCATGCAGACACAGGGAGAATGTGTAAACTCTACGCGGACAGGCTGGAATCGAACCCGGGTCCCTGGTGCTGTGAGGCAGCAGTGCTAACCCCTGAGCTACAGTGCCACTCCTGTCTCTCAATTGTCTCTGTCATTCAATGAGATCATGGCTGATCTGATCATCCTCAACTCCACTTTCCCCATAACCTTTGATTCACTTACCAATGAAAGAAAAAAAACCTGTCTGTCTCAGCCTTGGACATACTTGTCGACAAAACTTCTATAGCCCTCAGTGGTAAAGGATTCCATAGATTCACTACCCTCTGAAAGAAGAACTATCCCAGGTAAAAGATTTTGTCTGTTTACCCTATTCGTGCCCCTCATGATTTTATAAACCTCTATAAGGTCACCCTTCAGCTTCCAATGCTCCAGAGAAAACAGCCCCAGCCTATTCAGTCTCTCACTATAGCTCAAACTCTCTGACCCTGGCAACATCCTCGCAATTCTTTTCTGAACCCTTTCAAGTTTCTCAACTCTCTTCCTATAGCAGGGAGACCAGAATTGGACACAGTATTCCAAAAGTGGCCTAACCAATGCCCTGTTCAGCTGCAACATGACTCAATGCACTCACCAATAAAGGCAAGTGTACTAAACACATTCTTCACTATCTTGTCTACCTGCAACTCCACTTGCAAGGAACTATTAACATGCACTCGAAGATCTCTCAAGGACCTTACCATTATAGTCCTGCCCTGATTTGCCTTTCCAAAATGTAGCACCTCACATTTACCTAAATTAAACTCCATCTGCTACTCTTTGACCCATCTGATCAAGGTCCCATTGTACTGTGAGGTAACCTTCTTCGCTGTCCACAACACCACTGATTTTGGTGTCATCTGCCAACTTACTAGATGTAGATCCTACGTTGACATCCAAATTATTTAAATAAGTGACAAAAAGCAGTGGACCCAGCACTGATCCTTGCGGCACACTGCTGGTCACAGGCCTCCTGTCCGAAAGACAACTCTTCACCATCACCCTGTATCTCCTACATTTGAACCAATTTTGTATCCAAATGGCTAGTTCTCCCTGTATTCCTCTGATCTAACCTTATTAACCATCTACCATGCAGAACCTTGTTGAATACTAACTGAAGTCCATATAGACAAAGCCATGTTGATTTTCCTGATGAAGGGCTCTGGCCCGAAACGTCGAATTTCCTGTTCCTTGGATGCTGCCTAACCTGCTGTGCTTTAACCAGCAACACATTTTCAGCTCTGTCCCTAATAAATCCTTGTCCCCTCCAAAGCTTGTCCAACACTGATGTCAGGCTCACCGGCATAGTTCCCTGGCTTTTCCTTACCATAGTGGCACCAGGTTAGTCAACCTCCAGTCTTCTGGCCCCCACCCGTGACCATCAATGATACAAGTACCTCAGAGGCAAGAGGCCAAGCAGTCACTTCCCTAGCTTATCACAGAGTTCTAAGGTATGCCTGATATAGTCCCGGGGATAAAAGACATCCAGCAGCTCCTTTCTGTAACATGGAGACTTCTCAAGATATTGCTATTGATTTCCCCAAGTTTCTAGCTTCCATCTCTTATACAGATCACTTCTCTCCCAGAAGAGATTCCAATGATGCAAAAGTGTGTATCATTCGCCATTGCATCAGCCCCTTAGCCCCGCATCATCTGTGCTATCCTCCTATTCCTACTCTCACTAGCACATGGCACTGGGAGTAATCCAGATATTACAACCCTCAAAAACCTACTTGTGAACCTCCTGCCTGATTTCCTATATTCTGTCCTCAGAACTTTGCCCGTTCTTTTTCCCATCTCATTCATTCCAATATGTGCAACAACCTCCTGCTAGTCAGCCTCCCCTTTGAGAATATTCTGCACTCTCTCTGAGACCTCCTTGACCCTGGCTGCTGGTAGCCATCGATACCTTGTTGCCTGCCACTGAAAAGACCAATGGTCCCCCTGACTAGAGAGATCCCTATCAAAGTTGATCACTTGGAACTGATGTACCCCTCATTGCAGTAGACCCAGTCTCAGTACCAGAAATCTGGCTGTCAATGTTACATTCCCCTGGGAGTCTGTCACCC
The DNA here is from genome assembly GCF_020745735.1 of Hemiscyllium ocellatum. Lineage (NCBI taxonomy): Eukaryota > Metazoa > Chordata > Chondrichthyes > Orectolobiformes > Hemiscylliidae > Hemiscyllium > Hemiscyllium ocellatum. Next base: position 58,293,018 of record NC_083424.1, on the reverse strand, counting down.
ACTACAATTTCCAAAGCAGCATATCTGTTTGGGATGGCCATAACCACAGGAAACTCTTGCACTACCTACCTACTTCCCTATCCTACCTTTCCTGGTGGTAATCCATGTACCCCACTGTATCTGCAGTTTTTCTACCTTTCTGAAACATCCCTCACACCCCCAGGTTCTGTAAATTCCTCACTGCCTCTAACTGCCCCTCCACTTCACAAGCAAACGTACTTCCTGCAATCATAATCATCAGTAACATTGAAATTCTCCCTAATCTCCCACGTCTGACAGGAAGACAGTAGTAGTTTATTCATTTATGTGTTCTTTGCCAGGCAATTAATCTTCTATCCATACTGATTTATTACCTGCTACACCAAGCATTTTTACTTAATGCAATAACACCTAACATGGCTTTTAATCAAATATCTCCTGGAAATTAAAGTACAATTTGTTGACATACTCCCCTTTGTCCATTGCATACATTAGTCCTTCAAGTAAGTCTAATAATCCCGTTAGAGATTAATTCCTTTTGACAAAACCATGCTGGCTTTTCCTGAATAACTTGATTTTTTTTTCTCTCTAAGTTCTCAGCTATAATCCCTTAAAAGGTTGAGTCTAACACTTGCACCACAACAGACATCAAGTTAACTGGCCTATATTTTCCTTTTTTCTACCTCTCTCTTTTTGAATAGAGGAGTTATATTTGCTAAATTGTACAGTGATGGAATCTTTCCTGAACCAAGGCAATTCTGCAAAATTAACACCAATGCATCTACTCACCTATTAGCAGCATCTTTGAAAGCCCAGAGTATGATGTCTATCTGAACCCTGAGACCTGTTGGCCTGCAAACAGCTCCTGTGATTTCCAACAGAGACATATTGGCTCTGTGCCCATCCTGCAGTAACCTCTGTATCATCAGTAAAAAAGGGAAAGAGAAGCAAAAAGTGATTATCTATCCATTCTTCAGTCAGAAATACTGTAAGGTTTAGAGCTGGTTAAGATGCAGGAGTTAGGTCACTGGTAATGATGATTGTCATTGCATTTCAGAGCAGCAAGTCTATACGAGGAGGATGAACCAAATGTGTTTGCCGAACCAACAGTGTTTGCTACAATCCTGCTGCCTTTTCTTCTCCGAATAGTAGAAAAGTGGGATAGTTCTGCAGCCGGTCATGGATGGCTTGAGGCCTGGGCCATAGAAAACCACTCAGACCTTGTGAGGAATATGAAACAGCTTAACCAGAGATGGAGACAAGGTCAGAGTGATTCGAGGTTATTACTCTTAACCCAAGCCAAATCATCACACCCCACTAGTCTAGTGTCGACTTTGCCCTTTCACACTCTGGGACAGTACGTCACACACTGGCCTTTCACACTCTGGGACAATACGTCACACACTGGCCTTTCACACTCTGGGACAGTAAGTCACACACTGGCCTTTCACACTCTGGGACAGTACGTCACACACTGGCCTTTCACACTCTGGGACAGTAAGTCACACATTGCCCTCCCACACTCTGGGACAGTACGTCACACATTGACCTTTCACACTCTGGGACAGTACGTCACACACTGGCCTTTCACACTCTGGGACAATACGTCACACACTGGCCTTTCACACTCTGGGACAGTAAGTCACACACTGGCCTTTCACACTCTGGGACAGTAAGTCACACATTGCCCTTTCACACTCTGGGACAGTACGTCACACACTGGCCTTTCACACTCTGGGACAGTACGTCACACACTGGCCTTTCACACTCTGGGACAGTACGTCACACACTGACCTTTCACACTCTGGGACAGTACGTCACACACTGCCCTTCCACACTCTGGGACAGTACGTCACACACTGACCTTTCACACTCTGGGACAGTACGTCACACACTGGCCTTTCACACTCTGGGACAGTAAGTCACACACTGGCCTTTCACACTCTGGGACAGTAAGTCACACATTGCCCTCCCACACTCTGGGACAGTACGTCACACACTGGCCTTTCACACTCTGGGACAATACGTCACACACTGGCCTTTCACACTCTGGGGCAGTACGTCACACACTGCCCTTCCACACTCTGTGACAATGCATCACACACTGGCCTTCCACACTCTGGGACAGTAAGTCACACATTGACCTTTCACACTCTGGGACAGTACGTCACACACTGGCCTTTCACACTCTGGGACAGTAAGTCACACATTGCCCTCCCACACTCTGGGACAGTACGTCACACACTGGCCTTTCACACTCTGGGACAGTACGTCACACACTGGCCTTTCACACTCTGGGACAATACGTCACACACTGGCCTTTCACACTCTGGGACAGTACGTCACACACTGCCCTTCCACACTCTGTGACAATGCATCACACACTGGCCTTCCACACTCTGGGACAGTAAGTCACACACTGGCCTTTCACACTCTGGGACAGTAAGTCACACATTGACCTTTCACACTCTGGGACAGTACGTCACACACTGGCCTTTCACACTCTGGGACAGTACGTCACACACTGGCCTTCCACACTCTGGGACAGTATGTCACACACTGCCCTCCCACACTCTGTGACAATGCATCACACACTGGCCTTTCACACTCTGGGACAATGCATCACACACGGTGGGACAGTACGTCACACATTGCCCTTTCACACTCTGGGACAGTATGTCACACACTGGCCTTTCACACTCTGGGACAGTACGTCACACACTGGCCTTTCACACTCTGGGACAGTATGTCACACACTGGCCTTTCACACTCTGGGACAGTAAGTCACACATTGACCTTTCACACTCTGGGACAGTACGTCACACACTGGCCTTTCACACTCTGGGACAGTACATCACACACTGCCCTTCCACACTCTGTGACAATGCATCACACACTGGCCTTCCACACTCTGGGACAGTAAGCCACACATTGACCTTTCACACTCTGGGACAGTACGTCACACACTGGCCTTTCACACTCTGGGACAGTAAGTCACACATTGACCTTTCACACTCTGGGACAGTAAGTCACACATTGCCCTTTCACACTCTGGGACAGTACGTCACACACTGGCCTTTCACACTCTGGGACAGTACGTCACACACTGGCCTTTCACACTCTGGGACAGTACGTCACACACTGACCTTTCACACTCTGGGACAGTATGTCACACACTGGCCTTTCACACTCTGGGACAGTAAGTCACACATTGCCCTCCCACGCTCTGGGACAGTACGTCACACACTGGCCTTCCACACTCTGTGACAATGCATCACACACTGGCCTTCCACACTCTGGGACAGTAATTCACACACTGGCCTTTCACACTCTGGGACAGTAAGTCACACATTGACCTTTCACACTCTGGGACAGTACGTCACACACTGGCCTTTCACACTCTGGGGCAGTACGTCACACACTCTCCTTCCACACTCTGGGACAGTATGTCACACACTGCCCTCCCACACTCTGTGACAATGCATCACACACTGGCCTTTCACACTCTGGGACAATGCATCACACACTGTGGGACAGTAAGTCACACATTGCCCTTTCACGCTCTGGGACAGTACGTCACACACTGGCCTTTCACACTCTGGGACAGTATGTCACACACTGGCCTTTCACACTCTGGGACAGTAAGTCACACATTGACCTTTCACACTCTGGGACAGTACGTCACACACTGGCCTTTCACACTCTGGGACAGTACATCACACACTGGCCTTTCACACTCTGGGACAGTATGTCACACATTGCCCTTTCACACTCTGGGACAGTATGTCACACACTGCCCTCCCACACTCTGTGACAATGCATCACACACTGGTCTTCCACACTCTGGGACAGTAAGTCACACACTGCCCTCCCACACTCTGTGACAATGCATCACACACTGGCCTTTCACACTCTGGGACAGTACGTCACACACTGGCCTTTCACACTCTGGGACAGTATGTCACACATTGCCCTTTCACACTCTGGGACAGTATGTCACACACTGCCCTCCCACACTCTGTGACAATGCATCACACACTGGTCTTCCACACTCTGGGACAGTATGTCACACACTGCCCTCCCACACTCTGTGACAATGCATCACACACTGGCCTTTCACACTCTGGGACAGTACGTCACACACTGGCCTTTCACACTCTGGGACAGTACGTCACACACTGGCCTTTCACACTCTGGGACAGTACGTCACACACTGGCCTTTCACACTCTGGGACAGTACGTCACACACTGGCCTTTCACACTCTGGGACAGTAAGTCACACACTGGCCTTTCACACTCTGGGACAGTAAGTCACACATTGCCCTTTCACACTCTGGGACAGTACGTCACACACTGGCCTTTCACACTCTGGGACAGTACGTCACACACTGGCCTTTCACACTCTGGGACAGTACGTCACACACTGCCCTTCCACACTCTGTGACAATGCATCACACACTGGCCTTCCACACTCTGGGACAGTAAGTCACACATTGACCTTTCACACTCTGGGACAGTAAGTCACACACTGGCCTTTCACACTCTGGGACAGTACGTCACACACTGGCCTTTCACACTCTGGGACAGTAAGTCACACATTGCCCTCCCACACTCTGGGACAGTAAGTCACACATTGCCCTCCCACACTCTGGGACAGTACGTCACACACTGGCCTTTCACACTCTGGGACAATACGTCACACACTGGCCTTTCACACTCTGGGACAGTACGTCACACACTGGCCTTTCACACTCTGGGACAGTAAGTCACACACTGGCCTTTCACACTCTGGGACAGTACGTCACACACTGGCCTTTCACACTCTGGGACAGTAAGTCACACACTGACCTTTCACACTCTGGGACAGTACGTCACACACTGGCCTTTCACACTCTGGGACAATACGTCACACACTGGCCTTTCACACTCTGGGACAGTACGTCACACACTGGCCTTTCACACTCTGGGACAATACGTCACACACTGGCCTTTCACACTCTGGGACAGTACGTCACACACTGGCCTTTCACACTCTGGGACAGTAAGTCACACATTGCCCTTTCACACTCTGGGACAGTACGTCACACACTGGCCTTTCACACTCTGGGACAGTACGTCACACACTGGCCTTTCACACTCTGGGACAGTAAGTCACACATTGCCCTTTCACACTCTGGGACAGTACGTCACACACTGGCCTTTCACACTCTGGGACAATACGTCACACACTGGCCTTTCACACTCTGGGACAGTACGTCACACAATGCCCTTCCACACTCTGTGACAATGCATCACACACTGGCCTTCCACACTCTGGGACAGTAAGTCACACATTGACCTTTCACACTCTGGGACAGTAAGTCACACACTGGCCTTTCACACTCTGGGACAGTACGTCACACACTGGCCTTTCACACTCTGGGACAGTAAGTCACACATTGCCCTCCCACACTCTGGGACAGTAAGTCACACATTGCCCTCCCACACTCTGGGACAGTACGTCACACACTGGCCTTTCACACTCTGGGACAATACGTCACACACTGGCCTTTCACACTCTGGGACAGTACGTCACACACTGGCCTTTCACACTCTGGGACAGTAAGTCACACACTGGCCTTTCACACTCTGGGACAGTAAGTCACACATTGCCCTCCCACACTCTGGGACAGTACGTCACACACTGGCCTTTCACACTCTGGGACAATACGTCACACACTGGCCTTTCACACTCTGGGACAGTACGTCACACACTGGCCTTTCACACTCTGGGACAGTAAGTCACACACTGGCCTTTCACACTCTGGGACAGTACGTCACACACTGGCCTTTCACACTCTGGGACAGTAAGTCACACACTGACCTTTCACACTCTGGGACAGTACGTCACACACTGGCCTTTCACACTCTGGGACAATACGTGACACACTGGCCTTTCACACTCTGGGACAGTACGTCACACACTGGCCTTTCACACTCTGGGACAATACGTCACACACTGGCCTTTCACACTCTGGGACAGTAAGTCACACACTGGCCTTTCACACTCTGGGACAGTAAGTCACACATTGCCCTTTCACACTCTGGGACAGTACGTCACACACTGGCCTTTCACACTCTGGGACAGTACGTCACACACTGGCCTTTCACACTCTGGGACAGTACGTCACACACTGACCTTTCACACTCTGGGACAGTACGTCACACACTGCCCTTCCACACTCTGGGACAGTAAGTCACACACTGACCTTTCACACTCTGGGACAGTACGTCACACACTGGCCTTTCACACTCTGGGACAGTAAGTCACACACTGGCCTTTCACACTCTGGGACAGTAAGTCACACATTGCCCTCCCACACTCTGGGACAGTAAGTCACACATTGACCTTTCACACTCTTGGACAGTAAGTCACACAATGGCCCTTCACACTCTGGGACAGTACGTCACACACTGGCCTTTCACACTCTGGGACAGTAAGTCACACATTGCCCTCCCACACTCTGGGACAGTACGTCACACACTGGCCTTTCACACTCTGGGACAGTACGTCACACACTGGCCTTTCACACTCTGGGACAATACGTCACACACTGGCCTTTCACACTCTGGGACAGTACGTCACACACTGCCCTTCCACACTCTGTGACAATGCATCACACACTGGCCTTCCACACTCTGGGACAGTACGTCACACACTGCCCTTCCACACTCTGTGACAATGCATCACACACTGGCCTTCCACACTCTGGGACAGTAAGTCACACACTGGCCTTTCACACTCTGGGACAGTAAGTCACACATTGACCTTTCACACTCTGGGACAGTACGTCACACACTGGCCTTTCACACTCTGGGACAGTACGTCACACACTGGCCTTCCACACTCTGGGACAGTATGTCACACACTGCCCTCCCACACTCTGAGACAATGCATCACACACTGGCCTTCCACACTCTGGGACAGTACGTCACACATTGACCTTTCACACTCTGGGACCGTATGTCACACACTCTCCTTCCACACTCTGGGACAGTATGTCACACACTGCCCTCCCACACTCTGTGACAATGCATCACACACTGGCCTTTCACACTCTGGGACAATGCATCACACACTGTGGGACAGTAAGTCACACATTGCCCTTTCACACTCTGGGACAGTATGTCACACACTGGCCTTTCACACTCTGGGACAGTAAGTCACACACTGGCCTTTCACACTCTGGGACAGTAAGTCACACACTGGCCTTTCACACTCTGGGACAGTACGTCACACATTGACCTTTCACACTCTGGGACAGTACGTCACACACTGGCCTTTCACACTCTGGGACAGTACATCACACACTGCCCTTCCACACTCTGTGACAATGCATCACACACTGGCCTTTCACACTCTGGGACAGTAAGTCACACATTGACCTTTCACACTCTGGGACAGTAAGTCACACACTGGCCTTTCACACTCTGGGACAGTAAGTCACACACTGACCTTTCACACTCTGGGACAGTAAGTCACACATTGCCCTTTCACACTCTGGGACAGTACGTCACACACTGGCCTTTCACACTCTGGGACAGTACGTCACACACTGGCCTTTCAAACTCTGGGACAGTACGTCACACACTGACCTTTCTCACTCTGGGACAGTACGTCACACACTGGCCTTTCACACTCTGGGACAGTAAGTCACACATTGCTCTCCCACACTCTGGGACAGTACGTCACACACTGGCCTTTCACACTCTGGGACAGTACGTCACACACTGGCCTTTCACACTCTGGGACAATACGTCACACACTGGCCTTTCACACTCTGGGACAGTACGTCACACACTGCCCTTCCACACTCTGTGACAATGCATCACACACTGGCCTTCCACACTCTGGGACAGTAAGTCACACACTGGCCTTTCACACTCTGGGACAGTAAGTCACACATTGCCCTCCCACACTCTGGGACAGTACGTCACACACTGGCCTTTCACACTCTGGGACAATACGTCACACACTGGCCTTTCACACTCTGGGAGAGTACGTCACACACTGCCCTTCCACACTCTGTGACAATGCATCACACACTGGCCTTCCACACTCTGGGACAGTAAGTCACACACTGGCCTTTCACACTCTGGGACAGTAAGTCACACATTGACCTTTCACACTCTGGGACAGTACGTCACACACTGGCCTTTCACACTCTGGGACAGTATGTCACACACTGGCCTCCCACACTCTGTGACGATGCATCACACACTGGCCTTTCACACTCTGGGACAATGCATCACACACTGTGGGACAGTAAGTCACACATTGCCCTTTCACACTCTGGGACAGTACGTCACACACTGGCCTTTCACACGCTGGGACAGTACGTCACACACTGGCCTTTCACACTCTGGGACAGTACGTCACACACTGACCTTTCACACTCTGGGACAGTACGTCACACACTGCCCTTCCACACTCTGGGACAGTACGTCACACACTGACCTTTCACACTCTGGGACAGTACGTCACACACTGGCCTTTCACACTCTGGGACAGTAAGTCACACACTGGCCTTTCACACTCTGGGACAGTACGTCACACACTGGCCTTTCACACTCTGGGACAGTAAGTCACACACTGGCCTTTCACACTCTGGGACAGTACGTCACACACTGGCCTTTCACACTCTGGGACAGTACGTCACACACTGGCCTTTCACACTCTGGGACAATACGTCACACACTGGCCTTTCACACTCTGGGACAGTAAGTCACACATTGCCCTTTCACACTCTGGGACAGTACGTCACACACTGGCCTTTCACACTCTGGGACAGTACGTCACACACTGGCCTTTCACACTCTGGGACAGTACGTCACACACTGGCCTTTCACACTCTGGGACAGTAAGTCTCACACTGGCCTTTCACACTCTGGGACAGTAAGTCACACACTGGCCTTTCACACTCTGGGACAGTACGTCACACACTGGCCTTTCACACTCTGGGACAGTAAGTCACACATTGCCCTCCCACACTCTGGGACAGTACGTCACACACTGGCCTTTCACACTCTGGGACAGTACGTCACACACTGGCCTTTCACACTCTGGGACAATACGTCACACACTGGCCTTTCACACTCTGGGACAGTACGTCACACACTGCCCTTCCACACTCTGTGACAATGCATCACACACTGGCCTTCCACACTCTGGGACAGTAAGTCACACATTGACCTTTCACACTCTGGGACAGTACGTCACACACTGGCCTTTCACACTCTGGGACAGTACGTCACACACTGGCCTTTCACACTCTGGGACAGTAAGTCACACATTGCCCTCACACACTCTGGGACAGTACGTCACACACTGGCCTTTCACACTCTGGGACAGTACGTCACACACTGGCCTTTCACACTCTGGGACAATACGTCACACACTGGCCTTTCACACTCTGGGACAGTACGTCACACACTGCCCTTCCACACTCTGTGACAATGCATCACACACTGGCCTTCCACACTCTGGGACAGTAAGTCACACACTGGCCTTTCACACTCTGGGACAGTACGTCACACACTGGCCTTTCACACTCTGGGACAGTACGTCACACACTGGCCTTTCACACTCTGGGACAGTAAGTCACACACTGGCCTTTCACACTCTGGGACAGTAAGTCACACATTGCCCTTTCACACTCTGGGACAATACGTCACACACTGGCCTTTCACACTCTGGGACAGTACGTCACACACTGGCCTTTCACACTCTGTGACAATGCATCACACACTGGCCTTCCACACTCTGGGACAGTAAGTCACACACTGGCCTTTCACACTCTGGGACAGTAAGTCACACATTGACCTTTCACACTCTGGGACAGTACGTCACACACTGGCCTTTCACACTCTGGGACAGTATGTCACACACTGGCCTCCCACACTCTGTGACGATGCATCACACACTGGCCTTTCACACTCTGGGACAATGCATCACACACTGTGGGACAGTAAGTCACACATTGCCCTTTCACACTCTGGGACAGTACGTCACACACTGGCCTTTCACACGCTGGGACAGTACGTCACACACTGGCCTTTCACACTCTGGGACAGTACGTCACACACTGACCTTTCACACTCTGGGACAGTACGTCACACACTGCCCTTCCACACTCTGGGACAGTACGTCACACACTGACCTTTCACACTCTGGGACAGTACGTCACACACTGGCCTTTCACACTCTGGGACAGTAAGTCACACACTGGCCTTTCACACTCTGGGACAATACGTCACACACTGGCCTTTCACACTCTGGGACAGTAAGTCACACACTGGCCTTTCACACTCTGGGACAGTACGTCACACACTGGCCTTTCACACTCTGGGACAGTACGTCACACACTGGCCTTTCACACTCTGGGACAGTACGTCACACACTGGCCTTTCACACTCTGGGACAGTACGTCACACACTGGCCTTGCACACTCTGGGACAATACGTCACACACTGGCCTTTCACACTCTGGGACAGTAAGTCACACACTGGCCTTTCACACTCTGGGACATTAAGTCACACATTGCCCTTTCACACTCTGGGACAGTACGTCACACACTGGCCTTTCACACTCTGGGACAGTACGTCACACACTGGCCTTTCACACTCTGGGACAGTAAGTCACACACTGGCCTTCCACACTCTGGGACAGTAAGTCACACATTGCCCTCCCACACTCTGGGACAGTACGTCACACACTGGCCTTTCACACTCTGGGACAGTACGTCACACACTGGCCTTTCACACTCTGGGACAGTACGTCACACACTGCCCTTCCACACTCTGGGACAATGCATCACACACTGGCCTTCCACACTCTGGGACAGTAAGTCACACATTGACCTTTCACACTCTGGGACAGTAAGTCACACACTGGCCTTTCACACTCTGGGACAGTACGTCACACACTGGCCTTTCACACTCTGGGACAGTAAGTCACACATTGCCCTCCCACACTCTGGGACAGTACGTCACACACTGGCCTTTCACACTCTGGGACAGTACGTCACACACTGGCCTTTCACACTCTGGGACAATACGTCACACACTGGCCTTTCACACTCTGGGACAGTACGTCACACACTGCCCTTCCACACTCTGTGACAATGCATCACACACTGGCCTTCCACACTCTGGGACAGTAAGTCACACATTGACCTTTCACACTCTGGGACAGTACGTCACACACTGGCCTTTCACACTCTGGGACAGTACGTCACACACTGGCCTTTCACACTCTGGGACAGTAAGTCACACATTGCCCTCCCACACTCTGGGACAGTACGTCACACACTGGCCTTTCACACTCTGGGACAGTACGTCACACACTGGCCTTTCACACTCTGGGACAATACGTCACACACTGGCCTTTCACACTCTGGGACAGTACGTCACACACTGCCCTTCCACACTCTGTGACAATGCATCACACACTGGCCTTCCACACTCTGGGACAGTAAGTCACACACTGGCCTTTCACACTCTGGGACAGTACGTCACACACTGGCCTTTCACACTCTGGGACAGTACGTCACACACTGGCCTTTCACACTCTGGGACAGTAAGTCACACACTGGCCTTTCACACTCTGGGACAGTAAGTCACACATTGCCCTTTCACACTCTGGGACAGTACGTCACACACTGGCCTTTCACACTCTGGGACAGTAAGTCACACACTGGCCTTTCACACTCTGGGACAGTACGTCACACACTGGCCTTTCACACTCTGGGACAGTAAGTCACACACTGACCTTTCACACTCTGGGACAGTACGTCACACACTGGCCTTTCACACTCTGGGACAGTACGTCACACACTGGCCTTTCACACTCTGGGACAATACGTCACACACTGGCCTTTCACACTCTGGGACAGTAAGTCACACACTGGCCTTTCACACTCTGGGACAGTACGTCACACACTGCCCTTCCACACTCTGTGACAATGCATCACACACTGGCCTTCCACACTCTGGGACAGTAAGTCACACACTGGCCTTTCACACTCTGGGACAGTACGTCACACACTGGCCTTTCACACTCTGGGACAGTAAGTCACACACTGGCCTTTCACACTCTGGGACAGTACGTCACACACTGGCCTTTCACACTCTGGGACAGTAAGTCACACACTGACCTTTCACACTCTGGGACAGTACGTCACACACTGGCCTTTCACACTCTGGGACAGTACGTCACACACTGGCCTTTCACACTCTGGGACAATACGTCACACACTGGCCTTTCACACTCTGGGACAGTAAGTCACACACTGGCCTTTCACACTCTGGGACAGTACGTCACACACTGGCCTTTCACACTCTGGGACAGTAAGTCACACACTGACCTTTCACACTCTGGGACAGTACGTCACACACTGGCCTTTCACACTCTGGGACAATACGTCACACACTGGCCTTTCACACTCTGGGACAGTACGTCACACACTGGCCTTTCACACTCTGGGACAATACGTCACACACTGGCCTTTCACACTCTGGGACAGTAAGTCACACACTGGCCTTTCACACTCTGGGACAGTAAGTCACACATTGCCCTTTCACACTCTGGGACAGTACGTCACACACTGGCCTTTCACACTCTGGGACAGTACGTCACACACTGGCCTTTCACACTCTGGGACAGTACGTCACACACTGGCCTTTCACACTCTGGGACAGTACGTCACACACTGCCCTTCCACACTCTGGGACAGTAAGTCACACACTGACCTTTCACACTCTGGGACAGTACGTCACACACTGGCCTTTCACACTCTGGGACAGTAAGTCACACACTGGCCTTTCACACTCTGGGACAGTAAGTCACACATTGCCCTCCCACACTCTGGGACAGTAAGTCACACATTGACCTTTCACACTCTTGGACAGTAAGTCACACAATGGCCCTTCACACTCTGGGACAGTACGTCACACACTGGCCTTTCACACTCTGGGACAGTAAGTCACACATTGCCCTCCCACACTCTGGGACAGTACGTCACACACTGGCCTTTCACACTCTGGGACAGTACGTCACACACTGGCCTTTCACACTCTGGGACAATACGTCACACACTGGCCTTTCACACTCTGGGACAGTACGTCACACACTGCCCTTCCACACTCTGTGACAATGCATCACACACTGGCCTTCCACACTCTGGGACAGTACGTCACACACTGCCCTTCCACACTCTGTGACACTGCATCACACACTGGCCTTCCACACTCTGGGACAGTAAGTCACACACTGGCCTTTCACACTCTGGGACAGTAAGTCACACATTGACCTTTCACACTCTGGGACAGTACGTCACACACTGGCCTTTCACACTCTGGGACAGTACGTCACACACTGGCCTTTCACACTCTGGGACAGTAAGTCACACATTGCCCTCCCACACTCTGGGACAGTACGTCACACACTGGCCTTTCACACTCTGGGACAGTACGTCACACACTGGCCTTTCACACTCTGGGACAATACGTCACACACTGGCCTTTCACACTCTGGGACAGTACGTCACACACTGCCCTTCCACACTCTGTGACAATGCATCACACACTGGCCTTCCACACTCTGGGACAGTAAGTCACACATTGACCTTTCACACTCTGGGACAGTACGTCACACACTGGCCTTTCACACTCTGGGACAGTACGTCACACACTGGCCTTTCACCCTCTGGGACAGTAAGTCACACATTGCCCTCCCACACTCTGGGACAGTACGTCACACACTGGCCTTTCACACTCTGGGACAGTACGTCACACACTGGCCTTTCACACTCTGGGACAATACGTCACACACTGGCCTTTCACACTCTGGGACAGTACGTCACACACTGCCCTTCCACACTCTGTGACAATGCATCACACACTGGCCTTCCACACTCTGGGACAGTACGTCACACACTGGCCTTTCACACTCTGGGACAGTACGTCACACACTGGCCTTTCACACTCTGGGACAGTAAGTCACACACTGGCCTTTCACACTCTGGGACAGTACGTCACACACTGGCCTTTCACACTCTGGGACAGTAAGTCACACACTGACCTTTCACACTCTGGGACAGTACGTCACACACTGGCCTTTCACACTCTGGGACAATACGTCACACACTGGCCTTTCACACTCTGGGACAGTACGTCACACACTGGCCTTTCACACTCTGGGACAATACGTCACACACTGGCCTTTCACACTCTGGGACAGTAAGTCACACATTGCCCTCCCACACTCTGGGACAGTACGTCACACACTGGCCTTTCACACTCTGGGACAGTACGTCACACACTGGCCTTTCACACTCTGGGACAGTACGTCACACACTGCCCTTCCACACTCTGTGACAATGCATCACACACTGGCCTTCCACACTCTGGGACAGTAAGTCACACATTGACCTTTCACACTCTGGGACAGTAAGTCACACACTGGCCTTTCACACTCTGGGACAGTACGTCACACACTGGCCTTTCACACTCTGGGACAGTAAGTCACACATTGCCCTCCCACACTCTGGGACAGTACGTCACACACTGGCCTTTCACACTCTGGGACAGTACGTCACACACTGGCCTTTCACACTCTGGGACAATACGTCACACACTGGCCTTTCACACTCTGGGACAGTACGTCACACACTGCCCTTCCACACTCTGTGACAATGCATCACACACTGGCCTTCCACACTCTGGGACAGTAAGTCACACATTGACCTTTCACACTCTGGGACAGTACGTCACACACTGGCCTTTCACACTCTGGGACAGTACGTCACACACTGGCCTTTCACACTCTGGGACAGTAAGTCACACATTGCCCTCCCACACTCTGGGACAGTACGTCACACACTGGCCTTTCACACTCTGGGACAGTACGTCACACACTGGCCTTCCACACTCTGGGACAGTATGTCACACACTGCCCTCCCACACTCTGTGACAATGCATCACACACTGGCCTTTCACACTCTGGGACAATGCATCACACACGGTGCGACAGTAAGTCACACATTGCCCTTTCACACTCTGGGACAGTATGTCACACACTGGCCTTTCACACTCTGGGACAGTACGTCACACACTGGCCTTTCACACTCTGGGACAGTATGTCACACACTGGCCTTTCACACTCTGGGACAGTAAGTCACACATTGACCTTTCACACTCTGGGACAGTACGTCACACACTGGCCTTTCACACTCTGGGACAGTACATCACACACTGCCCTTCCACACTCTGGGACAGTAAGTCACACATTGACCTTACACACTCTGGGACAGTAAGTCACACACTGGCCTTTCACACTCTGGGACAGTAAGTCACACATTGACCTTTCACACTCTGGGACAGTACGTCACACAATGGCCTTTCACACTCTGGGACAATGCATCACACACTGGCCTTCCACACTCTGGGACAGTAAGTCACACATTGACCTTTCACACTCTGGGACAGTAAGTCACACACTGGCCTTTCACACTCTGGGACAGTAAGTCACACATTGACCTTTCACACTCTGGGACAGTAAGTCACACATTGCCCTTTCACACTCTGGGACAGTACGTCACACACTGGCCTTTCACACTCTGGGACAGTAAGTCACACATTGACCTTTCACACTCTGGGACAGTACGTCACACACTGGCCTTTCACTCTCTGGGACAGTACGTCACACACTGGCCTTTCACACTCTGGGACAGTACGTCACACACTGGCCTTTCACACTCTGGGACAGTACGTCACACACTGCCCTTCCACACTCTGGGACAGTAAGTCACACACTGACCTTTCACACTCTGGGACAGTACGTCACACACTGGCCTTTCACACTCTGGGACAGTAAGTCACACACTGGCCTTTCACACTCTGGGACAGTACGTCACACACTGGCCTTTCAAACTCTGGGACAGTACGTCACACACTGACCTTTCTCACTCTGGGACAGTACGTCACACACTGGCCTTTCACACTCTGGGACAGTAAGTCACACATTGCTCTCCCACACTCTGGGACAGTACGTCACACACTGGCCTTTCACACTCTGGGACAGTACGTCACACACTGGCCTTTCACACTCTGGGACAATACGTCACACACTGGCCTTTCACACTCTGGGACAGTACGTCACACACTGCCCTTCCACACTCTGTGACAATGCATCACACACTGGCCTTCCACACTCTGGGACAGTAAGTCACACACTGGCCTTTCACACTCTGGGACAGTAAGTCACACATTGCCCTCCCACACTCTGGGACAGTACGTCACACACTGGCCTTTCACACTCTGGGACAATACGTCACACACTGGCCTTTCACACTCTGGGAGAGTACGTCACACACTGCCCTTCCACACTCTGTGACAATGCATCACACACTGGCCTTCCACACTCTGGGACAGTAAGTCACACACTGGCCTTTCACACTCTGGGACAGTAAGTCACACATTGACCTTTCACACTCTGGGACAGTACGTCACACACTGGCCTTTCACACTCTGGGACAGTATGTCACACACTGGCCTCCCACACTCTGTGACGATGCATCACACACTGGCCTTTCACACTCTGGGACAATGCATCACACACTGTGGGACAGTAAGTCACACATTGCCCTTTCACACTCTGGGACAGTACGTCACACACTGGCCTTTCACACGCTGGGACAGTACGTCACACACTGGCCTTTCACACTCTGGGACAGTACGTCACACACTGACCTTTCACACTCTGGGACAGTACGTCACACACTGCCCTTCCACACTCTGGGACAGTACGTCACACACTGACCTTTCACACTCTGGGACAGTACGTCACACACTGGCCTTTCACACTCTGGGACAGTAAGTCACACACTGGCCTTTCACACTCTGGGACAGTACGTCACACACTGGCCTTTCACACTCTGGGACAGTACGTCACACACTGGCCTTTCACACTCTGGGACAGTACGTCACACACTGGCCTTTCACACTCTGGGACAATACGTCACACACTGGCCTTTCACACTCTGGGACAGTAAGTCACACATTGCCCTTTCACACTCTGGGACAGTACGTCACACACTGGCCTTTCACACTCTGGGACAGTACGTCACACACTGGCCTTTCACACTCTGGGACAGTACGTCACACACTGGCCTTTCACACTCTGGGACAGTAAGTCACACACTGGCCTTCCACACTCTGGGACAGTAAGTCACACATTGCCCTCCCACACTCTGGGACAGTACGTCACACACTGGCCTTTCACACTCTGGGACAGTACGTCACACACTGGCCTTTCACACTCTGGGACAGTACGTCACACACTGCCCTTCCACACTCTGTGACAATTCATCACACACTGGCCTTCCACACTCTGGGACAGTAAGTCACACATTGACCTATCACACTCTGGGACAGTAAGTCACACACTGGCCTTTCACACTCTGGGACAGTACGTCACACACTGGCCTTTCACACTCTGGGACAGTAAGTCACACATTGCCCTCCCACACTCTGGGACAGTACGTCACACACTGGCCTTTCACACTCTGGGACAGTACGTCACACACTGGCCTTTCACACTCTGGGACAATACGTCACACACTGGCCTTTCACACTCTGGGACAGTACGTCACACACTGCCCTTCCACACTCTGTGACAATGCATCACACACTGGCCTTCCACACTCTGGGACAGTAAGTCACACATTGACCTTTCACACTCTGGGACAGTACGTCACACACTGGCCTTTCACACTCTGGGACAGTACGTCACACACTGGCCTTTCACACTCTGGGACAGTAAGTCACACATTGCCCTCCCACACTCTGGGACAGTACGTCACACACTGGCCTTTCACACTCTGGGACAGTACGTCACACACTGGCCTTTCACACTCTGGGACAATACGTCACACACTGGCCTTTCACACTCTGGGACAGTACGTCACACACTGCCCTTCCACACTCTGTGACAATGCATCACACACTGGCCTTCCACACTCTGGGACAGTAAGTCACACACTGGCCTTTCACACTCTGGGACAGTACGTCACACACTGGCCTTTCACACTCTGGGACAGTACGTCACACACTGGCCTTTCACACTCTGGGACAGTAAGTCACACACTGGCCTTTCACACTCTGGGACAGTAAGTCACACATTGCCCTTTCACACTCTGGGACAATACGTCACACACTGGCCTTTCACACTCTGGGACAGTACGTCACACACTGGCCTTTCACACTCTGTGACAATGCATCACACACTGGCCTTCCACACTCTGGGACAGTAAGTCACACACTGGCCTTTCACACTCTGGGACAGTAAGTCACACATTGACCTTTCACACTCTGGGACAGTACGTCACACACTGGCCTTTCACACTCTGGGACAGTATGTCACACACTGGCCTCCCACACTCTGTGACGATGCATCACACACTGGCCTTTCACACTCTGGGACAATGCATCACACACTGTGGGACAGTAAGTCACACATTGCCCTTTCACACTCTGGGACAGTACGTCACACACTGGCCTTTCACACGCTGGGACAGTACGTCACACACTGGCCTTTCACACTCTGGGACAGTACGTCACACACTGACCTTTCACACTCTGGGACAGTACGTCACACACTGCCCTTCCACACTCTGGGACAGTACGTCACACACTGACCTTTCACACTCTGGGACAGTACGTCACACACTGGCCTTTCACACTCTGGGACAGTAAGTCACACACTGGCCTTTCACACTCTGGGACAATACGTCACACACTGGCCTTTCACACTCTGGGACAGTAAGTCACACACTGGCCTTTCACACTCTGGGACAGTACGTCACACACTGGCCTTTCACACTCTGGGACAGTACGTCACACACTGGCCTTTCACACTCTGGGACAATACGTCACACACTGGCCTTTCACACTCTGGGACAGTACGTCACACACTGGCCTTTCACACTCTGGGACAATACGTCACACACTGGCCTTTCACACTCTGGGACAGTAAGTCACACACTGGCCTTTCACACTCTGGGACATTAAGTCACACATTGCCCTTTCACACTCTGGGACAGTACGTCACACACTGGCCTTTCACACTCTGGGACAGTACGTCACACACTGGCCTTTCACACTCTGGGACAGTACGTCACACACTGGCCTTTCACACTCTGGGACAGTAAGTCACACACTGGCCTTCCACACTCTGGGACAGTACGTCACACATTGCCCTCCCACACTCTGGGACAGTACGTCACACACTGGCCTTTCACACTCTGGGACAGTACGTCACACACTGGCCTTTCACACTCTGGGACAGTACGTCACACACTGCCCTTCCACACTCTGTGACAATGCATCACACACTGGCCTTCCACACTCTGGGACAGTAAGTCACACATTGACCTTTCACACTCTGGGACAGTAAGTCACACACTGGCCTTTCACACTCTGGGACAGTACGTCACACACTGGCCTTTCACACTCTGGGACAGTAAGTCACACATTGCCCTCCCACACTCTGGGACAGTACGTCACACACTGGCCTTTCACACTCTGGGACAGTACGTCACACACTGGCCTTTCACACTCTGGGACAGTAAGTCACACACTGGCCTTTCACACTCTGGGACAGTACGTCACACACTGCCCTTCCACACTCTGTGACAATGCATCACACACTGGCCTTCCACACTCTGGGACAGTAAGTCACACATTGACCTTTCACACTCTGGGACAGTACGTCACACACTGGCCTTTCACACTCTGGGACAGTACGTCACACACTGGCCTTTCACACTCTGGGACAGTAAGTC
The DNA here is from genome assembly GCF_020745735.1 of Hemiscyllium ocellatum. Taxonomy (NCBI): domain Eukaryota; kingdom Metazoa; phylum Chordata; class Chondrichthyes; order Orectolobiformes; family Hemiscylliidae; genus Hemiscyllium; species Hemiscyllium ocellatum. Next base: position 58,273,159 of record NC_083424.1, on the reverse strand, counting down.
ACACATTGCCCTCCCACACTCTGGGACAGTACGTCACACACTGGCCTTTCACACTCTGGGACAGTACGTCACACACTGGCCTTTCACACTCTGGGACAATACGTCACACACTGGCCTTTCACACTCTGGGACAGTACGTCACACACTGCCCTTCCACACTCTGTGACAATGCATCACACACTGGCCTTCCACACTCTGGGACAGTAAGTCACACACTGGCCTTTCACACTCTGGGACAGTACGTCACACACTGGCCTTTCACACTCTGGGACAGTACGTCACACACTGGCCTTTCACACTCTGGGACAGTAAGTCACACACTGGCCTTTCACACTCTGGGACAGTAAGTCACACATTGCCCTTTCACACTCTGGGACAGTACGTCACACACTGGCCTTTCACACTCTGGGACAGTAAGTCACACACTGGCCTTTCACACTCTGGGACAGTACGTCACACACTGGCCTTTCACACTCTGGGACAGTAAGTCACACACTGACCTTTCACACTCTGGGACAGTACGTCACACACTGGCCTTTCACACTCTGGGACAGTACGTCACACACTGGCCTTTCACACTCTGGGACAATACGTCACACACTGGCCTTTCACACTCTGGGACAGTAAGTCACACACTGGCCTTTCACACTCTGGGACAGTACGTCACACACTGCCCTTCCACACTCTGTGACAATGCATCACACACTGGCCTTCCACACTCTGGGACAGTAAGTCACACACTGGCCTTTCACACTCTGGGACAGTACGTCACACACTGGCCTTACACACTCTGGGACAGTAAGTCACACACTGGCCTTTCACACTCTGGGACAGTACGTCACACACTGGCCTTTCACACTCTGGGACAGTAAGTCACACACTGACCTTTCACACTCTGGGACAGTACGTCACACACTGGCCTTTCACACTCTGGGACAGTACGTCACACACTGGCCTTTCACACTCTGGGACAATACGTCACACACTGGCCTTTCACACTCTGGGACAGTAAGTCACACACTGGCCTTTCACACTCTGGGACAGTACGTCACACACTGGCCTTTCACACTCTGGGACAGTAAGTCACACACTGACCTTTCACACTCTGGGACAGTACGTCACACACTGGCCTTTCACACTCTGGGACAATACGTGACACACTGGCCTTTCACACTCTGGGACAGTACGTCACACACTGGCCTTTCACACTCTGGGACAATACGTCACACACTGGCCTTTCACACTCTGGGACAGTAAGTCACACACTGGCCTTTCACACTCTGGGACAGTAAGTCACACATTGCCCTTTCACACTCTGGGACAGTACGTCACACACTGGCCTTTCACACTCTGGGACAGTACGTCACACACTGGCCTTTCACACTCTGGGACAGTACGTCACACACTGGCCTTTCACACTCTGGGACAGTACGTCACACACTGCCCTTCCACACTCTGGGACAGTAAGTCACACACTGACCTTTCACACTCTGGGACAGTACGTCACACACTGGCCTTTCACACTCTGGGACAGTAAGTCACACACTGGCCTTTCACACTCTGGGACAGTAAGTCACACATTGCCCTCCCACACTCTGGGACAGTAAGTCACACATTGACCTTTCACACTCTTGGACAGTAAGTCACACAATGGCCCTTCACACTCTGGGACAGTACGTCACACACTGGCCTTTCACACTCTGGGACAGTAAGTCACACATTGCCCTCCCACACTCTGGGACAGTACGTCACACACTGGCCTTTCACACTCAGGGACAGTACGTCACACACTGGCCTTTCACACTCTGGGACAATACGTCACACACTGGCCTTTCACACTCTGGGACAGTACGTCACACACTGCCCTTCCACACTCTGTGACAATGCATCACACACTGGCCTTCCACACTCTGGGACAGTACGTCACACACTGCCCTTCCACACTCTGTGACAATGCATCACACACTGGCCTTCCACACTCTGGGACAGTAAGTCACACACTGGCCTTTCACACTCTGGGACAGTAAGTCACACATTGACCTTTCACACTCTGGGACAGTACGTCACACACTGGCCTTTCACACTCTGGGACAGTACGTCACACACTGGCCTTTCACACTCTGGGACAGTAAGTCACACATTGCCCTCCCACACTCTGGGACAGTACGTCACACACTGGCCTTTCACACTCTGGGACAGTACGTCACACACTGGCCTTTCACACTCTGGGACAATACGTCACACACTGGCCTTTCACACTCTGGGACAGTACGTCACACACTGCCCTTCCACACTCTGTGACAATGCATCACACACTGGCCTTCCACACTCTGGGACAGTAAGTCACACATTGACCTTTCACACTCTGGGACAGTACGTCACACACTGGCCTTTCACACTCTGGGACAGTACGTCACACACTGGCCTTTCACACTCTGGGACAGTAAGTCACACATTGCCCTCCCACACTCTGGGACAGTACGTCACACACTGGCCTTTCACACTCTGGGACAGTACGTCACACACTGGCCTTTCACACTCTGGGACAATACGTCACACACTGGCCTTTCACACTCTGGGACAGTACGTCACACACTGCCCTTCCACACTCTGTGACAATGCATCACACACTGGCCTTCCACACTCTGGGACAGTACGTCACACACTGGCCTTTCACACTCTGGGACAGTACGTCACACACTGGCCTTTCACACTCTGGGACAGTAAGTCACACACTGGCCTTTCACACTCTGGGACAGTACGTCACACACTGGCCTTTCACACTCTGGGACAGTAAGTCACACACTGACCTTTCACACTCTGGGACAGTACGTCACACACTGGCCTTTCACACTCTGGGACAATACGTGACACACTGGCCTTTCACACTCTGGGACAGTACGTCACACACTGGCCTTTCACACTCTGGGACAATACGTCACACACTGGCCTTTCACACTCTGGGACAGTAAGTCACACATTGCCCTCCCACACTCTGGGACAGTACGTCACACACTGGCCTTTCACACTCTGGGACAGTACGTCACACACTGGCCTTTCACACTCTGGGACAGTACGTCACACACTGCCCTTCCACACTCTGTGACAATGCATCACACACTGGCCTTCCACACTCTGGGACAGTAAGTCACACATTGACCTTTCACACTCTGGGACAGTAAGTCACACACTGGCCTTTCACACTCTGGGACAGTACGTCACACACTGGCCTTTCACACTCTGGGACAGTAAGTCACACATTGCCCTCCCACACTCTGGGACAGTACGTCACACACTGGCCTTTCACACTCTGGGACAGTACGTCACACACTGGCCTTTCACACTCTGGGACAATACGTCACACACGGGCCTTTCACACTCTGGGACAGTACGTCACACACTGCCCTTCCACACTCTGTGACAATGCATCACACACTGGCCTTCCACACTCTGGGACAGTAAGTCACACATTGACCTTTCACACTCTGGGACAGTACGTCACACACTGGCCTTTCACACTCTGGGACAGTACGTCACACACTGGCCTTTCACACTCTGGGACACTAAGTCACACATTGCCCTCCCACACTCTGGGACAGTACGTCACACACTGGCCTTTCACACTCTGGGACAGTACGTCACACACTGGCCTTCCACACTCTGGGACAGTATGTCACACACTGCCCTCCCACACTCTGTGACAATGCATCACACACTGGCCTTTCACACTCTGGGACAATGCATCACACACGGTGCGACAGTAAGTCACACATTGCCCTTTCACACTCTGGGACAGTATGTCACACACTGGCCTTTCACACTCTGGGACAGTACGTCACACACTGGCCTTTCACACTCTGGGACAGTATGTCACACACTGGCCTTTCACACTCTGGGACAGTAAGTCACACATTGACCTTTCACACTCTGGGACAGTACGTCACACACTGGCCTTTCACACTCTGGGACAGTACATCACACACTGCCCTTCCACACTCTGGGACAGTAAGTCACACATTGACCTTTCACACTCTGGGACAGTAAGTCACACACTGGCCTTTCACACTCTGGGACAGTAAGTCACACATTGACCTTTCACACTCTGGGACAGTACGTCACACAATGGCCTTTCACACTCTGGGACAATGCATCACACACTGGCCTTCCACACTCTGGGACAGTAAGTCACACATTGACCTTTCACACTCTGGGACAGTAAGTCACACACTGGCCTTTCACACTCTGGGACAGTAAGTCACACATTGACCTTTCACACTCTGGGACAGTAAGTCACACATTGCCCTTTCACACTCTGGGACAGTACGTCACACACTGGCCTTTCACACTCTGGGACAGTAAGTCACACATTGACCTTTCACACTCTGGGACAGTACGTCACACACTGGCCTTTCACTCTCTGGGACAGTACGTCACACACTGGCCTTTCACACTCTGGGACAGTACGTCACACACTGGCCTTTCACACTCTGGGACAGTACGTCACACACTGCCCTTCCACACTCTGGGACAGTAAGTCACACACTGACCTTTCACACTCTGGGACAGTACGTCACACACTGGCCTTTCACACTCTGGGACAGTAAGTCACACACTGGCCTTTCACACTCTGGGACAGTAAGTCACACATTGCCCTCCCACACTCTGGGACAGTAAGTCACACATTGACCTTTCACACTCTTGGACAGTAAGTCACACAATGGCCCTTCACACTCTGGGACAGTACGTCACACACTGGCCTTTCACACTCTGGGACAGTAAGTCACACATTGCCCTCCCACACTCTGGGACAGTACGTCACACACTGGCCTTTCACACTCAGGGACAGTACGTCACACACTGGCCTTTCACACTCTGGGACAATACGTCACACACTGGCCTTTCACACTCTGGGACAGTACGTCACACACTGCCCTTCCACACTCTGTGACAATGCATCACACACTGGCCTTCCACACTCTGGGACAGTACGTCACACACTGCCCTTCCACACTCTGTGACAATGCATCACACACTGGCCTTCCACACTCTGGGACAGTAAGTCACACACTGGCCTTTCACACTCTGGGACAGTAAGTCACACATTGACCTTTCACACTCTGGGACAGTACGTCACACACTGGCCTTTCACACTCTGGGACAGTACGTCACACACTGGCCTTTCACACTCTGGGACAGTAAGTCACACATTGCCCTCCCACACTCTGGGACAGTACGTCACACACTGGCCTTTCACACTCTGGGACAGTACGTCACACACTGGCCTTTCACACTCTGGGACAATACGTCACACACTGGCCTTTCACACTCTGGGACAGTACGTCACACACTGCCCTTCCACACTCTGTGACAATGCATCACACACTGGCCTTCCACACTCTGGGACAGTAAGTCACACATTGACCTTTCACACTCTGGGACAGTACGTCACACACTGGCCTTTCACACTCTGGGACAGTACGTCACACACTGGCCTTTCACACTCTGGGACAGTAAGTCACACATTGCCCTCCCACACTCTGGGACAGTACGTCACACACTGGCCTTTCACACTCTGGGACAGTACGTCACACACTGGCCTTTCACACTCTGGGACAATACGTCACACACTGGCCTTTCACACTCTGGGACAGTACGTCACACACTGCCCTTCCACACTCTGTGACAATGCATCACACACTGGCCTTCCACACTCTGGGACAGTAAGTCACACACTGGCCTTTCACACTCTGGGACAGTACGTCACACACTGGCCTTTCACACTCTGGGACAGTAAGTCACACACTGGCCTTTCACACTCTGGGACAGTACGTCACACACTGGCCTTTCACACTCTGGGACAGTAAGTCACACACTGACCTTTCACACTCTGGGACAGTACGTCACACACTGGCCTTTCACACTCTGGGACAGTACGTCACACACTGGCCTTTCACACTCTGGGACAGTACGTCACACACTGGCCTTTCACACTCTGGGACAATACGTCACACACTGGCCTTTCACACTCTGGGACAGTAAGTCACACATTGCCCTCCCACACTCTGGGACAGTACGTCACACACTGGCCTTTCACACTCTGGGACAGTACGTCACACACTGGCCTTTCACACTCTGGGACAGTACGTCACACACTGCCCTTCCACACTCTGTGACAGTGCATCACACACTGGCCTTTCACACTCTGGGACAGTAAGTCACACATTGACCTTTCACACTCTGGGACAGTAAGTCACACACTGGCCTTTCACACTCTGGGACAGTACGTCACACACTGGCCTTTCACACTCTGGGACAGTACGTCACACACTGGCCTTTCACACTCTGGGACAATACGTCACACACTGGCCTTTCACACTCTGGGACAGTACGTCACACACTGCCCTTCCACACTCTGTGACAATGCATCACACACTGGCCTTCCACACTCTGGGACAGTAAGTCACACATTGACCTTTCACACTCTGGGACAGTACGTCACACACTGGCCTTTCACACTCTGGGACAGTACGTCACACACTGGCCTTTCACACTCTGGGACAGTAAGTCACACATTGCCCTCCCACACTCTGGGACAGTACGTCACACACTGGCCTTTCACACTCTGGGACAGTACGTCACACACTGGCCTTCCACACTCTGGGACAGTATGTCACACACTGCCCTCCCACACTCTGTGACAATGCATCACACACTGGCCTTTCACACTCTGGGACAATGCATCACACACGGTGCGACAGTAAGTCACACATTGCCCTTTCACACTCTGGGACAGTATGTCACACACTGGCCTTTCACACTCTGGGACAGTACGTCACACACTGGCCTTTCACACTCTGGGACAGTATGTCACACACTGGCCTTTCACACTCTGGGACAGTAAGTCACACATTGACCTTTCACACTCTGGGACAGTACGTCACACACTGGCCTTTCACACTCTGGGACAGTACATCACACACTGCCCTTCCACACTCTGGGACAGTAAGTCACACATTGACCTTTCACACTCTGGGACAGTAAGTCACACACTGGCCTTTCACACTCTGGGACAGTAAGTCACACATTGACCTTTCACACTCTGGGACAGTACGTCACACACTGGCCTTTCACACTCTGGGACAATGCATCACACACTGGCCTTCCACACTCTGGGACAGTAAGTCACACACTGGCCTTTCACACTCTGGGACAGTAAGTCACACATTGACCTTTCACACTCTGGGACAGTAAGTCACACATTGCCCTTTCACACTCTGGGACAGTACGTCACACACTGGCCTTTCACACTCTGGGACAGTAAGTCACACATTGACCTTTCACACTCTGGGACAGTACGTCACACACTGGCCTTTCACACTCTGGGACAGTACGTCACACACTGGCCTTTCACACTCTGGGACAATACGTCACACACTGGCCTTTCACACTCTGGGACAGTAAGTCACACACTGGCCTTTCACACTCTGGGACAGTACGTCACACACTGGCCTTTCACACTCTGGGACAGTAAGTCACACACTGACCTTTCACACTCTGGGACAGTACGTCACACACTGGCCTTACACACTCTGGGACAATACGTCACACACTGGCCTTTCACACTCTGGGACAGTACGTCACACACTGGCCTTTCACACTCTGGGACAATACGTCACACACTGGCCTTTCACACTCTGGGACAGTAAGTCACACACTGGCCTTTCACACTCTGGGACAGTAAGTCACACATTGCCCTTTCACACTCTGGGACAGTACGTCACACACTGGCCTTTCACACTCTGGGACAGTACGTCACACACTGGCCTTTCACACTCTGGGACAGTACGTCACACACTGACCTTTCACACTCTGGGACAGTACGTCACACACTGCCCTTACACACTCTGGGACAGTACGTCACACACTGACCTTTCACACTCTGGGACAGTACGTCACACACTGGCCTTTCACACTCTGGGACAGTACGTCACACACTGACCTTTCACACTCTGGGACAGTACGTCACACACTGGCCTTTCACACTCTGGGACAGTAAGTCACACACTGGCCTTCCACACTCTGGGACAGTAAGTCACACATTGCCCTCCCACACTCTGGGACAGTACGTCACACACTGGCCTTTCACACTCTGGGACAGTACGTCACACACTGCCCTTCCACACTCTGTGACAATGCATCACACACTGGCCTTCCACACTCTGGGACAGTAAGTCACACATTGACCTTTCACACTCTGGGACAGTACGTCACACACTGGCCTTTCACACTCTGGGACAGTACGTCACACACTGGCCTTTCACACTCTGGGACAGTAAGTCACACATTGCCCTCCCACACTCTGGGACAGTACGTCACACACTGGCCTTTCACACTCTGGGACAGTACGTCACACACTGGCCTTTCACACTCTGGGACATTACGTCACACACTGGCCTTTCACACTCTGGGACAGTACGTCACACACTGCCCTTCCACACTCTGTGACAATGCATCACACACTGGCCTTCCACACTCTGGGACAGTAAGTCACACATTGACCTTTCACACTCTGGGACAGTACGTCACACACTGGCCTTTCACACTCTGTGACAGTACGTCACACACTGGCCTTTCACACTCTGGGACAGTAAGTCACACATTGCCCTCCCACACTCTGGGACAGTACGTCACACACTGGCCTTTCACACTCTGGGACAGTACGTCACACACTGGCCTTTCACACTCTGTGACAATGCATCACACACTGGCCTTCCACACTCTGGGACAGTAAGTCACACACTGGCCTTTCACACTCTGGGACAGTAAGTCACACATTGACCTTTCACACTCTGGGACAGTACGTCACACACTGGCCTTTCACACTCTGGGACAGTAAGTCACACATTGCCCTTTCACACTCTGGGACAGTACGTCACACACTGGCCTTTCACACTCTGGGACAGTAAGTCACACACTGGCCTTTCACACTCTGGGACAGTACGTCACACACTGGCCTTTCACACTCTGGGACAGTAAGTCACACACTGACCTTTCACACTCTGGGACAGTACGTCACACACTGGCCTTTCACACTCTGGGACAGTACGTCACACACTGGCCTTTCACACTCTGGGACAATACGTCACACACTGGCCTTTCACACTCTGGGACAGTACGTCACACACTGGCCTTTCACACTCTGGGACAGTAAGTCACACACTGGCCTTTCACACTCTGGGACAGTACGTCACACACTGGCCTTTCACACTCTGGGACAGTAAGTCACACACTGACCTTTCACACTCTGGGACAGTACGTCACACACTGGCCTTTCACACTCTGGGACAGTACGTCACACAGTGGCCTTTCACACTCTGGGACAATACGTCACACACTGGCCTTTCACACTCTGGGACAGTAAGTCACACACTGGCCTTTCACACTCTGGGACAGTACGTCACACACTGGCCTTTCACACTCTGGGACAGTAAGTCACACACTGACCTTTCACACTCTGGGACAGTACGTCACACACTGGCCTTTCACACTCTGGGACAATACGTGACACACTGGCCTTTCACACTCTGGGACAGTACGTCACACACTGGCCTTTCACACTCTGGGACAATACGTCACACACTGGCCTTTCACACTCTGGGACAGTAAGTCACACACTGGCCTTTCACACTCTGGGACAGTAAGTCACACATTGCCCTTTCACACTCTGGGACAGTACGTCACACACTGGCCTTTCACACTCTGGGACAGTACGTCACACACTGGCCTTTCACACTCTGGGACAGTACGTCACACACTGGCCTTTCACACTCTGGGACAGTACGTCACACACTGCCCTTCCACACTCTGGGACAGTAAGTCACACACTGACCTTTCACACTCTGGGACAGTACGTCACACACTGGCCTTTCACACTCTGGGACAGTAAGTCACACACTGGCCTTTCACACTCTGGGACAGTAAGTCACACATTGCCCTCCCACACTCTGGGACAGTAAGTCACACATTGACCTTTCACACTCTTGGACAGTAAGTCACACAATGGCCCTTCACACTCTGGGACAGTACGTCACACACTGGCCTTTCACACTCTGGGACAGTAAGTCACACATTGCCCTCCCACACTCTGGGACAGTACGTCACACACTGGCCTTTCACACTCAGGGACAGTACGTCACACACTGGCCTTTCACACTCTGGGACAATACGTCACACACTGGCCTTTCACACTCTGGGACAGTACGTCACACACTGCCCTTCCACACTCTGTGACAATGCATCACACACTGGCCTTCCACACTCTGGGACAGTACGTCACACACTGCCCTTCCACACTCTGTGACAATGCATCACACACTGGCCTTCCACACTCTGGGACAGTAAGTCACACACTGGCCTTTCACACTCTGGGACAGTAAGTCACACATTGACCTTTCACACTCTGGGACAGTACGTCACACACTGGCCTTTCACACTCTGGGACAGTACGTCACACACTGGCCTTTCACACTCTGGGACAGTAAGTCACACATTGCCCTCCCACACTCTGGGACAGTACGTCACACACTGGCCTTTCACACTCTGGGACAGTACGTCACACACTGGCCTTTCACACTCTGGGACAATACGTCACACACTGGCCTTTCACACTCTGGGACAGTACGTCACACACTGCCCTTCCACACTCTGTGACAATGCATCACACACTGGCCTTCCACACTCTGGGACAGTAAGTCACACATTGACCTTTCACACTCTGGGACAGTACGTCACACACTGGCCTTTCACACTCTGGGACAGTACGTCACACACTGGCCTTTCACACTCTGGGACAGTAAGTCACACATTGCCCTCCCACACTCTGGGACAGTACGTCACACACTGGCCTTTCACACTCTGGGACAGTACGTCACACACTGGCCTTTCACACTCTGGGACAATACGTCACACACTGGCCTTTCACACTCTGGGACAGTACGTCACACACTGCCCTTCCACACTCTGTGACAATGCATCACACACTGGCCTTCCACACTCTGGGACAGTAAGTCACACACTGGCCTTTCACACTCTGGGACAGTACGTCACACACTGGCCTTTCACACTCTGGGACAGTAAGTCACACACTGGCCTTTCACACTCTGGGACAGTACGTCACACACTGGCCTTTCACACTCTGGGACAGTAAGTCACACACTGACCTTTCACACTCTGGGACAGTACGTCACACACTGGCCTTTCACACTCTGGGACAATACGTCACACACTGGCCTTTCACACTCTGGGACAGTACGTCACACACTGGCCTTTCACACTCTGGGACATTACGTCACACACTGGCCTTTCACACTCTGGGACAGTACGTCACACACTGGCCTTTCACACTCTGGGACAGTAAGTCTCACACTGGCCTTCCACACTCTGGGACAGTAAGTCACACATTGCCCTCCCACACTCTGGGACAGTACGTCACACACTGGCCTTTCACACTCTGGGACAGTACGTCACACACTGGCCTTTCACACTCTGGGACAGTACGTCACACACTGCCCTTCCACACTCTGTGACAATGCATCACACACTGGCCTTCCACACTCTGGGACAGTAAGTCACACATTGACCTTTCACACTCTGGGACAGTAAGTCACACACTGGCCTTTCACACTCTGGGACAGTACGTCACACACTGGCCTTTCACACTCTGGGACAGTAAGTCACACATTGCCCTCCCACACTCTGGGACAGTACGTCACACACTGGCCTTTCACACTCTGGGACAGTACGTCACACACTGGCCTTTCACACTCTGGGACAATACGTCACACACTGGCCTTTCACACTCTGGGACAGTACGTCACACACTGCCCTTCCACACTCTGTGACAATGCATCACACACTGGCCTTCCACACTCTGGGACAGTAAGTCACACATTGACCTTTCACACTCTGGGACAGTACGTCACACACTGGCCTTTCACACTCTGGGACAGTACGTCACACACTGGCCTTTCACACTCTGGGACAGTAAGTCACACATTGCCCTCCCACACTCTGGGACAGTACGTCACACACTGGCCTTTCACACTCTGGGACAGTACGTCACACACTGGCCTTCCACACTCTGGGACAGTATGTCACACACTGCCCTCCCACACTCTGTGACAATGCATCACACACTGGCCTTTCACACTCTGGGACAATGCATCACACACGGTGCGACAGTAAGTCACACATTGCCCTTTCACACTCTGGGACAGTATGTCACACACTGGCCTTTCACACTCTGGGACAGTACGTCACACACTGGCCTTTCACACTCTGGGACAGTATGTCACACACTGGCCTTTCACACTCTGGGACAGTAAGTCACACATTGACCTTTCACACTCTGGGACAGTACGTCACACACTGGCCTTTCACACTCTGGGACAGTACATCACACACTGCCCTTCCACACTCTGGGACAGTAAGTCACACATTGACCTTTCACACTCTGGGACAGTAAGTCACACACTGGCCTTTCACACTCTGGGACAGTAAGTCACACATTGACCTTTCACACTCTGGGACAGTACGTCACACACTGGCCTTTCACACTCTGGGACAATGCATCACACACTGGCCTTCCACACTCTGGGACAGTAAGTCACACATTGACCTTTCACACTCTGGGACAGTAAGTCACACACTGGCCTTTCACACTCTGGGACAGTAAGTCACACATTGACCTTTCACACTCTGGGACAGTAAGTCACACATTGCCCTTTCACACTCTGGGACAGTACGTCACACACTGGCCTTTCACACTCTGGGACAGTAAGTCACACATTGACCTTTCACACTCTGGGACAGTACGTCACACACTGGCCTTTCACACTCTGGGACAGTAAGTCACACATTGACCTTTCACACTCTGGGACAGTACGTCACACACTGGCCTTTCACACTCTGGGACAGTACGTCACACACTGGCCTTTCACACTCTGGGACAATACGTCACACACTGGCCTTTCACACTCTGGGACAGTAAGTCACACACTGGCCTTTCACACTCTGGGACAGTACGTCACACACTGGCCTTTCACACTCTGGGACAGTAAGTCACACACTGACCTTTCACACTCTGGGACAGTACGTCACACACTGGCCTTTCACACTCTGGGACAATACGTGACACACTGGCCTTTCACACTCTGGGACAGTACGTCACACACTGGCCTTTCACACTCTGGGACAATACATCACACACTGGCCTTTCACACTCTGGGACAGTAAGTCACACACTGGCCTTTCACACTCTGGGACAGTAAGTCACACATTGCCCTTTCACACTCTGGGACAGTACGTCACACACTGGCCTTTCACACTCTGGGACAGTACGTCACACACTGGCCTTTCACACTCTGGGACAGTACGTCACACACTGACCTTTCACACTCTGGGACAGTACGTCACACACTGCCCTTCCACACTCTGGGACAGTACGTCACACACTGACCTTTCACACTCTGGGACAGTACGTCACACACTGGCCTTTCACACTCTGGGACAGTACGTCACACACTGACCTTTCACACTCTGGGACAGTACGTCACACACTGGCCTTTCACACTCTGGGACAGTAAGTCACACACTGGCCTTCCACACTCTGGGACAGTAAGTCACACATTGCCCTCCCACACTCTGGGACAGTACGTCACACACTGGCCTTTCACACTCTGGGACTGTACGTCACACACTGCCCTTCCACACTCTGTGACAATGCATCACACACTGGCCTTCCACACTCTGGGACAGTAAGTCACACATTGACCTTTCACACTCTGGGACAGTACGCCACACACTGGCCTTTCACACTCTGGGACAGTACGTCACACACTGGCCTTTCACACTCTGGGACAGTAAGTCACACATTGCCCTCCCACACTCTGGGACAGTACGTCACACACTGGCCTTTCACACTCTGGGACAGTACGTCACACACTGGCCTTTCACACTCTGGGACAATACGTCACACACTGGCCTTTCACACTCTGGGACAGTACGTCACACACTGCCCTTCCACACTCTGTGACAATGCATCACACACTGGCCTTCCACACTCTGGGACAGTAAGTCACACATTGACCTTTCACACTCTGGGACAGTACGTCACACACTGGCCTTTCACACTCTGGGACAGTACGTCACACACTGGCCTTTCACACTCTGGGACAGTAAGTCACACATTGCCCTCCCACACTCTGGGACAGTACGTCACACACTGGCCTTTCACACTCTGGGACAGTACGTCACACACTGGCCTTTCACACTCTGTGACAATGCATCACACACTGGCCTTCCACACTCTGGGACAGTAAGTCACACACTGGCCTTTCACACTCTGGGACAGTAAGTCACACATTGACCTTTCACACTCTGGGACAGTACGTCACACACTGGCCTTTCACACTCTGGGACAGTAAGTCACACATTGCCCTTTCACACTCTGGGACAGTACGTCACACACTGGCCTTTCACACTCTGGGACAGTAAGTCACACACTGGCCTTTCACACTCTGGGACAGTAAGTCACACACTGACCTTTCACACTCTGGGACAGTACGTCACACACTGGCCTTTCACACTCTGGGACAGTACGTCACACACTGGCCTTTCACACTCTGGGACAGTACGTCACACACTGGCCTTTCACACTCTGGGACAGTAAGTCACACACTGGCCTTTCACACTCTGGGACAGTACGTCACACACTGCCCTTCCACACTCTGTGACAATGCATCACACACTGGCCTTCCACACTCTGGGACAGTAAGTCACACACTGGCCTTTCACACTCTGGGACAGTACGTCACACACTGGCCTTTCACACTCTGGGACAGTACGTCACACACTGGCCTTTCACACTCTGGGACAGTAAGTCACACACTGACCTTTCACACTCTGGGACAGTACGTCACACACTGGCCTTTCACACTCTGGGACAGTAAGTCACACACTGACCTTTCACACTCTGGGACAGTACGTCACACACTGGCCTTTCACACTCTGGGACAGTACGTCACACACTGGCCTTTCACACTCTGGGACAATACGTCACACACTGGCCTTTCACACTCTGGGACAGTAAGTCACACACTGGCCTTTCACACTCTGGGACAGTACGTCACACACTGGCCTTTCACACTCTGGGACAGTAAGTCACACACTGACCTTTCACACTCTGGGACAGTACGTCACACACTGGCCTTTCACACTCTGGGACAATACGTCACACACTGGCCTTTCACACTCTGGGACAGTACGTCACACACTGGCCTTTCACACTCTGGGACAATACGTCACACACTGGCCTTTCACACTCTGGGACAGTAAGTCACACACTGGCCTTTCACACTCTGGGACAGTAAGTCACACATTGCCCTTTCACACTCTGGGACAGTACGTCACACACTGGCCTTTCACACTCTGGGACAGTACGTCACACACTGGCCTTTCACACTCTGGGACAGTACGTCACACACTGGCCTTTCACACTCTGGGACAGTACGTCACACACTGCCCTTCCACACTCTGGGACAGTAAGTCACACACTGACCTTTCACACTCTGGGACAGTACGTCACACACTGGCCTTTCACACTCTGGGACAGTAAGTCACACACTGGCCTTTCACACTCTGGGACAGTAAGTCACACATTGCCCTCCCACACTCTGGGACAGTAAGTCACACATTGACCTTTCACACTCTTGGACAGTAAGTCACACAATGGCCCTTCACACTCTGGGACAGTACGTCACACACTGGCCTTTCACACTCTGGGACAGTAAGTCACACATTGCCCTCCCACACTCTGGGACAGTACGTCACACACTGGCCTTTCACACTCAGGGACAGTACGTCACACACTGGCCTTTCACACTCTGGGACAATACGTCACACACTGGCCTTTCACACTCTGGGACAGTACGTCACACACTGCCCTTCCACACTCTGTGACAATGCATCACACACTGGCCTTCCACACTCTGGGACAGTACGTCACACACTGCCCTTCCACACTCTGTGACAATGCATCACACACTGGCCTTCCACACTCTGGGACAGTAAGTCACACACTGGCCTTTCACACTCTGGGACAGTAAGTCACACATTGACCTTTCACACTCTGGGACAGTACGTCACACACTGGCCTTTCACACTCTGGGACAGTACGTCACACACTGGCCTTTCACACTCTGGGACAGTAAGTCACACATTGCCCTCCCACACTCTGGGACAGTACGTCACACACTGGCCTTTCACACTCTGGGACAGTACGTCACACACTGGCCTTTCACACTCTGGGACAATACGTCACACACTGGCCTTTCACACTCTGGGACAGTACGTCACACACTGCCCTTCCACACTCTGTGACAATGCATCACACACTGGCCTTCCACACTCTGGGACAGTAAGTCACACATTGACCTTTCACACTCTGGGACAGTACGTCACACACTGGCCTTTCACACTCTGGGACAGTACGTCACACACTGGCCTTTCACACTCTGGGACAGTAAGTCACACATTGCCCTCCCACACTCTGGGACAGTACGTCACACACTGGCCTTTCACACTCTGGGACAGTACGTCACACACTGGCCTTTCACACTCTGGGCCAATGCATCACACACTGGCCTTTCACACTCTGGGACAGTACGTCACACACTGGCCTTTCACACTCTGGGACAGTAAGTCACACACTGGCCTTTCACACTCTGGGACAGTACGTCACACACTGGCCTTTCACACTCTGGGACAGTAAGTCACACACTGACCTTTCACACTCTGGGACAGTACGTCACACACTGGCCTTTCACACTCTGGGACAATACGTGACACACTGGCCTTTCACACTCTGGGACAGTACGTCACACACTGGCCTTTCACACTCTGGGACAATACGTCACACACTGGCCTTTCACACTCTGGGACAGTACGTCACACACTGGCCTTTCACACTCTGGGACAGTAAGTCACACACTGGCCTTCCACACTCTGGGACAGTAAGTCACACATTGCCCTCCCACACTCTGGGACAGTACGTCACACACTGGCCTTTCACACTCTGGGACAGTACGTCACACACTGGCCTTTCACACTCTGGGACAGTACGTCACACACTGCCCTTCCACACTCTGTGACAATGCATCACACACTGGCCTTCCACACTCTGGGACAGTAAGTCACACATTGACCTTTCACACTCTGGGACAGTAGGTCACACACTGGCCTTTCACACTCTGGGACAGTACGTCACACACTGGCCTTTCACACTCTGGGACAGTAAGTCACACATTGCCCTCCCACACTCTGGGACAGTACGTCACACACTGGCCTTTCACACTCTGGGACAGTACGTCACACACTGGCCTTTCACACTCTGGGACAATACGTCACACACTGGCCTTTCACACTCTGGGACAGTACGTCACACACTGGCCTTCCACACTCTGGGACAGTATGTCACACACTGCCCTCCCACACTCTGTGACAATGCATCACACACTGGCCTTTCACACTCTGGGACAATGCATCACACACGGTGCGACAGTAAGTCACACATTGCCCTTTCACACTCTGGGACAGTATGTCACACACTGGCCTTTCACACTCTGGGACAGTACGTCACACACTGGCCTTTCACACTCTGGGACAGTACGTCACACACTGGCCTTTCACACTCTGGGACAGTAAGTCACACACTGACCTTTCACACTCTGGGACAGTACGTCACACACTGGCCTTTCACACTCTGGGACAATACGTCACACACTGGCCTTTCACACTCTGGGACAGTACGTCACACACTGGCCTTTCACACTCTGGGACAATACGTCACACACTGGCCTTTCACACTCTGGGACAGTAAGTCACACACTGGCCTTTCACACTCTGGGACAGTAAGTCACACATTGCCCTTTCACACTCTGGGACAGTACGTCACACACTGGCCTTTCACACTCTGGGACAGTACGTCACACACTGACCTTTCACACTCTGGGACAGTACGTCACACACTGCCCTTCCACACTCTGGGACAGTACGTCACACACTGACCTTTCACACTCTGGGACAGTACGTCACACACTGGCCTTTCACACTCTGGGACAGTACGTCACACACTGACCTTTCACACTCTGGGACAGTACGTCACACACTGGCCTTTCACACTCTGGGACAGTAAGTCACACACTGGCCTTCCACACTCTGGGACAGTAAGTCACACATTGCCCTCCCACACTCTGGGACAGTACGTCACACACTGGCCTTTCACACTCTGGGACTGTACGTCACACACTGCCCTTCCACACTCTGTGACAATGCATCACACACTGGCCTCCCACACTCTGGGACAGTAAGTCACACATTGACCTTTCACACTCTGGGACAGTACGTCACACACTGGCCTTTCACACTCTGGGACAGTACGTCACACACTGGCCTTTCACACTCTGGGACAGTAAGTCACACAGTGGCCTCCCACACTCTGGGACAGTACGTCACACACTGGCCTTTCACACTCTGGGACAGTACGTCACACACTGGCCTTTCACACTCTGGGACAATACGTCACACACTGGCCTTTCACACTCTGGGACAGTACGTCACACACTGCCCTTCCACACTCTGTGACAATGCATCACACACTGGCCTTCCACACTCTGGGACAGTAAGTCACACAATGACCTTTCACACTCTGGGACAGTACGTCACACACTGGCCTTTCACACTCTGGGACAGTACGTCACACACTGGCCTTTCACACTCTGGGACAGTAAGTCACACATTGCCCTCCCACACTCTGGGACAGTACGTCACACACTGGCCTTTCACACTCTGGGACAGTACGTCACACACTGGCCTTTCACACTCTGTGACAATGCATCACACACTGGCCTTCCACACTCTGGGACAGTAAGTCACACACTGGCCTTTCACACTCTGGGACAGTAAGTCACACATTGACCTTTCACACTCTGGGACAGTACGTCACACACTGGCCTTTCACACTCTGTGACAATGCATCACACACTGGCCTTCCACACTCTGGGACAGTAAGTCACACACTGGCCTTTCACACTCTGGGACAGTAAGTCACACATTGACCTTTCACACTCTGGGACAGTACGTCACACACTGGCCTTTCACACTCTGGGACAGTAAGTCACACATTGCCCTTTCACACTCTGGGACAGTACGTCACACACTGGCCTTTCACACTCTGGGACAGTAAGTCACACACTGGCCTTTCACACTCTGGGACAGTACGTCACACACTGGCCTTTCACACTCTGGGACAGTAAGTCACACACTGACCTTTCACACTCTGGGACAGTACGTCACACACTGGCCTTTCACACTCTGGGACAGTACGTCACACACTGGCCTTTCACACTCTGGGACAATACGTCACACACTGGCCTTTCACACTCTGGGACAGTAAGTCACACACTGGCCTTTCACACTCTGGGACAGTACGTCACACACTGCCCTTCCACACTCTGTGACAATGCATCACACACTGGCCTTCCACACTCTGGGACAGTAAGTCACACACTGGCCTTTCACACTCTGGGACAGTACGTCACACACTGGCCTTTCACACTCTGGGACAGTACGTCACACACTGGCCTTTCACACTCTGGGACAGTAAGTCACACACTGACCTTTCACACTCTGGGACAGTACGTCACACACTGGCCTTTCACACTCTGGGACAGTAAGTCACACACTGACCTTTCACACTCTGGGACAGTACGTCACACACTGGCCTTTCACACTCTGGGACAGTACGTCACACACTGGCCTTTCACACTCTGGGACAATACGTCACACACTGGCCTTTCACACTCTGGGACAGTAAGTCACACACTGGCCTTACACACTCTGGGACAGTACGTCACACACTGGCCTTTCACACTCTGGGACAGTAAGTCACACACTGACCTTTCACACTCTGGGACAGTACGTCACACACTGGCCTTTCACACTCTGGGACAATACGTGACACACTGGCCTTTCACACTCTGGGACAGTACGTCACACACTGGCCTTTCACACTCTGGGACAATACGTCACACACTGGCCTTTCACACTCTGGGACAGTAAGTCACACACTGGCCTTTCACACTCTGGGACATTAAGTCACACATTGCCCTTTCACACTCTGGGACAGTACGTCACACACTGGCCTTTCACACTCTGGGACAGTACGTCACACACTGGCCTTTCACACTCTGGGACAGTACGTCACACACTGGCCTTTCACACTCTGGGACAGTACGTCACACACTGCCCTTCCACACTCTGGGACAGTAAGTCACACACTGACCTTTCACACTCTGGGACAGTACGTCACACACTGGCCTTTCACACTCTGGGACAGTAAGTCACACACTGGCCTTTCACACTCTGGGACAGTAAGTCACACATTGCCCTCCCACACTCTGGGACAGTAAGTCACACATTGACCTTTCACACTCTTGGACAGTAAGTCACACAATGGCCCTTCACACTCTGGGACAGTACGTCACACACTGGCCTTTCACACTCTGGGACAGTAAGTCACACATTGCCCTCCCACACTCTGGGACAGTACGTCACACACTGGCCTTTCACACTCAGGGACAGTACGTCACACACTGGCCTTTCACACTCTGGGACAATACGTCACACACTGGCCTTTCACACTCTGGGACAGTACGTCACACACTGCCCTTCCACACTCTGTGACAATGCATCACACACTGGCCTTCCACACTCTGGGACAGTACGTCACACACTGCCCTTCCACACTCTGTGACAATGCATCACACACTGGCCTTCCACACTCTGGGACAGTAAGTCACACACTGGCCTTTCACACTCTGGGACAGTAAGTCACACATTGACCTTTCACACTCTGGGACAGTACGTCACACACTGGCCTTTCACACTCTGGGACAGTACGTCACACACTGGCCTTTCACACTCTGGGACAGTAAGTCACACATTGCCCTCCCACACTCTGGGACAGTACGTCACACACTGGCCTTTCACACTCTGGGACAGTACGTCACACACTGGCCTTTCACACTCTGGGACATTACGTCACACACTGGCCTTTCACACTCTGGGACAGTACGTCACACACTGCCCTTCCACACTCTGTGACAATGCATCACACACTGGCCTTCCACACTCTGGGACAGTAAGTCACACATTGACCTTTCACACTCTGGGACAGTACGTCACACACTGGCCTTTCACACTCTGGGACAGTACGTCACACACTGGCCTTTCACACTCTGGGACAGTAAGTCACACATTGCCCTCCCACACTCTGGGACAGTACGTCACACACTGGCCTTTCACACTCTGGGACAGTACGTCACACACTGGCCTTTCACACTCTGGGACAATGCATCACACACTGGCCTTTCACACTCTGGGACAGTACGTCACACACTGGCCTTTCACACTCTGGGACAGTAAGTCACACACTGGCCTTTCACACTCTGGGACAGTACGTCACACACTGGCCTTTCACACTCTGGGACAGTAAGTCACACACTGACCTTTCACACTCTGGGACAGTACGTCACACACTGGCCTTTCACACTCTGGGACAATACGTGACACACTGGCCTTTCACACTCTGGGACAGTACGTCACACACTGGCCTTTCACACTCTGGGACAATACGTCACACACTGGCCTTTCACACTCTGGGACAGTACGTCACACACTGGCCTTTCACACTCTGGGACAGTAAGTCTCACACTGGCCTTCCACACTCTGGGACAGTAAGTCACACATTGCCCTCCCACACTCTGGGACAGTACGTCACACACTGGCCTTTCACACTCTGGGACAGTACGTCACACACTGGCCTTTCACACTCTGGGACAGTACGTCACACACTGCCCTTCCACACTCTGTGACAATGCATCACACACTGGCCTTCCACACTCTGGGACAGTAAGTCACACATTGACCTTTCACACTCTGGGACAGTAGGTCACACACTGGCCTTTCACACACTGGGACAGTACGTCACACACTGGCCTTTCACACTCTGGGACAGTAAGTCACACATTGCCCTCCCACACTCTGGGACAGTACGTCACACACTGGCCTTTCACACTCTGGGACAGTACGTCACACACTGGCCTTTCACACTCTGGGACAATACGTCACACACTGGCCTTTCACACTCTGGGACAGTACGTCACACACTGCCCTTCCACACTCTGTGACAATGCATCACACACTGGCCTTCCACACTCTGGGACAGTAAGTCACACATTGACCTTTCACACTCTGGGACAGTACGTCACACACTGGCCTTTCACACTCTGGGACAGTACGTCACACACTGGCCTTTCACACTCTGGGACAGTAAGTCACACATTGCCCTCCCACACTCTGGGACAGTACGTCACACACTGGCCTTTCACACTCTGGGACAGTACGTCACACACTGGCCTTCCACACTCTGGGACAGTATGTCACACACTGCCCTCCCACACTCTGTGACAATGCATCACACACTGGCCTTTCACACTCTGGGACAATGCATCACACACGGTGCGACAGTAAGTCACACATTGCCCTTTCACACTCTGGGACAGTATGTCACACACTGGCCTTTCACACTCTGGGACAGTACGTCACACACTGGCCTTTCACACTCTGGGACAGTATGTCACACACTGGCCTTTCACACTCTGGGACAGTAAGTCACACATTGACCTTTCACACTCTGGGACAGTACGTCACACACTGGCCTTTCACACTCTGGGACAGTACATCACACACTGCCCTTCCACACTCTGGGACAGTAAGTCACACATTGACCTTTCACACTCTGGGACAGTAAGTCACACACTGGCCTTTCACACTCTGGGACAGTAAGTCACACATTGACCTTACACACTCTGGGACAGTACGTCACACACTGGCCTTTCACACTCTGGGACAATGCATCACACACTGGCCTTCCACACTCTGGGACAGTAAGTCACACATTGACCTTTCACACTCTGGGACAGTAAGTCACACACTGGCCTTTCACACTCTGGGACAGTAAGTCACACATTGACCTTTCACACTCTGGGACAGTAAGTCACACATTGCCCTTTCACACTCTGGGACAGTACGTCACACACTGGCCTTTCACACTCTGGGACAGTAAGTCACACATTGACCTTTCACACTCTGGGACAGTACGTCACACACTGGCCTTTCACACTCTGGGACAGTACGTCACACACTGGCCTTTCACACTCTGGGACAATACGTCACACACTGGCCTTTCACACTCTGGGACAGTACGTCACACACTGGCCTTTCACACTCTGGGACAGTACGTCACACACTGGCCTTTCACACTCTGGGACAGTAAGTCACACACTGACCTTTCACACTCTGGGACAGTACGTCACACACTGGCCTTTCACACTCTGGGACAATACGTGACACACTGGCCTTTCACACTCTGGGACAGTACGTCACACACTGGCCTTTCACACTCTGGGACAATACGTCACACACTGGCCTTTCACACTCTGGGACAGTAAGTCACACACTGGCCTTTCACACTCTGGGACAGTAAGTCACACATTGCCCTTTCACACTCTGGGACAGTACGTCACACACTGGCCTTTCACACTCTGGGACAGTACGTCACACACTGACCTTTCACACTCTGGGACAGTACGTCACACACTGCCCTTCCACACTCTGGGACAGTACGTCACACACTGACCTTTCACACTCTGGGACAGTACGTCACACACTGGCCTTTCACACTCTGGGACAGTACGTCACACACTGACCTTTCACACTCTGGGACAGTACGTCACACACTGGCCTTTCACACTCTGGGACAGTAAGTCACACACTGGCCTTCCACACTCTGGGACAGTAAGTCACACATTGCCCTCCCACACTCTGGGACAGTACGTCACACACTGGCCTTTCACACTCTGGGACTGTACGTCACACACTGCCCTTCCACACTCTGTGACAATGCATCACACACTGGCCTTCCACACTCTGGGACAGTAAGTCACACATTGACCTTTCACACTCTGGGACAGTACGCCACACACTGGCCTTTCACACTCTGGGACAGTACGTCACACACTGGCCTTTCACACTCTGGGACAGTAAGTCACACATTGCCCTCCCACACTCTGGGACAGTACGTCACACACTGGCCTTTCACACTCTGGGACAGTACGTCACACACTGGCCTTTCACACTCTGGGACAATACGTCACACACTGGCCTTTCACACTCTGGGACAGTACGTCACACACTGCCCTTCCACACTCTGTGACAATGCATCACACACTGGCCTTCCACACTCTGGGACAGTAAGTCACACATTGACCTTTCACACTCTGGGACAGTACGTCACACACTGGCCTTTCACACTCTGGGACAGTACGTCACACACTGGCCTTTCACACTCTGGGACAGTAAGTCACACATTGCCCTCCCACACTCTGGGACAGTACGTCACACACTGGCCTTTCACACTCTGGGACAGTACGTCACACACTGGCCTTCCACACTCTGTGACAATGCATCACACACTGGCCTTCCACACTCTGGGACAGTAAGTCACACACTGGCCTTTCACACTCTGGGACAGTAAGTCACACATTGACCTTTCACACTCTGGGACAGTACGTCACACACTGGCCTTTCACACTCTGGGACAGTACATCACACACTGCCCTTCCACACTCTGTGACAATGCATCACACACTGGCCTTCCACACTCTGGGACAGTAAGTCACACATTGACCTTTCACACTCTGGGACAGTAAGTCACACACTGGCCTTTCACACTCTGGGACAGTACGTCACACACTGGCCTTTCACACTCTGGGACAGTAAGTCACACATTGACCTTTCACACTCTGGGACAGTACGTCACACACTGGCCTTTCACACTCTGGGACAGTACGTCACAGACTGGCCTTTCACACTCTGGGACAGTACGTCACACACTGGCCTTTCACACTCTGGGACAATACGTTACACACTGGCCTTTCACACTCTTGGACAGTAAGTCACACACTGGCCTTTCACACTCTGGGACAGTACGTCACACACTGGCCTTTCACACTCTGGGACAGTAAGTCACACACTGACCTTTCACACTCTGGGACAGTACGTCACACACTGGCCTTTCACACTCTGGGACAATACGTGACACACTGGCCTTTCACACTCTGGGACAGTACGTCACACACTGGCGTTTCACACTCTGGGACAATACGTCACACACTGGCCTTTCACACTCTGGGACAGTAAGTCACACACTGGCCTTTCACACTCTGGGACAGTAAGTCACACATTGCCCTTTCACACTCTGGGACAGTACGTCACACACTGGCCTTTCACACTCTGGGACAGTACGTCACACACTGGCCTTTCACACTCTGGGACAGTACGTCACACACTGACCTTTCACACTCTGGGACAGTACGTCACACATTGACCTTTCACACTCTTGGACAGTAAGTCACACACTGGCCCTTCACACTCTGGGACAGTACATCACACATTGCCCTCCCACACTCTGGGACAGTACGTCACACATTGACCTTTCACACTCTTGGACAGTAAGTCACACACTGGCCCTTCACACTCTGGGACAGTACGTCACACACTGGCTTTTCACACTCTGGGACAGTAAGTCACACATTGCCCTCCCACACTCTGGGACAGTACGTCACACACTGGCCTTTCACACTCTGGGACAATACGTCACACACTGGCCTTTCACACTCTGGGACAGTACGTCACACACTGCCCTTCCACACTCTGTGACAATGCATCACACACTGGCCTTCCACACTCTGGGACAGTAAGTCACACATTGACCTTTCACACTCTTGGACAGTAAGTCACACACTGGCCCTTCACACTCTGGGACAGTACATCACACATTGCCCTCCCACACTCTGGGACAGTACGTCACACATTGACCTTTCACACTCTTGGACAGTAAGTCACACACTGGCCCTTCACACTCTGGGACAGTACGTCACACACTGGCTTTTCACACTCTGGGACAGTAAGTCACACATTGCCCTCCCACACTCTGGGACAGTACGTCACACACTGGCCTTTCACACTCAGGGACAGTACGTCACACACTGGCCTTTCACACTCTGTGACAATGCGTCACACACTGGCCTTTCACACTCTGGGACAGTACGTCACACACTGCCCTTCCACACTCTGTGACAATGCATCACACACTGGCCTTTCACACTCTGGGGCAGTACGTCACACACTCTCCTTCCACACTCTGGGACAGTATGTCACACACTGCCCTCCCACACTCTGTGACAATGCATCACACACTGGCCTTCCACACTCTGGGACAGTATGTCACACACTGCCCTCCCACACTCTGTGACAATGCATCACACACTGGCCTTTCACACTCTGGGACAATGCATCACACACGGTGGGACAGTAAGTCACACATTGCCCTTTCACACTCTGGGACAGTATGTCACACACTGGCCTTTCACACTCTGGGACAGTAAGTCACACACTGGCCTTTCACACTCTGGGACAGTATGTCACACACTGGCCTTTCACACTCTGGGACAGTAAGTCACACATTGACCTTTCACACTCTGGGACAGTACGTCACACACTGGCCTTTCACACTCTGGCACAGTACATCACACACTGCCCTTCCACACTCTGTGACAATGCATCACACACTGGCCTTCCACACTCTGGGACAGTAAGTCACACATTGACCTTTCACACTCTGGGACAGTAAATCACACACTGACCTTTCACACTCTGGGACAGTAAGTCACACATTGACCTTTCACACTCTGGGACAGTAAGTCACACATTGCCCTTTCACACTCTGGGACAGTACGTCACACACTGGCCTTTCACACTCTGGGACAGTACGTCACACACTGACCTTTCTCACTCTGGGACAGTACGTCACACACTGGCCTTTCACACTCTGGGACAGTAAGTCACACATTGCCCTCCCACACTCTGGGACAATACGTCACACACTGGCCTTTCACACTCTGGGACAGTAAGTCACACACTGGCCTTTCACACTCTGGGACAGTAAGTCACACATTGCCCTTCCACTCTCTGGGACAGTACGTCACACACTGGCCTTTCACACTCTGGGACAGTACGTCACACACTGGCCTTTCACACTCTGGGACAGTACATCACACACTGCCCTTCCACACTCTGGGACAATGCATCACACACTAGCCTTCCACACTCTGGGACAGTAAGTCACACACTGGCCTTTCACACTCTGGGACAGTAAGTCACACATTGACCTTTCACACTCTGGGACAGTACGTCACACACTGGCCTTTCACACTCTGGGGCAGTACGTCACACACTCTCCTTCCACACTCTGGGACAGTAAGTCACACACTGCCCTCCCACACTCTGTGACAATGCATCACACACTGGCCTTTCACACTCTGGGACAATGCATCACACACTGGCCTTTCACACTCTGGGACAGTAAGTCACACATTGCCCTCCCACACTCTGGGACAGTAAGTCACACACTGGCCTTACACACTCTGGGACAGTACGTCACACATTGCCCTTTCACACTCTGGGACAATGCGTCACACACTGGCCTTTCACACTCTGGGACAGTACGTCACACACTGGCCTTTCACACTCTGGGACAGTACGTCACACACTGACCTTTCACACTCTGGGACAGTAAGTCACACACTGCCCTTCCACACTCTGGGACAGTACGTCACACACTGACCTTTCACACTCTGGGACAGTACGTCACACACTGGCCTTTCACACTCTGGGACAGTAAGTCACACACTGGCCTTTCACACTCTGGGACAGTACGTCACACACTGGCCTTTCACACTCTGGGACAGTAAGTCACACACTGGCCTTTCACACTCTGGGACAGTACGTCACACACTGGCCTTTCACACTCTGGGACAGTAAGTCACACACTGACCTTTCACACTCTGGGACAGTACGTCACACACTGGCCTTTCACACTCTGGGACAATACGTCACACACTGGCCTTTCACACTCTGGGACAGTACGTCACACACTGGCCTTTCACACTCTGGGACAATACGTCACACACTGGCCTTTCACACTCTGGGACAGTAAGTCACACACTGGCCTTTCACACTCTGGGACAGTAAGTCACACATTGCCCTTTCACACTCTGGGACAGTACGTCACACACTGGCCTTTCACACTCTGGGACAGTACGTCACACACTGACCTTTCACACTCTGGGACAGTACGTCACACACTGGCCTTTCACACTCTGGGACAGTAAGTCACACACTGGCCTTCCACACTCTGGGACAGTAAGTCACACATTGCCCTCCCACACTCTGGGACAGTACGTCACACACTGGCCTTTCACACGCTGGGACAGTACGTCACACACTGGCCTTTCATACTCTGGGACAGTACGTCACACACTGGCCTTTCACACTCTGGGACAGTACGTCACACACTGACCTTTCACACTCTGGGACAGTACGTCACACACTGGCCTTTCACACTCTGGGACAGTAAGTCACACACTGGCCTTACACCCTCTGGGACAGTACGTCACACATTGCCCTTTCACACTCTGGGACAGTACGTCACACACTGGCCTTTCACACGCTGGGACAGTAAGTCACACATTGCCCTTTCACACTCTGGGACAGTACGTCACACACTGGCCTTTCACACTCTGGGACAGTACGTCACACACTGCCCTTTCACACTCTGGGACAGTACGTCACACACTGGCCTTTCACACTCTGGGACAGTAAGTCACACACTGGCCTTCCACACTCTGGGACAGTAAGTCACACATTGCCCTCCCACACTCTGGGACAGTACGTCACACACTGGCCTTTCACACTCTGGGACAGTACGTCACACACTGCCATTCCACACTCTGTGACAATGCGTCACACACTGGCCTTCCACACTCTGGGACAGTAAGTCACACATTGACCTTTCACACTCTGGGACAGTAAGTCACACACTGGCCTTTCACACTCTGGGACAGTACGTCACACACTGGCCTTTCACACTCTGGGACAATACGTCACACACTGGCCTTTCACACTCTGGGACAGTACGTCACACACTGCCCTTCCACACTCTGTGACAATGCATCACACACTGGCCTTCCACACTCTGGGACAGTAAGTCACACACTGGCCTTTCACACTGTGGGACAGTAAGTCACACATTGACCTTTCACACTCTGGGACAGTACGTCACACACTGGCCTTCCACACTCTGGGACAGTATGTCACACACTGCCCTCCCACACTCTGTGACAATGCATCACACACTGGCCTTTCACACTCTGGGACAATGCATCACACACGGTGGGACAGTAAGTCACACATTGCCCTTTCACACTCTGGGACAGTATGTCACACACTGGCCTTTCACACTCTGGGACAGTACGTCACACACTGGCCTTTCACACTCTGGGACAGTATGTCACACACTGGCCTTTCACACTCTGGGACAGTAAGTCACACATTGACCTTTCACACTCTGGGACAGTACGTCACACACTGGCCTTCCACACTCTGGGACAGTATGTCACACACTGCCCTCCCACACTCTGTGACAATGCATCACACACTGGCCTTTCACACTCTGGGACAATGCATCACACACGGTGGGACAGTAAGTCACACATTGCCCTTTCACACTTTGGGACAGTATGTCACACACTGGCCTTTCACACTCTGGGACAGTACGCCACACACTGGCCTTTCACACTCTGGGACAGTATGTCACACACTGGCCTTTCACACTCTGGGACAGTAAGTCACACATTGACCTTTCACACTCTGGGACAGTACGCCACACACTGGCCTTTCACACTCTGGGACAGTACATCACACACTGGCCTTCCACACTCTGGGACAGTACGTCACACACTGGCCTTCCACACTCTGGGACAGTACGTCACACATTGACCTTTCACATTCTGGGACAGTGTCCCACATGGTGTCGTAGAAGCAGATCCTTCAGTCCAACTTGTCCATGCCAACCATACATCCTTATTTAATCTAGTCCCATTTGGCCCATATCCCTCTAAAACCTTCCTATTCCTGTACCCACCTGGCTGCCATTTAAATATAATTTTACCAACCTCCACTACTTCCCTTTGGCAGTACATTCTATGCATGCACCACCCTCTGCGTGAAAAAGTTGTCCCTTAGGTCCCTTTTAAATCTTTGCTCTCTGACCTTAAATCTATGCCTCTAGTTTTGGACTGCGCTACCTTGGGAAAAAGACTTTGTCTATTTATCCTATCCATGCCCCTCATGATTTTTTAAAACTGTATAAGGTCACCCCTCAGCCTCCGACGCTCCAGGGAAAACAGCCCCAGCCTATTCAGCCTCTCCCTGTAGCTCAAACCCTCCAACCCTCGCAACATCCTTATAAATCTTTTCTGAACTCTTTCAAGTTTCACAACATCTTTCTTGTAGCAGGTAGACCAGATTTGAATACACTATTCCGAAAGTGGCCTAACCAATGTCTTGTACAGCCACAACATGATATCCCAACACCTATGCTCAATGCACTGACCAATAAAGGCAAGCGTAGCAAACACCTTCTTCCTCTCCTGTCTACCTACGACTGTTTAAGGAACTGTGAACTTGTACCTAAGTTCACTTTGTTCAGCAACCTTCCCCAGGATCCTATCATTAAGTGTATACATTCTACCCTGATTTGCCTTACCAAAATGCAATACCTCATGTTTATCTAACTTAAATTCCATCTGCCACTCCTCACCCATTGGCCCATCTAATTAAGGTCCTATTGTACTCTGAAATAACTTCCTTCACTTCCATTACGCTACAATTTTGGTGTCAGCTGCAAGCTTACTTAACCATATCTCCTACATTCACATCCAAATCATTTACATAAACAACAAAAATCAGTGGACCCAGCACACCACTATCACAGGCTTCCAGTCCAAAAAGCAACCCTCTACCACAAGCCTGGTTCTCCTACATTCAAGCCTGGTGCTCCTACCTATCCAGATGACGTGCTGTCCAGGATTCCTGCTGATCTAATCTTGCTAACTAGTCTACTACTCAGAACGTTGTTGAATGCCTTACTCAAGTCCATATAGACAATGTACACAGCTCTGCCTTCACCACCCTTTTACACCTTAAGACAGTACAACACACGTTGCTCTTTCACACTCTGGGACAGTGCATTACTCAGTGTTCTTTCACACTCTGGAATGGTATATTGTGTTCCACCTTTTGACAGTTCTTTCGTTCTGTAGGATCGTGTGTACACCTTGTCCTCTCCTTTCTCACCCTCTCTGTTCACACTCAAAGATAGTAGGTTAGAGAAGTTGCTGTTACGTTGTTTGCAGTAGTCCTGGCCAATAATAATCTCCTTTCTGTTGCAGGGATCCTTCTAGTCGAATGCTTAGATGTTCTGGCTGCTGCTAACTTTTACCCTGCACTTGTGGGACTTCTTGTGAGGCTGAATGTTCTCTTCCATCATCTTCAAACGCTTGAATCTCTCAATGTGGACACATCTAACATTGGTGGCCCCTCATACGGACTGCAGGCTGACCTGGAGCAACTGCACGGACTAATCACCCAGGCTGGATTAATCCCAGTCAGTATGGGATTAGATACATGGAAGAAATCAATCACTGGGAGGTGACAATATATCAAATTATAGATTCTCAGCAGCACCTCTGAACAGTGACCTTATCTCCCACCACCACCCTGTGCAACTGCCTCATACATAATCGCAGTGGGGTCATTGCCTCACTCAAAAGCACAAGAAATAGGAACAGTAGACAATTATGGTCTGCAATGCTGTTACGATCACAACTGATCTTAGGGTTTCACCTCCACTTTCCTGCCTGTTCCCCAAATCAGTTCCCTGAAGGACCAGAAATCTCTACATTCCAGCCACAGATATGTTCAGCAGTAGAGTTTCCACAATCTTCTGGAGCAGAGTATTTCAAAAATTCACAACCCTTTGAAGTAATTTCTCCTCATCTCTGTCCTAATTGCTACACCCTTTTATTGTGACTGTGGCCCCAGAGTTCTAGATTCCTCAGCCAGAAGAACTCACTGATAGTGTCAACCCTTTCAAGCTTATGAATCACAATGGGATACACCAGTCCCACAGACTGAGTGGAGTCATCATGAAGTATGGTTTTCCTCAACTCACATGCGGTTTTCACATTTCAACTTTTTAAAATTAAGCACATTGTAAAATCATTCCAGGTGAAATCAAAGATGGAGTTTATTAACAAAATATTCAAACCGCAGTGGAATTTCTTTGCTACTTCATAAACACATGCAAACACTCATGACATTAAGGAAGATAGGACATTAGCACTGAAAAAATAAACGACTGACCATTCCTCCAAGGACATTCCTCAGAGTATTGTCCAAGACCCAACTCTCTTTAGCTGCTTCAGCAATGACCTTCCCTCCATCATAAAATCAGAACTTGGAATATTCTCTGATGATTGCACAATTTTCAGCACCATTTTTGACTCCTAGATACTGAAGCAGTTCATACCCATATGCAGCAGGATCTGCACAGTTTCTAAATTTTGACTGATAGGTAGCAAACAACATTCACACCCCACAAATACAGGCAGTGCCCATCTCCAACAAAAGATAATCTAATCCTTGCCCCTTAGCATTACCATCACTGAACCTCACACTATCAACATCTTGGAAGTTATCATTGACCGTTGTGCCTAGGACACAACCCTGAAGAACTTGTGCAGAGATGTCCTGGAGCAGGGATTATACATCTTCATATATACTTTGTATGACTCCAGTCAATGGAGAGTTTCCCTTTGGCTTCATTCTTACCTTGGTGTCCCACATCTTTGCTATTGAAGCTAACAATTATAGGGGAACGTTTCCCATCAACAATAGCAACAATTTAACCGGTTTAGTTAGAAGTGAGAAGGTGAAGGGAAGATTTAATAGAGATCTTTGAAATTGTGAAGACAATTGATTTGTAAAAAATTAAAGGCATAACATAGAATGATAGAATCCCCACCTTGTGGAAGCAGGCCATTCGGCCCATCGGGTCCGCACTGACTCTCCAATGAGCATCCTACCTAGACTTACCCCATACCCTATCCACCTCATTTCCTGAGGCTAATCCACCTAACCTTTCGATCTTTGGATCCTATCCTTTGGATACTATGGGCAATTTAGCATGGTGAGTCCATCTAACCTGAAACCATCTTTGTACTGTGGGGAAAGGTTTTGGTCTCTCATATCAAGGAAAATCATACTGGCGTTGCAGGCACTGCAGAATTCGCTAAACTGATCCCAGGTGTGCAGGAGCTGTTGTTCAAGGAGAATGGATTTTAAATTCAATTAATAAAACAATCTGAAGTTGAATACTAGTCTCAGTAATGGTAGTTATGATAGCATTGCTTGTCAAAAATGAAGGGCCATCTGTTTCTCTAATACCAATGAGGGAAAGAATTCTGCCATCCTTATCTGGTCCAGCCTACATGTGATGCTTTGCAGTTGACTCTTAATTGCCCTGTGAACATGCCAAGATAGCCACACAGCTCGAGAGCAATTAAAGATGGTCAGCAAATGGCAGCCTCAGCAATGCCCATGTTACATATAAAATTAATGGATAGTTTTTTGATTTCATTTCTTGTAGGATGTGGTTATAGCTGCTTGGCCGGCGTGTAATGCCCATCCCTAGTTGCCCCTTGAGAAGATGGTGGTGAGCTGCTGTTTTGAGCCGCTGCAGTCCACATGCTGTGAAATGACCCAGAATGCTATTAGGGAGCGAATGCCATGATCGTGACCCAGGCCTTGAGTGTTATTGGAGCTGCACTCATCCAGGCAGTTAGAGAGTATTTTATCACACTCTCGACTTATAATTTTTTTTAATGCTGGACAGGTTTTGGGCAGTAGACTCCCCGGACTTTGACCTGCTCTTGTAGCCACAGTATTTATATGGCTGGCCCCATTCAGTTACCGGTCAATGGTAACTTACAACATGGTTGATGATGCTCTCCACCACATCTCCTCCACTTCCCGCACCTCCGCCCTTGAACCCTGCCCCTCCGATCACCACCAGGACAGAACCACACTGGTCCTCACCTACCACCCCACCAACCTCCAGATACATCGTATCATCCTTCGTCATTTCCGCCACCTCCAAGCAGACCCCAACACCAAGGATATGTTTCCCTCCCCTCCTCTATCAGCGTTCCGGAAAGACCACTCCCTCCGCGACTCCCTAGTCAGGTCCACATCCCCCACCAACCCAACCTCCACTCCCGGCACCTTCCCCTGCAACCGCAAGAAATGCAAAACTTGCACCCACACCTCCCCCCCTTACTTCCCTCCAAGGCCCCAATGGATCCTTCCATATCCGTCACAAATTCACTTGCACCTCCACATACATCATTTCCTGCATCAGCTGCACCCGATGTGGCCTCCTCTACATTGGTGAGACAGGCCACCTACTTGTGGAATATTTCAGAGAACACCTCTGGGACACCTGCAGCAACCAACCCAACCGCCCCGTGGTGAACACTTTAACTCCCCCTCCCACTCCACCAAGGACATGCAGGTCCTTGGCCTTCTCCATCGCCAGACCATAACAACACGACGGTTGGAGGAAGAGCACCTCATCTTCCGCCTAGGAACCCTCCAACCGCAAGGGATGAATACAGATTTCTCCAGCTTTCTCATTTCCCCTCCCCCCTTATCTCAGTCCCAACCCTCGGACTCAGCACCGCCTTCTCGACCTGCAATCTTCCCGACCTCTCCGCCCCCACCCCATCTCCGGCCTATCACCCTCACCTTAACCTCCTTCCACCTATCGCAATCCCAATGCCCTTCCCCCACGTCCCTCCTCCCTATCTTAGCCTGCTGGACACACCCTCCTCATTCCTTATGCCCGAAACGTCAATTCTCCTGCTCCTTGGATGCTGCCTGACCTGCGCTTTTCCAGCAACACATTTTTCAGTCAAGATGTTGATAGTGTGAGGTTCAGTGATGGTAATGCCAAGGGGCAAGGATTAGATTATCTTTTGTTGGAGATGGGCATTGCCTGCAATTGTGGGGTGTGAATGTTGTTTGCTACCTATCAGCCAAAATTTAGAAACTGTGCAGATCCTGCTGCGTACGGGTATGAACTGCTTCAGTATCTAAGGAGTCAAAAATGGTGCTGAAAATTGTGCAATCATCAGAGAACATTCCAAGTTCTGACTTTATGATGGAGGGAAGGTCATTGCTGAAGCAGCTAAAGAGAGTTGGGTCTTGGACAATAGTCTAAGGAATTAGGGCTCCTGCAATGCAGAGATAGTGGTGAGCCAACAGTCAGTGTTCAAGTCCGACTAGTCCAGAAGTGGACAATAACATCTCTTAACAGATTGTTTAGGAAAATATGCTGAGGAATCCCTGCAGAGATGTCCTGGAGCTGAAATGATGAGTCAAGTGCGGTTGTAAGAAATGCAGTGATGAAAATTTCAATGTCACGTGAACTGAGGTAGGAGTTGATTGCAGCTGTTGTGGAGTTGGGAATTGGTAGTTTCAACTGACACATGATAGGAAGCTCATCTTGGAATCTGTTACACCAAGGTGTTTAGGACAGTTCAGTTCAGCTTCAAACACTTGCCAAGGTGACAGATAGGGAGGTGATGGCATTGTGATATTATCGCTAAACTATTAATCCAGAAATTCAGTTAATGTTCTGGTGACCTGGATTCTAATCCCACTATGGAAGATGGTGGAATTTGAATTCAATAAAAAAAATCTGGCATTAAGAATCTACTGATGACCATGAAACCATTATTGATTGTCAGAAAATCCCCTCCAGCTCACTAATGTCCTTCAGGAAAAGCAATGTGGTTGACTCTCAACTGCCCTCTGAAATCATCTAACCAGCCACTCAGTTGTATCAATTAGTTCAAAGTCTCAGCAAAGGAATGAAACTGGACTGACTACCTGACATTAACTTAGGCAGCAGAAACAGCCCTGTCAACCCTGCAAAGTCCTCCTTACTAACAAAGTTGGGAGAGCTGTCTTTCAGACTAATCAGACTAATCAAGCAACAGCTTGACATAGTAAACTCATAAAACTCTACGTACAATGTCCCAGACACCACTATCACCATCTCTGGTTATGTTTGTTCCACTAGCAGGACAGATCCAGCAGATGTGTTGGCACCATGCTATATGGTAGAGAGTGAGTTGCCCTGGGAGTCTTCAACATTGACTCCAGACCCCATGAAATCTCATGGCTTCAGGTTAAACATGAGCAAGGAAACCTGCTGATTACCACATGCTGTCCTTCCTTGCTAGTAAATCAGTACTCCTCCACTTTGAACAACACATGGAAGAGGCATTAAGGGTGACAAAGATGCAAAATGTACTCTGGGTGGACCATACAATATCCACTACAAAGAATGGCTCAGCAGCGGCAGCGCTACAGATTAAGTTGAACTGGTCCTAAACGACATAGCTGCTAGACTGGGTCTGCCACAGGAAGTGAGGCAGCCAACATGAGAGAAAAACATACTTGACCTCATACTTGCCAATTTGCTGGCTGAAGATGCATCTGTCCATGCCAGTATTAGTAATAATGACCACCACACTCCTTGTGGAGTCAAAGCCTTGCCTTCACATTGAGAATACCCTCCAAAGTGTTGTGCGGCATGATCTAAATGTTAAATGTGCTAAATGACTCAGACTTGGAACAGGTCAAGCAACTTAAGACTTGGCATCCATGAGGCTCTGTGGGACATGAACAACAGCAGAAATTTACTCCAACACAATCTGCAACCTCATGGCCCACCATATCTACCACTCAACCATTACAATCAAGCCCAGGGAACAACCCTGGTTCAATGGAGATTGCAGGAGGGCATGCCAAGGGCAGCACCAGTCTTACCTAAAATGGGGTATCAATTTGGTATTGCTACCAAACAGGACTATTTGCATGTCACACAACATAAGCAGCAAGTGATAGAGCTAAACAATTCCACACCAACAGATCAGGTCTAAGCTCTGTAAATATTGCAAAGGCTATGGGCCCTGACAACAGTAGTTACAATGCTGGCATTTATGCAGCAATGTCCAGGTATGTCCTGTACATTGGTTATGGCTGTTAGAGAACAGTTAGCTCAGCTCCTGAACATCTCAGCAGGAGTTCCTCATGGTAGTGTCCTAGGTTTAACCATCTTCAGCTGCTTCATCAATGACTTTCCCTCCATCATAAAGTCAGAAATGAGAATGTTCAGCAATGATTAAAAGTTCACCATTCACAACTCAACAGTCCATTTTGAAAAGCAGCAACACCTGGACAATATCCAGGCTTTGGCTGACAAGTGGCAAGTAACATTTGTGCCACACAAATGGCAGGCAATGACCATCTCCAGTAAGAGACAATCTCACCACAACCCCATAACATTCAATGGCATTACCATCACTGAATCCCCAACTATCAACTTCCTGGAGGTTATCATTGACCATAAACTCAACTGGACTTGCCACATAAACACAGTGGCTATAAGAGCAGGTCAGAGGCTGGGGATATTGCAGCAAATAACTCACCCCGTGACTCCCCAAGAATGTCTATCATTTACAAAATATAATTCAGCACTGATAAAATGTTCCCCACTTACCTGGATGGGTGCAGATCCAACAAGTTTGATACCATCTAGGACAAAGTATCTGGCTTGATTGGTACCACATTCCTACAGCTTCCTCCCTAAGGGTGTGGTAGGTTACCCTACAGTTTAAGGACTCTAGTGCTTCGAATTGAAGCTGATGATCACCTTCTCAAGGGAAATAGGGATGCGCAAGAAATAATGGTAAATCAGTGGCGCTCACATCCCAAGAGTGAATATTTTAAAAATGGAGATGGTAGCTAGAGAGAAGAGTTTGATTGTTCTGAGAATGACTGGCAGAGTCTGAGTGTGTGCTTTCATTTTTGTTTTCCTGCAGACCGTAATCCCCACAGTTAAGTGTGGGCTCAGATTACAATCTTCCACTATTTCAATTGCATCTCCCCACACAGGAACACAGATCTAGTTAACTGCATCGAGCTGCACATTCCAGCATTTGATGTCCTCAGAGACTTTCTCGACTGCCAGTTTCTCGATCAAGAATGTTTGTCACTGTTAAGTATGGAGGTAGGTGGAAGTTCCTGGTTACTCCATGCCCATTTGGATTTGATTAATGTGGCTGTGTTGCTCACATTGTGAAACCTCTATAATGCTAGACAAATCAGATAAACTGCTGAGGCCAGCAGTGTAGGGAGGAGAAATATTCACAAGGGAAGGATCTAACTGACAGATTTCATAGAAACTGTTTCCCTTGGTTTGGGATTTAGAACAAAAGATCTTAACCTGAACAGCAACTTGTATTTGTGTAGCCTCTTTTAAGTCATAACGTCCCAAGTTACTCTACATGGTACTAAAAAAGGACAGTTGTTAACCAGCCTGCTGAGGCAATATTGAGGTGATGAATAAAGTTTGGTCAAAGTGGCAGCTTTCAATGAGCATTTCAAAGGAAAAGAGACAAAGAGATTTAAATTGTATTCCACCATCTTTATCTCAGCAGCTGGGGGCACTAGCACAGCGATTAAAATGAGAAAGTCTTGAGAAGCCAGAAGTAGAGGAGATTACGCAGATAAAGAGGGATAGACCATGCAGGGAATTTTAAAATTGAGGCATTGTTTGGGACCCAGTATCAATGAATAAACACAGAGGTGTTAGGGGACTTCACGTAAGTAAGGAGAAGGGCAGCGAAGGTTTGGATGAGGTCAGTTTTATAGAGGGTAGAACCTAAAAGAACGGTCATGAGTGCAAATAAGTCAGTTGATATCACAGAGGTGGAGGAGGAAGAGTAGACCTCAGTGTTGGTGCAGACCTGTGGTGGAAGCTGATCTCCAGATCAAATTTAACACCAAGGTTCTAAACAGCCTTATTCAATTTAAGACTGTAGCCAGTACAGTAAGCCCCTGTTTAATGTTGTGTTTTAGCTTTGCTCAGTCAATGAGATGTGTATTCTCATTTAATATTGCAAGATTTGTTTTAAAAAATTCTCGCAATCAATCTGTTCTGAGACATTATTACACACCACTTGGAGCAGGTTGTTTTCATCATCTGATACACAGCTGTATAACCTAGACAATACCATTTTAGTGTGACCTCTCCCCCTCCCTGACTCTCCAACCTCTGATCTCTCCCCCTTCCTGATCCCAACCTGTGATCTCTTCCCCCCAACCCCGAACCTCCTATCACACTCCCTAGCAGTCCAACTCGTGACCTCTTGCCCTCCTTGACCCTTCTACTAATGATCTTTCTCCTTTCGTGAGTGTCTGAAATGCAGCCTCCCCAACCCCTTGTCTGTCAGACCATGAATCAGAGGGTCAGGGAGAGGAATAGTCTTCAATGACCAGCATTTCTTGCCTGTGCTTAGTTGCCTTTGAGAAAGTGGTGAGCTGCCTTCTTAAACTATTGCAGCGCATGTGCTGTAGGTGGCCCCACAGTGCCCTTGGGGTGGGATTTCCAGTATTTTGACCCAGTGAAAGTGATGGGGTATGTGGCTTGGAGGAGAACTTGCAGAACGTGGTTTTCCCATGTATCTGCTGCCCTTGTCCTTCTAGATGGAAGTTGTCTTAGATTTGGAAGGTGCTCTGTAATGATCTTTAGTGAATTTCTGGAGTGCATCTCACAGATAGTACACACTGCTGCTACTGAGTATTGGTGGCGGAGGGAGTGGATGTGGTACCAATGAAGTGGGCTGCTTTGTCCTTGATAGGGTCAAGCTTCTTGAATGTTGCTTCTACCTGGTTTGGCTTGTGACCTAACACAGGGTGAGGCTGCCTCTGTTTGCAAACAACTTGGTGAAGGCATTTGCAGAGGACAAACTGTGATGGGGGTTGGAGCTGACTCCTGCAAAAGGAACAACCGTTAACATACCCATGTACATCCCATGCCAAAGATGCTGCTTTTGACCACATCTCCAGATATCTTAACTTGTAAAACCACTGAGGACTAGACTAGTCAAACTCAGTCGATCTTTGCTGTATTAATTGATGCATGGGTTTTCTGTGTGTACCCTACTAACTCTCTCTCACACACACAGTTAGATTCTGAGCTGAGCTCCCTTAGTATTCACACATATCCTACAGTATTTTCCAGATGAGACAAAATAGTGAAGCCACAGGAAGTATACTTGGCTTCTTGAGAAAAGGTAATTGCTTCTGACATCGGGACAGAAAAGCTCCGGTTGGTGGAGAGTTCTCATGGTACCTACCTTGCTGTTTAAAGTTAATTATTTTAGTTTGTTCATTTAATGTTGAGAGTCATTGGTTTGACTAGCATTTATTTTCCATCCCAAAATACCCTGGAAAAGATGGTGGTGAGCTGCCTTCTTGAACAACTACAATCTATATGATATAAGTATACCCAAAATGTGTTTAGATAGGGGATTCCAGGATTTTAACTCAGCCACATTGAAGGAAGGCAATGCACCCAAGGGGGTGAGTGGCTTTCAGAGGAACTTGGAGCTGGTTGAGAGGCTATGATTCTGCTGCCCTAGTCTTTCTAGATGTTCATGGTCACAGGTTTGGAAGATAATGTTGAAGGAGCCTTAGTGAGTTATTGCATTGCATATTTTTGAAGGAACATCTTATATAAGGTGATAGGCTCCAAAGGGTTAATTCTGTGGACTGTATTAAGCACCACCCAATATGATGATGCAGTTATGGACTTCACAGGATGGTGGCAGCAAAACAAAGTCCGGAGAACTCCTCCATAATGCTGAGCAGTTGTGAAGATTCATGATGCAGATTGCTGCCACTGTGTCACTGGTGAATGGGGTACCAGTCAAGTGAACTGCTTTGTATGAAGGGTGTTGATCTTTTGGAATGCTGTAAGTGGAGAGTGGATGATATTCCATTATGTAGGAATGTTGAACTTAGGAGTAGTAGGTCTTTCAGCCCTATGAACCTGCTCCACCATTCAGTAAGATCATGGCTCAACTCCACTTTCTTTTCTGCACCTCATAATCCATGACTCCTTTGTCAAAAATCTAATGCATAAATAAAACATTGTGTTAGCATTGTTTCTCTGAGTTTACTCTTGATTCATATTGATTCCAACTTTGCTCAGGCTCCTTCAATGCTACTCAGTCAAATGCAACCTTGAAGGCAAGGGCTGGCACTCTCATCTCACCCCCTGGAGTGCAGTTCTTTTGTGCATGAGAAGCTGTGTGGCCTTGGTGAAATGTTTCTGAGTGTTAGTGAGCGGGTTATTGCAAAGCAAGTGCTACTTATAGCATTGTTGATGGCCCTTTTCATTGCTGCTGATCAAGAATAGACTGGTTTGCTGATAATAGGCAAGTTGGATTTGTCCTGCTTTTTGTGTACAGGGCAAGTCTGGGCAATTTGCCACATTGTGTGTGTTGTTATCGCATAGTAACCAAGATCAGTCTTGTCACATCTACATAGTGCCACGTGTATCGAGATATTATCGCCATAGCTGCATTACATGTGCAGAGGATGTCACACTTTTGATAATGTTCCAGCATTAATTCAGCTGTAAGCAGAGTGTTCAGATCTATAGTAAAACTGTAACCCGACAGTTTTAGTGCCTGAAGAAGATTCACTAACATTAACACTGTATTCTGATCACAGATGCTGCCAGACTTGCTGAGTTCTTCCAGTCTTTTTTTTTGTTTTTTATACCCAGACATTGTTGGCACTACTGCCCTGACTTAGCTTTTCAGTTTTACTACAGCTGTAAAGAGACAGAGAAACCTGAGATGGAACAAGGTACCAGCAGCCAGTCAATGTCAACAAACCTGGAGCCAATTAACTTCTGTCACTTAATGGTGCTGCTGTTTGTCCTCTGAGGCTCTGGGAGATATTTTATTGTTTGCTCTGCAGAATTGAACTGAAGTAACCTCGAACCAGTGTGATAATACTATCGCTTTAAGAGCTGTATTTTGATCTGCTTTTTTTTTATGAAGAGGTTGAGAAAGAGGTGGTCAGTGATCTTTTTCAAACCAACAACTTAAACAGCCTGTGAGGCCTTGAGGTTTTATTTTTAAAGTTTGAACACAACATCTTACATTTACCTTTAAAAATAAGAAAATGTTGGGGTCTAGGTTATCTTCTTAATATAGAACAAAGAAGATTACAGCACAGGTACAGGCCCTTTGACCCTCCAGGCCTGCGCCAATCGTCCACTGATAACACATTCCAGGCCTTCACCACCCTCTGCAGAAAGAACTTTCCACGCATATCTCCCCTAAACTTATCCCCTTTCACCTTGAACTCGTCACCTCCAGTAATTGAGTCCCCCACTTTGAGAAAAAGCTTCTTTCTATCCACCTTGTCTATATCTCTCATGATTTTGTAGACCTCAATCAGGTCCCCTCTCAACATCCGTCTTGCTAATGAAAATAATCCTAATCTACTCAACCTGTCCTCATAGCTAGCACCCTCCATATCAGGAAACATCCAGGTGAACCTCCTCTGCACCCTCTCCAAAGCAATCACATCCTTTTGGTAATGTGGCGACCAGAACTACACATTGTATTCTAAATGTGGCTGAAACAAAGTCATATACAACTATAACATGACCTGCCAATGCTTGTACTCAATAGCTCATCCGATGAAGGAAAGCATGCCGTATGCCTTCTTGACCACTCTATCAAGCTGTGTTGCCACCTTCAGGGTACATGGACCTGAACACCCAGATCTTTCTGTGTATCATTTTTCCCCAAGGCTTTTCCATTTACCATATAGGTGAGGTAAAAACAATGACTGCAGATGCTGGAAACCAGATTCTGGATTAGTGGTGCTGGAAGAGCACAGCAGTCTGCAATGCTGTGTTCTTCCAGCACCACTAATCCATTTACCATATAGTTCACTCTTGAATTGGATCACCTCACATGTACTCAGATTGAACTCCATCAGTCATTTCTCTGCCAAACTCTCCAATCTATCTATATTCTGCCGCATTCTCTGACAGTCCCTTTCACTATCTGCTACTCCACCAATCTTAGTGCCATCTGCAAACTTGCTAATCATTCCACCTTTATCTTCCTCCACATCATTTATGTATATCATAAACAACAGTGGATCCCTATGGAACACCATTGGTCACAGTTCTCCCATTTTGAGAAACTCCCTTCCACTACTACTCTCTATCTCTTGTTGCCTAGTCAGTTCTCTATCAAGGTAGCCAGTACACCCTGGACCCCACGCGATTTCACATTCTCCATCAGCCTACCATGGGGACCCTCATGAAATGCCTGACTGAAGTCCATGTATATGACATAGAGTCATAGAGATGTACAGCACGGAAACAGACGCTTTGGTCCAACCTGTCCATGCCAACCAGAAATACCAACTCAATCTAGTCCCACTTGCCAGCACCTGGCCCATATCTCTCCAAACCCTTCCTATTCATATACCCATCCAAAGCCTTTTAAATGTTGCAATCCAAAGCCTCCACCACTTCCTCTGGCAGCTCATTTCATACATGTACCACCCTCTGCATGAAAAAGTTGCCCCTTACAGACTCCCCCACCCCAGGGGCATCCTATCCATGCACCTCAAGATTTTGTAAACCTCAATAAGGTCACTCCTCAATCTCTGATGCTCCAGGGAAAACATCCCCAGCCTGTTCAGCCTTTCCCTATAGCTCAAATCCTCGAACCCTGGCAATATCCTTGTAATTTTTTTCTGAACCCTTTCAAATTTCACAACATCTTTCTGATAGGAAGGAGACCAGAATTGCACACAATATTCCAACAGTGACCTAACCAATGTCCCGTACAGCCACAACATGACCTCCCAACTCCTGTACTCAATACTCTGACCAATAAAGGAAAGCATACTAAACGCCACCTTCAACTCCTATCTACCTGCGACTCCACTTTTAAGGAGCTATGAACCTGCACTCCAAGGTCCCTTTGTTCAGCAACACTCCCTAGGACTTTAACATTAAGTGTATAAGTCCTGCTAAGATTTGCTTTCCCAAAATGCAGCACATCACATTTATCTGAATTAAACTCCATCTGCCACTTCTCAGCCCATTAGCCCATCTGATCAAGATCATGTTGTAATCTTGCTGTCCACTATACCTCCAACTAACTATACCATCTACAGCCTTTCCCTCATCAATTAACACTCGCTTCCTTAAAGAATTCTATTAAGTGGGTAAGACATGAACGTCCCTGCACAAACCTATGCTGCCTATCACTGATAAGTCATTTTCTTCCAAATGTAAATAGTTTCTATCCTTCTTTAACTTCTCCAGCAGCTTTCCTACCACTGGCATCAAGCTAACCGGTCTACAATTACCTGGATTATTCTTCCTACCCTTCTTAAACAACCGGGACAGCATTAGCAATTCTCCAGTCATCCGGGACCTCACCCATGTTCAAGAATGGTGCAAAGATATCTGCTAAGGCCCCAGCTATTTCTTCTCTTGCTTCCCTCAGTAATCTGTGAAAGATCCCATCTGGACCCGGGGACTTATCCACCTTAATACCTTTTAGAATACCTAACACTTCCTCCCTCTTTATGCCAACTTGACCTAGAATAATCAAACATCTGTTCCTAACCTCAGCATCCGTCATGTCCCTCTCCTCGGTGAATACTGATGCAAAGTACTCGTTAAGAATCTCACCCATTTTCTTTGACTCCACACATAACTTTCCTCCTTTGTCCTTGAGTGGGCCAACCCTTTCTCTAGTT
Source organism: Hemiscyllium ocellatum (assembly GCF_020745735.1). Taxonomy (NCBI): domain Eukaryota; kingdom Metazoa; phylum Chordata; class Chondrichthyes; order Orectolobiformes; family Hemiscylliidae; genus Hemiscyllium; species Hemiscyllium ocellatum. The sequence continues at coordinate 58,228,294 of NC_083424.1, read as the reverse complement.
ACCCTCTTGATCCTTATATACGAATAAAAGGCTTTGGGATTTTCCTTAACCCTGTTTGCTGAAGATATTTCATGACCCCTTTTAATCCTCTTAATTCCTTGTTTCAAATCGGTCCCAGTTTCCCGGTACTCTTCCAAAGCTTCATCTGTTCTCAGACAGCTAGACCTTATGGATATCCTTCCTTCTTCCTCTTAGCTCGTCTCGCAATTTCACCTGTCATCCGTGGTTCCCTCATCTTACCATTTCTATCCCTCATTTTTACAGGGACATGTCTGTCCTGCACTCTAGTCAACCTCTCTTTAAAAGCTTCCCATATATCAAATGTGGATTTACCCTCAAACAGCGGCTCCCAATCCACATTCCCCAGCTCCTGCTGAATTTTTCTACAGTTAGCCTTCCCCCAAAAGAGCACCCTTCCTTTAGGACCACTCTAGTCTTTGTCCATGAATATTATGAAATTATGATCACTATTCCCAAACTAATTTCCTGCTGAAACTTCAAACACCTGGTCGGGCTCATTTCCCAACACCAGGTCCAGTATGGCCCCTTCTCAAGTTAGAGTATTTACATGCTACTCTCGAAAACCCTCCTGGATGCTCCTCACAAATCCTGCTTCATCTAGACGTCTAACACTAAGTGAATCCCAATGTTGGGAAAATTAAAATCTCCAATCACCACCACTTTTGGTTGCTCCTACATCTTTCCATAATCTGTCTACATATTTGTACCTCTATCTGACCCTCGCTGTCATGAGCCTGTAGTCCAGCTCCAACATTGTTACCACACCCTTCCTATTTCTGAGCTCTGCCCATGTTACCTCACTGCTCGAGTCCTCTATAGTGCCTCCTTCAGAACAGCTATGATATCCTCTGACCAGTAATGCAACTCCTCCAAGTCTTTTACCTCCCTCTCCATCCTGCCTCTAGCATCGGTATCCTGGGATATTTAGTTACCAGTCTTGCCTTTCCCTCAACCAAATCTCAGTAATAGCAATAACATCATATTCCCAGGTACTAATTCAAGCCCTAAGTGCATCTGCCTTACCTATTACACTTTTTGCATTAAAACAAATGCACCTCAGACCAGCAGTCCCTTTGTGTTCATCATTTGCTCCCTGCCTACTCTTCCCCCGTAATCACGCTGACTTCATTATCTAGTTCCTTACAGGCTTTAGTTACTACCTTCTTACTTCCACTAACCTCATTTGGTTCCCATCCCCCTGACAAATTAGTATAAACCCTCCCCAATAGCGTTACCAATAGCACCCCCGAGGACACTGGTTCCAGTCCTGCCCAAGTGTAGACCATCCAATTTGTAATAATCCCACTTCCCCAAGAACCAGTCCCAATGTCCCACAACTCTGAACCCCTCACTCCTGCACCAACTCTCGCACCATCCTGCCTTTTCTTTCATTTCTACTCTGACTAGCAAGTGGTGCTGGTAGCAATCCAGAGTTATTACCTCTGAGGTCCTACGTTTCAAGTTGGCTCCTATCTCCCTAAATTCTGCTTGTAGGACCTTATCCCATTTATTACCTGTTTATTGGTGCCTCTGTGCACCATGACAACTGACTGTTCACCCTCCCACAATATTTCAATCTCACTGACACTCAACACTGGAGTCCCACAGGAGTGCGGACTCAGCCCCCTACTGTACTCACTGTATACCCATGACTGCGTCGCCAAATACCAGACTAATGCCATTTACAAGTTTGCTGATGATACCACCATAGTCAGTTGAATCTCAGATGGTGATGAAACAGACTACAGATGGGAGGTGAAGACCTGGGAAAATGGTGCACTGAGAACAACCTAGCTCTCAATGCCGGCAAAACCAAGGAACTCATTACTGACTTTCAGCGGGATGCTGCTCATGCCCCCCCCCCCCCCCCCCCCCCCCCCCCCCACACACACACACACACACACACACACACATTAACAGCCCAGAGGCGGAACGAGTGAAGAGTGTCAAGCTCCTGGGAGTGGTCATCAACAACAAGCTTTCTTGGACTCTTCATATGGACGCACTGGTTATAAAAGGTCCAACAATGTTTCTTGTTCCTCAGGCAGCTGAGGAAATTTGGCATGATGGTGACTACCCTTGCCACCTTTTATAGGTGCACCATCGAGAGCATCATGTCTGGATGTATCACTACCTGGTATGGCAACTGTATCATTCAAGATCGGATTACAGAGAGTGGGGAACTCGGCCCGGACAATCACAAAAAGGCCAACCTCCCGTCTTCAGAATCCATCTACCGGGCCCACTGTCAAGGACAGGCTGCCAGCATTCTCAAAGATCCATCCCACCCTGGCAATGTTTTCTACAACCTCTACCATCAGGGAAAAGGTACAGAAGCCTGAACACATGCACCAGCCGGTTTCGAAACAGTTTCTACCCTACTGTTGTTCGAATACCGAATGGATTTGCAAACTCTTAACATTCACCTATACCTGTGTTTTTGTTTTTGCTGCTGTTTACCTATTATTTACTTATCTATGCTATTTAACAATGTGATCTGCCTGTATTGCTCGCAAGACAAAGCTTTTCGCTATGCCTCAATACACATGACAATTCAATTCAATATCCTGCAGACAATCTGAGACATCCCTGACCCCTGCACATGCGAGGCAACATACCATTCGGGAGTCTCGTTTTTGACCACAGAACCGCCTATCTACTCCCCTTACAATTGAATCTCCTATGGCTGTAGCCCTTCTACTCTTTTTCCCGCCCTTCTGTACAGCAGAGCCAGCCACGTTGTTATGAACCTGACTACTGCTGCCTTCCCCGGAGATTGATTGATCAAATAGTTGAGGCAAAATAAGAACAGGTAGACATTTTTACTTTAGAGAAATTAAATGAATTACAACACCAAGTTGAAAAACTGATGCAGTTGTATCAAAAAGCATACATAGAAGAAGAATCTGTGTATATCCTAGAATGACATTATCTTAAAGATGCCATCTTGGTGAGGAAATAGAGACCATCACGTAGTCAAATGGATGAAAAATGGGCAGACGTTCGTCAAGTTGTATTCCTGCTGGATTATAGAAAGGAAGTGTTGCTGATAGCACACAAATTACCAGTAGGAGGTCATTTGGGGATAAGAAAAACTCAAACCAAAGTACAAAAACATTTTTATTGGCCTGGGCTGCATAAAGATGGAGTTGAATTTTGCATATCATACGTGTCAGGTAATTAGAAAACATCAAGCAGTGATAAAACCAGCACCTTTAATACCTATTCCTCCATTTGAGGAAGCTTTCACATGGGTCTATAATTGTGTAGGACCCCTACCTAAATCAAAAAATGGGAATAAGTATTTGTTGTCCATAATGAATATGTCCACTAGATCTCCAGAGGCCAGTCCATTACACAATATCACAGTTAAAAAGATTGTAGAAGAGTTCCTCACATATTTCATTAGATATTAGATACAGACTACCGACAAAAATACAGTCAGGTCAATACAGTCAAGTTTTACATCAAAATTATTTAGGGAAGTTATGGACAACGTAGGAATAAGCAAATCCACTGTTTACCATCCAGAATCACAGGGAGCCTTAGAGTGGTGGCATCAAACCTTAAAGACCATGTTGAGAACTTATAGTCAAGACAATTCAGAGGATTGGGATAATGGAATTCCATTTGTACTTTTTGCACATAAGGATGCACCAAATGAATCCACCAAATTCAGTCTATTTTAATTAGTTCTTGGGCATGAGGTGAGAGGACTGCAACAATTCATTAAGGAGAAATTGAGTCAGAATGAAAACAGACAAGAAATCATAAATTTGTAATTTTGCTAGTAGAGATGAAATATTAGGGTTACTTCCAATGATAGTTGAACTTTTAAAAGCAAGATTTAATGGGCTTATCAAATTTAAAGGAGCTTTAGTGAGGTGAATTATTTGATAAGAATGTTAGAGGAAAGAAATCTCACAGAGTGTATCATGTGAAAATGGTCAGAGTATTTTGATAAGGAATGAAAGGAAAAGGAGAATGAATCACAAGTTACAATACAGAGTGAAGAACCAACTTCAGAGGACTCTGATTTGAACAATCCTCAATTTAAATTGGACAATAAGGAAGTTCTTAAAAATTGAGATAATTATTGAGGTACCTTCTAAAGTAATATCAAAATGACCTGGATGAGTTATTACAATCACATAGGGAGAAATGTGGGAATAAGCTGGGAGGTACTAATCTTATTATCCATGATGCAGATTTTTTAGATTAGATTCCCTACAGTGCGGAAACAGGCCCTTTGGCCCAACAAGTCCACACTGACCCTCCGAAGAGTAACCCACCCAGACACATTCACCTATTCCCTACTAATGCACCTATCACAATGGGCAATTTAGCATGGCCAATTCACCTGACCCGCACATCTTTGCACTGTGGGAGGAAACCAGGGCACCTGGAGGAAACCCACGCAGACACTGGGAGAATGTGCAAACTCCACACAGTCGCCCAAGGTGGGAATCGAACCTGGATCCCTGACGCTGCGAGGCAGGAGAGCTAACCACTGACCCACTGTGCAGCCCAAAATTTGGAATTCAAATTTCACCATCTGAAATGATGGGATTCAAACCCATTGTCACAGAACATTAGCCTGAGGCTCTGGATTACTGCTCTAATAACATTGCCACTCTGCCACCACCTCCCAATGCTGTTCCAATTAGGGAACATCCTTATAGGCTTAAGCCTCTACGGTTGGCTCAGGTTCAAAGAGAATGAAAGCGTGCTCAGAGATAACATAATCAAAGTGAGTTGCAGTGAATAGCGGTCATCCATAGTAATGATGCCAAAACCAGACAGTCCTGAAAGATTATGTGTGGACTGTGGCAAGGTTAATGCAGCGACAAAATCTGACTAATATCCTATATGGAAGACTGTATTGAGAAGATGGGACAAGCAACTTAACATTTCTAAGTTGGATTTACTCTGATATACTGGCCCGTACCTTTATCCAAAAGAGTGAAGGAAATTTGAGCTTTCATGATACCTAATGGACTGTACAGTTTAAAATCAAGCCATTAAGTATGAAGAATGCGCCAGCCATATTTCAGAGACTAACCAATAAGGTCATTTAGAAGCATGGAAACTAGATGCAGGAGTAGGCCATTCAGCTCTTCATGGATTAGTGGTGCTGGAAGAGCACAGCAGTTCAGGCAGCATCCAATGAGCAGCGAATTCGACGTTTCGGGCAAAAGCCCTTCATCAGGAATAAACGCAGAGAGCTGAAGCATGGAGAGGAAGGTGGGGGTGGAGAGAGAGTAGCATTGAGTACAATGGGTGAGTGGGGGAGGGGATGAAGGTGATAGGTCAGGGAGGAGAGGGTGGAGTGGATAGGTGGAAAAGGAGCTAGGCAGGTCGGACAAGTCCGGACAAGTCATGGGGACAGTGCTGAACTGGAAGTTTGGAATTAGGGTGAGGTGGGGGAAGGGGAAATGAGGAAACTGTTGAAGTTCACATTGATACCCTGGTGTTGAAGTGTTCCGAGGCGGAAGATGAGGCGTTCTTCCTCCAGGCGTCTGGTGGTGAGGAAGCGGTGGTGAAGGAGGCCCAGGACCTCCATGTCCTCGGCAGAGTGGGAGGGGGAGTTGAAATGTTGGGCCATGGGACGGTGTGATTGATTGGTGCGGGTGTCTCGGAGATGTTCCCTAAAGCGCTCTGCTAGGAGGCGCCCAGTCTCCCCAATGTAGAGGAGACCGCATCAGGAGCAACGGATACAATAAATGATATTAGTGGATGTGCAGGTAAAACTTTGATGGATGTGGAAGGCTCCTTTAGGGCCTTGGATAGAGGTGAGGGAGGAGGTGTTGGCAGGGAAAAGTGCCAGATGGGAGGGTGGGTCATAGGGGGGCGTGGACCTGACCAGGTAGTCACGGAGGGAACGGTCTTTGCGGAAGGCGGAAAGGGGTGGGGAGGGAAATATATCCCTGGTGGTGGGGTCTTTTAGGAGGTGACGGAAATGTCGGCGGATGATTTGGTTTATGCAAAGGTTGGTAGGGTGGAAGGTGAGCACCAGGGGCGTTCTGTCCTTGTTACGGTTGGAGGGGTGTGGTCTGACGGCGGGGGTGCGGGATGTGGACGAGATGCGTTGGAGGGCATCTTTAACCACGTGGGAAGGGAAATTGTGGTCTCTAAAGAAGGAGGCCATCTGGTGTGTTCTATGGTGGAACTGGTCCTCCTGGGAGCAGATACGGCGGAGGCAGAGGAATTGGGAATACGGGATGGCATTTTTGCAAGAGATAGGGTGGGAAGAGGTGTAATCCAGGTAGCTGTGGGAGTCGGTTGGTTTGTAAAAAATGTCAGTGTCAAGTCGGTCGTCATTAATGGAGATGGAGAGGTCCAGGAAGAGGAGGGAGGTGTCAGAGATAGTCCAGGTAAATTTAAGGTCAGGGTGGAATGTGTTGGTGAAGTTGATGAATTGCTCAACCTCCTCGCGGGAGCACGAGGTGGCACCAATGCAGTCATCAATGTAGCGGAGGAAGAGGTGGGGAGTGGTGCCGGTGTAATTACGAAAGATCAACTGTTCTACGTAGCCAACAAAGAGACAGGCATAGCTGGGGCCCATACGTGTGCCCATGGCTACCCCTTTGGTCTGGAGGAAGTGGGAGGATTCAAAGGAGAAATTGTTAAGGGTGAGCACCAGTTCGGCCAAACGAATGAGAGTGTCGGTGGAAGGGTACTGTTGGGGACGTCTGGACAGGAAAAAACGGAGGGCTTGGAGGCCCTGGTCATGGCGGATGGAGGTGTAGAGGGATTGGATATCCATGGTGAAGATGAGGCGTTGGGGACCAGGGAAACGGAAGTCTTGGAGGAGGTGGAGGGCATGGGTGGTGTCTCGAACGTATGTGGGGAGTTCCTGGACTAGGGGGGATAGGACAGTGTCGAGGTAGGTAGAGATGAGTTAAGTGGGGCAGGAGCATGCAGAGACAATGGGTTGGCCAGGGTGGTCAGGCTTGTGGATCTTGGGAAGGAGGTAGAACTGGGTAGTGCGGGGTTCCTGGACTATGAGGTTGGAAACTTTGGGTGGGAGATCTCCTGAGGTGATGAGGTTCTGTATGGTCTGGGAGATGATGGTTTGGTGATGGGGGGTGGGGTCATGGTCGAGGAGGCAGTAGGAAGAGGTGTCCTCGAGTTGGAGTTTAGCTTCAGCGGTGTAGAGGTCAGTGTGCCAGACTACCACTGCGCCCCCTTTATCCGCTGGCTTAATGGTGAGGTTGGGATTGGAGCAGAGGGATTGGAGGGCTGCGCGTTGTGAGGGTGAGAGGTTAGAGTGGGGGAGGGGCATGGACAGGTTGAGGCGGATCATGTCCCGGCGGCAGTTGGAAATGAAGAGGTCGAGGGCAGGTAATAGGCCAGTGCGGGGTGTCCAGGTGGATGCAGTGTGCTGGAGGTGGGCGAAGGGGTCCTCGGAAGGTGGGCGGGAATCCCAATTGTGAAAGTAAGCTCGGGGGCGGAGGCGACCGAAGAATTGTTCGATGTCACGGCATGTATTAAATTCATTGATGCATGGACGGAAGGGGATGAAGGTGAGTCCTTTGCTGAGGACTGATCGTTCGTCCTCAGTGAGGGGGAGGTCTAGAGAGATGGTAAAAACTCGGCAGGGCTGGGAGCTGGGATCTGGTGTGGGTGTGGAGTTGGGAGTAGGGTCGGAGCCAGTACCTGGAGTGGGTGTGATGGCGGGGGGGAATGGAGGTGGAGTCATGACCGGGGTAATGTGCCCCTCAGGGTTCTGGGGGTGGGGATAGTGACAGTGGGGTCTGTGGGGGGGGGCATGTCAGCAGACTGCAAGTGAGTGGCGCTGGTGGGGGCAGAAGTGGTGGCAGGCATGGCAGTAGGGGTGGCGGAAGTCACTGAGCGTGTGGCATCAGCGATGATGTGAGGGCCGGAAGTGGCTTTGCGAGTGGCCATGATGGGGGCGGAAGTGACATCATCAATCAGCGTGGGGGTGGTAGCTGCATCAGCCACATGGCTAATGGCGTTTCCGAGGCCAGGAGAATCTTCTGGAATGTTTGGGAGCGCTGGTTATGGAGGTGGGTGGATAAAAGTTTGTTGTACTTACAGTTTTTGATGTTTGAGATGGAGTTGAAGAACTGTTTGTTGAGAGTATGAATTCTCCTGAGAATGTAGTACAGAGTGGGTCCTTTGCAATTCTGAGAGAGTGTGGCCCTCAGCTGAGACAGTGCTGACTGTAGAGAGGTTAGGTGCTGGCGCATTGCTGCAAGCGTGGAGTGGAGGATCTTGAAGGAGAACTATTGCTGGTGTTTTTGAATCTGTAGTCTGTACTGTTTGTCCTGTTCGGGTCCGAACTCTGCTGGTTTAAAGGTGGTTCGGAGTCCGTGGGGGATGAGTTGGTTACGGAGACAGGCACTGAGGAAGCAAATGTGGCTGTGGTAGCGAGTTTGTTTCACGACATGGTTGAAGAGCTTCAGGGCAGAGGAAATGACCTGGGAGTTCAAGCTGCATCATTATTAAATACGATCATGGCTGATCATGCAATTTCAGTATCCCATTCCTGCCCTCTCCCCCTACCTCTTGATCCCTTTAACCGCAAGGGCCATGTTCAGCTCCCTTTTGAATATATCTAATGAACTGACCCCAACAGCTTCCTGTGAGAGAGAATTTCACAGGTTCACAGCTCTTCTTTCTCATCTCAGTCCTGACTGGCCTACCCCTTATTCTATACTGTGACCCCCAGTCCTGGACTTCTCCAACATTGGGAACATTCTTCCAGTATCTAGCCTGTTCAGTCCCATCAGGACTTTGTATGTTTCTCTGAGATCCCCCCTCATTCTACTAAATTCCAGCGAATATAAACCCAGTCAATCCAGTCTTTCCTCACATGTCAGTCCTGGAATCAGTCTGGTGACCCTTCGCTGGGCTCCCTCAATAACAAGAATGTCCTTCCTCAGACTAGGAGACCAAAACTGCAGACAGTGCTCAAGGTGTGGCCTCACCAAGGCCCTGTATAACTGCAGCAAGACATCCTTACTCCGATATTCAAATCCTCTCGCTATGAAGACCTGCATGCCATTAGCTTTCCTCACTGCCTGCTGCACCTGCGAGCCAACCTTCAGTGACTGTTCCACCACGACACCCAGGTCTCAATGCACCTCACCTTTTCCTAAACTGTCAACATTCAGATAATAATCTGACTTCCTGTTTTTGTGACCAAAATGGATAACCTCATGTTTATCCACATTATATTGCATTTGCCCACTCAGCCAGTCTGTCCAAGTCAATTTGCAGCCTCTTCGCATTCTCCTCATAGTATACACTGCTGCCCAGCTTAGTGTCATCTGCAGATTTGGAGCATGGCACTCAATTCCTTCATCCAAATCGTAAGTGCATATTGTGAATAGCTAAAGTCCCAGCAGTGAACCCTGCAGTCCTTGACTCACCTATATTCTGAAAAGGAGCCGTTTATTTTAACTCTCTGCTTCCTGTCTGCTAACCAGTTCTCTATCCATGTCATCACTTACATGAGCTTTAATTTTGCTTATCAATCTCTTATATGGAACGCTGCCAAAAGCTTTTGAAAGTCCAGATGCACAGCATCTACTGATTGTCTACTCTACTGATCACATACTCAAAAAAATTCCAGAAGATTTGTAAAGCATGATTTCCCTTTTGTGAATCAATGCTGACTAGGACCGATTCTGTCATCACTTTCCAAATGCTAGGTTATTACATCTTTAATGATTAACTCCAGCATTTTCCCGACCACTGATGTTGGGCTAATCGGCCTATAATTCCCCTTTTCTCTCTCCCTCCCTTTTTAAAGAGTGGAATTATATAAGTCATAGAGATATGACTGTATGTCATATCCAGTCATCGAGATGGAAACAGACTCTTCAGTCCGATTCATCCATGCCAACTAGATATCCTAAACTAGCACTTGGCTAGCATTTGCTAGCACTTGGCTCATTTCCATTTAAACCCTTCCTATTCATATACCCATTCAGATGCCTTTTAAATGTATTAATTGTACCAGCCTCCACCACTTCCTCCAGCAGCTCATTCCATAGATATACCACCCTCTGCGTGATAACAATGTCCCTTAGGTCCTTTCTTATATCTTTCCCCTCTCACCCTAGCCCTATGCCCTCAAGTTCTGGATTCCACTATCCCAGGTAAAAGACGTTGTATATTTTTCCTGTCTATGCCCCTCATGATTTTATAAACCTTTATAAGGTCACCCCTCAGCCTCTGATGCTCCTAGAGAAAACAGCCCCAGACAATCCAGCCTCTCCCTCTAGCTCAAACCTCCCCCCCCCCCCCGCAACCTGGCAACATCCTTGTAAATCTTTTCTGAACCCTTTCAAATTTCACAATATCCTTCCTATAGGAGGGAGAACTGAATTGCACACAACATTCCAAAAAGTGGTCTAATCAATGTCCTGTACAGCTGCAACATGCCCTCCCAATTCCAATTCTCAGTGGTCTGACCAATAAAGGAAAGCATACCAAACGCCGCCTTCACTATCCTATCTACCTGCAACTCCACTTTCAAGGAACTGTGAACCTTCACTCCAAGGTCTCTTTGTTCAGCAACACTTCCCAGGACCTTATCATTAAGTGTATAAGTCCTGCTCTGATTTGCCTTTCCAAAATACAGCACCTCACATTTACCTAAATTAAACTCCATCTGCCACTCCTCAGCCCATTGGCCCATCTGATCAAGTTATCATTACACTCTGAAGTAACCTTTGCTAACCATTACACCTCCAATTTTGTTGTCATCTGCAAACTTACTGACCTCCTATGTTCACATCCAAATCATTTATATAAATGATGAAAAGCAGTGAACCGAGCACCGATCCTTGTGGCACTCCAGTGGTCACAGGCTTCTAGTCTATCCATTGGAGCTCTTCCAGAGTTTATAGAATTGTTGAAAATGATCAATAAAGCATCCACTATTTTGAGGGCCACTTTCTTAAGTACTCTGGGATACAGAGCATCAGGCCCTGGGGATTTAGCAGGTTTTAATCCCATCAATTTCCCCAATACCATTTCCTGACTAATAAGTATTTCCTTCAGTTCCCCCTTCATGTTTGACCCTCTGTCCCCGAGCATTTCCTGAAGATTATTTACGAAGACAGATTCAAAGTATTTGTTCAACTGGTCTGCCATCTCTTTGTAGTCCATTACGAATTCACTTAATTCTACATTTGTCTTTACCAGACAGTTGTGGATTCCCCAGTTGTGTGGTGTGCATGGAAGAGCTGGTGATTTTTAATCATCCACGGAAGGAACATTTGGAGCATCTGATAGAATTATTCCGGAACATTTCTGTAGATGCTGGAATCTGAACTTAAAACAAAATATGCTGGAAATCAAAGCGAGTCATGCGTCATCCGTGGAGAGAGATCAAGCTAACATTTTGTCTTGATGACTCTTCTTCAGAGCTCTGAAGAAGTCATCTAAACTCGAAAGGTTAGCTTGATCTCTCTCCATGGATGCTGCCTGACCTGCTGTGATTTCCAGCATTTTTTGTTTTCAGTAGCAGGATTATTCGATTGACTTAATGGGGTGGGTTTAGTGGTAAACATGAGCTTGCAAAAGCCCAAGTCAGGTTCCTGGGCCATGTTATTGGGCATGGACAGATGACCTCACTGGATGTGAAAAAAGGTTATTGGAAGGTTTCCCATACCATTTACAAAAATATAAGTACCACAATTCCTGGAACTGTGTGGTTCCGATCAAAAATTCATACTAAATTTTCAGTGTTGTTGCACCGCTGACTGACTTGATGAAGAAGTGCAGAAAATTTCACTGGACAGAAAAATGTCAGAAGACATTTGACAACCTGAAAGCTGTGTGAGCCACACCTAGTTATGCAGAACCTTGCAAGTAATGTGGATCTTGATTATGTACTCTTGCAAGACTATGACGAGAAGATAGAAAGACCTAATACATATTTTTCCAAAAGCCTTAACATTCATTAACAGAAATATTCCAAAATTGAGATAGCTTGAATTTGGTGTTGGCATTGCAACATTTTGACACTTATTGCCAATGCTGATCATAAGCTCTTATTTAGATGGAGCTTATTATTGTGGCCACTCAATTTGAAAATTATATACGTGATAGGATGAGAGACTGTACTTTCCAATTATCATCATGGCTGTGTTGACAGAAAATAAAGATGTTCGGTTGTGGAATAAATGGACTGAAGTGGTCTGTAGTAGAGAATGTTTGCATGCTTAGAGTCATGTAATGTACATGTAGTGTACCATTAGATTAAGAGATTTTTTTAAAAATGAAGCCATCTTTTATATTGATGATTTTGTTTTTAAGGGAGGAGGTATGATGATGTAGTGGCTTTAAGATGTGTATTTTGTCCTTTTTTAATGTACAGAGGTTAAGACAGAGATGGCAAGCAGTCTGTTTCAAGCCAATAAAGTAAACAGCTTGCAAGGCCTTGGGGCTTTTGTTTCAAAGTTGGAATACAGCACCTTTAAAAAATTAGAAGTAGTTGGGCTCTAGGATATCTTCATAAATTTTGAGGGGGTTTCGTCTTGTAAATAACATCACTGTGGACGCTGGAAATCTGAGACAGAAAATCTGGAGAAACTCAGCAGGACTGTCAGCATCCATAGATAGAGTTAACATTTTGAGTCTGATATGATTCTTCTAATCTTGTGATTTATAGCCAGCTTTGTTATTTCTGAAGTGTTTAATGCAGTGTCTCTCTTATATCACAGCAGGTCAGACGTTGATTCTCAATCATTTTTGTCGAACTGTGAACTTCGTAGAACATGTTAAGCAGATGTGTGAATGTGAGCCTGAAGGTATGTAATGGTGATGTACGGTGGTAGAGTCATAGTCACACAGCACAGAAACAGGCCCTTCCATCCAACTCGTCTATGCTGACCAGGTTTCCCAAACTGAACTAGTCCCATTTGCCTGCATTTGGCCATATCCAGCCTTTACTATTCACGTACCTGTCCAAATTTCTTTTAAATGTTGCTATTGTACTCATTTCTACCACTTCCTCTGGCAGTTCATTCCTTATATGCACCAGCTGTGTGAAAGAATTGCCCCTCAGGTTCCTTTTAAATCTTTTCCTTTTCACCTTAAACCTAAAACCAATGCCCTCTAGTTTTGGACTCCCCTCCCTGGTGAAATGACCTTGGCTATTCACCTTATCTATGCAATAGACAACAGACAATAGGTGCAGGAGTAGGCCATTCTGCCCTTCGAGCCTGCACCACCATTCAATATGATCATGGCTGATCATCCTTAATCAATATCCTGTTCCTGCCTTAGCTCCATAACCCTTGATTCCACTATCCTTGAGAGCTCTATCCAACTCTTTCTTAAATGAATCCAGAGACTGGGCCTCCACTGCCCTCTGGGGCAGAGCATTCCACACAGCCACCACTCTCTGGGTGAAGAAGTTTCTCCTTATCTCTGTCCTTAATGGTCTACTCCGTATTTTTAAGCTGTGTCCTCTGGTTCGGCACTGCCCATCAGTGGAAACATGTTTCCTGCCTCCAGAGTGTCCAATCCTTTAATAATCTTATACATCTCAATCAGATCCCCTCTCAGCCTTCTAAACTCAAGGGTATACAAGCCCAGTCTCTTCAGTCTTTCAGTGTAAGGTAATCCCGCCATTCCAGGAATTTACCTGGACCACCATTCAATATGATCATGGCTGATCATCCTTAATCAATATCCTGTTCCTGCCTTAGCTCCATAACCCTTGATTCCAGGAATCGCACTTTGTGGGCGGCACGGTGGCACAGTGGTTAGCACTGCTGCCTCACAGCGCCTGTAGACCCGGGTTCAATTCCCGACTCAGGCGACTGACTGTGTGGAGTTTGCACGTTCTCCCCGTGTCTGCGTGGGTTTCCTCCGGGTGCTCCGGTTTCCTCCCACAGTCACAAAGATGTGCGGGTTAGGTGAATTGGCCAAGCTAAATTGCCCGTAGTGTTAGGTAGGGGGTAAATGTAGGGGTATGGGTGGGTTGCGCTTCGGCGGGTCGGTGTGGACTTGTTGGGCCGAAGGGCCTGTTTCCACACTATAAGTCTAATCTAATACCTCGAGAACCTACGCTGCACTCCCTCAATAGCCAGAATGTCTTTCCTCAAATTTGGAGACCAGAACTGCACACAGTACTCACAGGTGTGGTCTCACCAGGGCCGTGTACAGCTGCAGAAGAACCTCTTTGCTTCTATATTCAATTCCTCTTGTTATGAAGGCCAGCATGCTGTTCGCCTTCTTCACTATCTGCATGCTTACCTTCAAGAACACCCAGATCTCTCTGTACTGCCCCTTTACCTAAATTGATTCCATTGAGGTAGTAATCTGCCTTCCTGTTCTTGCCACCAAAGTGGA